>NC_138369.1:30745387-30865779 GCF_054177405.1 Leptonychotes weddellii
GTAGCCGCCACCATAAAACTCTTCTTTTCAATAGACTGCTATTTGAATTGCAAAAGCAAAACTATCCAAGAACATATAATCTAGTAAAAAGTAAAACGATAGTATTACAAAGCGATTTCCAAAGGGCGATTTATTTGCATAGTGATACCCGACAGGCGGAACCAAGGGTCCATCTCCGCTCCGGGCTTTGGTTTGCTGACGGTGCTCTGAGACACTCCATCACCACATCGTGCTTTTAATTTTCCAGAAAAGCAGATGGGGTGACATCCTCGTAGACCAGAGGAGGGAAAACTCCTGGTCCCATTTTAACAGGGTGAACCATAAACACTTCTAAAAGCAACTTGTGTAAATTCTCTCCCTGAAGTGGCTGAGTATCCCCTGCACTTTTGAAAAATGATACGTAGACAAAGACATCTCTCTAGAGGATTGACATTTTCCATCAGCATAGAATGGCTCCTCCCGTGAGGCAGTGCTTTCTTGCTGTTCTCCCCATTTTCTACCTGCCCCAAGTTGGAAGGGTTGTGTGTGTGATGTGTGCTTGTTACCTTAGTTTTTCCTCTTTCTGCCTCCTCCTGCCTCCTTTCGAGCCGGCTTTCGGATGTTCATCCCGGCCTCTCCCTGTCTCTCCTCCATCTGTTCACTATGTGTCTGGTACTTCCCTCGTCTGACTCTGGTCCTTGCTTTATTTCCAGGCCCATATCACGTTAACTGCTGGTTTGCCTCTGGCACCTGCAAGCCCCTTTTAGCTTCGTATCCTACTTGCTGATTCCTCACCCCATTGCCTCCTCTCACACTGGCCTGATTCCTCCGGAACATTGATTGAACACTCGGCCCAGCTTAGATTTCCACCCAAAGCAGTAGGCACTTCAACAGAATTGTGTCCTCACAATTTACTTTCCAGATTATTTCTGGATTGTTCCTTACCAACATTAGTCATGCAGATTGAATGATCTCAAGGTGAGAGGCAACACTATGTCAGGGTAGCTGGACTGCGTTAAACTTGGAGTAGGAAGACCTGGGTCCAAGTCCTTCAACTTCTGTTAGCTTCCATCTCCGGCTGTAGTGTGGGGAGAACCATACCTGGAGGGCGGGAGTGGCTGCATCCGATAGGTTCTTTCAGACCTTCAGGAATTGACCATCCAATTCATGACCTGAATGGACAAGCGGCCTCGTGGGTGACTGGAAAGTGGCTCATAATTGAACTTGATTCAAGAGAGGCACCAGGAGCTCAGATCTGGTGTCTTGGCAGCAGGGATGTTGGGGCATTCTCTTTGCATCTCGCATCCAAGTGTCCCCTCGGAATGGCTGGGTTATTTATTTACCCTTTGTCTTGCAGTCTCCTGACTGGATAGACTTTGGCTCAACGATTGATCCCTGCCTGGTCCGATCAACTGTGACCACGTAGCACCACTGACTTAACTCACATACAAGGTGCAACTGACCAAAGCAACTTCATCCCAAAAGCACCGCCAGGTACCCTTTCTCCAGAAGGGGGCTGTGGCCATAGCAAATGCTTACAGGTACCTGGAGAGGGATTCTTGCAGTGCTGATTCTCACGCTCCTTGAGAAAAAGATCCAGCGGTCAAATAAATTTGAAACAGTGAATATTATATCTTCCTGTTTAAAGATTCACAATGCACATTAATGTATCAAAGGTTTGGAGTAGCCCTGCAATAAATAATTCCAGTTAATGTGGCTTGTGGCAACACTTCCCAAGAAAACCATTTGTTATGTAACATCTTAGCAATACCCACTGCAAGAGACTTGGACGAGGGCTGACTTAGATCTCATGAACTGCATAATGCTACCAGCTCTGTCACTGTCTCCTAAGCCAGCAGCCCCCAACTCCTGTGCATTGGAACCACCTGGGGACATTTGACTACATAGAGTCGGTCAACTGTAGCCCCAGAGACTCTGATTTACTAGGTCTGGGGAGAGGCTTGGAGGTCAGAATGCAAATGCTCCCCAGATACTAGAGTTCTACATAATCATAGTTCTGCATGTCATAGCATAACAATCGCATTTAATGGACATATCCTATGGTGCCGGGGACAAAACTAGTGTGCCTGCATTTTTAAAATTTCATCCTTAAACCCACTTGGCCTAATAGGTATTACCGCCCATTTGTAAGTAAGAAAATGGAAGCTCCATGCAGCTAGGCAACATGATCACACGGCTTATGGGTTGCAAGGCTGAGAAGTCAGGGTCTTCTGACATCTGTGTCTCAGTCCTTTGGTCTATACAACTTGCCTCTTCCAGGAACTCACCTTTCTTGGTCTGCCAACTGGTGCCTATTACTGGTGGGCAGTCAACAGACCATGGTGGAATGAACAAATGCCTATGAAGGACCTCCAAGGTCCCTCTTGGCAAAGCACCCCTAAATTCTGCAACTCAAAGTTACGAAGAATGAAGGATACTCAACAGTTTGAGAATCGCCGTTCCGTCACACCCACATCAAGACTCGATGGTCAACACTCTCTTGTTTATGCTGAAAGCACTGCTTAATTAATGTCCCACTAGCTTCCATGTGTAGCCTTCAAGGAACGCCTCTGCTTACGGTCTGGTTCTGCTCAAACGAAACCATAACTGCAATTGCGTATGTGCTAACCCATAAAGCCTAGACAGGAAAGAAATTAGCCCCTGAAAAGAATTGAAGAGCTTAGGTGCCATCTATAGATCGTAAAATAGAGCCCAAGTCCCAAGTAAGTTCCTGTGCACATCACTGAGAATGCATTCTGCTAACAGCTTCTGTCACTAGACATCTTCTTCCAGGGGCCAAATGCTTTTTGCATAGGATCAGGAGTTATCGCATGGGATTCAGGTATTGGCTGCAATTAAGAAATTCCACACTTAAATGTGAAACTGTCCATGAAAATTTTCCCACTTTCCCTCAAATCAGGAAGCTAGGTCTGAACTCCTGGAGTTCAGGTGTCCCGAATCTACAAAGAGATGAAGACACGGGGCCTCAGGCCACAAAGGGGCCATTTGGAAGGGCTTGACTGCCACCTCGTGGTGAAAGTGTGCATTACCGTCCAAAGCAAGGGCCCAGGTAACATACGCACTGCTCTAAGCCACGTCTTTTATGACAAGAAAGCTTATGACATCTTTTGACATGCCCCAATAAGCTAAAAGAAAAGAAAGGCATTAAAGTGTCTGGCAATAGTCCTTGGTTGGGAATAGGTTATTTTAAACCTAAGGCCATCATACCTGAGCTGATTTTCTTTAAATGCGCCTAGTTTTGAAAAAGCACGTATTTTTCAAATTCTCTCCATTGACAGTGTTTCAAAGAAAACTATTTTGTTTTTTTATTTTTTTTTTATTTTTTTTAAAGATTTTATTTATTTATTTGAGACAGAGAGAATGAGAGACAGAGAGCATGAGAGGGAGGAGGGTCAGAGGGAGAAGCAGACTCCCTGCCGAGCAGGGAGCCCGATGCGGGACTCGATGCGGGACTCGATCCCGGGATTCCAGGATCATGACCTGAGCCGAAGGCAGTCGCCTAACCAACTGAGCCACCCAGGCGCCCCCTAAAGAAAACTATTTTGTAACCGCAAGAAAGGGCCTAACTCGAGGCGTGTTTTCTCTATTCTCTATTTCCCCAACTAATTTTTCTCTTCCTCTTCTTCCTTCTTCCCTTCTTCCTCCCTCCCTCCCCCATCCCTCCCCCTCTACATTACCTGTAAACTTTCTTGTTTAAATTCCTTCACAAAGAAAGGCCTATATCCAATCTATCTGTTACTTCCTAGCTGTGTAGCTTTGAGTAAGTTGCTTAAGCTCTCCACTCTCTGTTTAAACATCTAAAGAATGGTTTTTACATTTTTAAAAGCTTGAGGAGGGACCAACAAACAAGAAGATGAGACAGAGATCACATGGGGTCCACACAGCCCTCCTACAATAGGAAGTACACAACACACACATCTCCATCCCAGAGTCTGCTTTCCAGAGAACGCAACCTAAGGGATCCCTCTGCAATCTGTTCCCAACACAACAGCTAGAGTTATCCTGTTCAAAGTAAGTCAGATTATTACTTCTTTCCGCAATTCAACAACTTCCATTTTATGAGAAACAAAAGACAAAGAGTCTTGCCATCCGCACCCCAGTCCCAGAACCTGTCATCCCTTACTCCTCTGTCCCTGGATCGCTCCAGGCTTCGCTGCACTGGCTTCCTTGCTTTTCCTCAAATGTGCCAGGCATGCTCCTGCCTCAGGGCCTTTGCATGTACTGTTTTGTCTTCTTGGAATGCTCTTTGCCCAGCTATCTGCCACTGCTTCCTGGGTCACCTACTCCAAATCTTGACTCAAATGTTACCTCATTGAAAACTTCCCTCAACCTCTGCTTAGGTGTACCCGACTCCACCTCACCCCAGGAATCCACCCGCATCCCTTGCTCCTGTTTTAGCTTTCTCTCTAGCATGTATCAGCATCTGGCACACAGTGTATTTTCCTTATTTACATTGTTTCGTGTCTGTCTCCTCCACCAGAACCCAAACTCCATGAGGGCAAGGACGTTTTTCTGTTCTTTTCACTGCTGTATTCCCAGAACCTAAAATAGCTGGTACACAGTAGTTACTCAATATTTATTGAGTAAAATAGCTGGTACACGGCAGTTACTCAATATTTATTGAACAAGCAAGCGAGTAACATGATGGAAGACTATGGATATGGAACTAGAAGAACTGTGATCTTTAGGGAAGTCCCTTAAACAGCATCTGATTTTTTTTTCATGTGAAAAATGAGAACAATACTTATGTCATTTTTTGTAAAAGTTACACACTATACCATGTGTGAAAGCGTCATATAATAAACTGCTAAATAAACATAATGCATAATTTTTCCGGAAAATGAATTCTTCATCAGTGAGCTACTTAATTTTTCTAATCTAAAGCTACTAGACTGCCAAAGAGTAAGTGTATAACCGTCAGACACAGAAAACCTTGAAAATTGTTCCGGTATTTAAATAAAATATAAAAAGATTTATTCCAAAGTCAGACCCAAAATGTACAAACAATGAAATGCATCTCTTTTCAAGACTTAATAAAAAAAGAAGCCCTCTTTACATTTAAATTTTATAACCATTTAAAGATCTTTTGCTCCCATATAAAAAGTCTGATAAAAGTTAATTCCATAAAGTGTCAAATGTACTCATTTATATAAAAAGCATTCTTTCTATAAATGCAAAATATTCAAATACAATAGTTGTATTATGCAACTGTCCTCAGTTTCTAGACTTCTTGCTAGGCTATAGAATCGCATTTCTACATACTTCTTATACGACTATAGACGCTGACACTTTTTTCGGATGTTCATACCTCTCTGATCAAGTGCAATGCTGCTTTTACGTTGCTTTTCAAGTGAAATCTTTTCCCAGTGGTGACTCACTATTCTACACAAAGAGCAGCCACACCACTCATTGCAAAATTCATAGGTTCTAATTCTTTTTACGCAATTTAACATGCGAATCAAAGCTATGATGCATTACTTTCTTTACAGAGATTTTAATAAATATTCCTAAACTCTAGAAGACTGTTCATAATCCTTGAAAGCAGGGGTCAGCCAACTTGTTCCATAAAGTTCCAAAAAACAAATATTTTAGGTTTCTCAGGTTACTTCTCTGTTACATACTCTCTCTCTCTTTTTTTTTACAATGCTAAAATGTTTTTTAAAAAAATTCTCAGCTCTGCTAATCCTCTACTTGAAAAAATAGAAGTCATTCATCTCTAAATTAGATTTCTCAAGTGTTAATAAAATGTAAACTTCACATTTTGTGGTAAATGAAATCCATGGTTTCTGACCCCTGAATTGAAAGTTCATCAACAGTGAGAAATGAATCCCAAAGAGTGGGTCTGCATTTCAGATATTCTTTTTAATCAATGGTACTTTCTCATGGCTTCTTTTTCATTTTGAAATGGATAATTCGCATGTGTCTTTATTTTTTATTTATTTATTTTTGGTCTTCATTTTTGTTAGGGAAAAACGCTCTTCATGTAGCTACTGTGAAGCCTGCGAACTCAAAGGGGAATACATCCATGCTAAAAGAGGTAGATGCACACACACAGGGGTATGCCGTCACAGGTCCGTGCACACTGGAAATGACCCTTTGATACATAAATTCAACATAAATGCTCTCCAGGGCTAAGAAGGAATTAGTGGAAACCAGCTAGAAGGTATCCAAAGACGTCCTAAGGGATGTTCTAATTTGTTTTTATCATATGTAGTTTACGTTTTGGGAAAAACATGATTTGCATATGCAATCTGTTAATATAAATTAATGTAGCAGCATGGTTTATACAAATTACTGGTGCATATAACCTGGAGTTCACTTAGCAGATACAGCAGAGAATTCTGTGGGAGTATGTCTGGACTCTGAGAGGGTAAAACAGACCTGTTTATAAACACTGATCTCTAACATGGAGTAGGCTACCTATAGCTTGGTACTGAGAATCACACCACTGTGTGTGTGTGTGTGTGTGTGTGTGTGTGTGTGTGTGTGTTGTATGTTTTCCTTTCCTACCACAAACAGTGTTATGAACAGATTTTGGCAAATAAAAAAGTTTCTGTGAATTTACTCAAATATAACACAAACAAGTTAGAAGCCTCTAGAATTATAATCCCGTGTTATTCTACAAAAACATTTACAAATTCTAAAGCCAAGAAAGGTGAAAACTTTGGTAAACCTAAGAAGCTCAAATGTACTAGTCAGCCTAATACAGCCTTATTTTTGAACTATAAAGAGTAAAGTTTTCAGTGCAAAAACAGTATCTTGATAAATAGCTATGACACAAAAATCCCAGGAAACATTTAAAGACTCTAAAACACTTAAGTACTATCCTGAGGCATGTTTTGGTATAGAAAAGGTAATTTGGGGCTAGGAAATAACAAGGTGTTTTACTGACTTAACTGTGAGTCTGGGTGGTGGAATGTTTAAACAAACAGATTTTGCAAACAGATTCAGCACATTTATAGCTCATCATGTTTTTTCTTAAATGGCCACTTTGGGTGTTGTAATACGTGGTCTGCAGCCTGAAGGACAAGGTACATGAATTCTTCTACATCGAAAGAATAGTTGGTAAATTTTGGATGTTCCCCCAGAGTTGGGTGGTGGCCCTACAAAACCAAACCAAAACATAAATCTGTAAGTCACTGAGGATATGGTTTTCTGAACAGGAATAAAATCATTTTACTTTGGCCAAGGCACCCGTCCCAATAAAACTTTACTTATAAAAACAGTGGGGGGCCAGATTTGGCCTACTGGTCTATAGTTTGCTGATCCCTCCTATATATAATTTAATACATCTTCCTAGGCCCAAAGTTCCCAAAGTTGTCTTCTCAACATACAGATACAGAGTGATTTATTTCCCTTTTCCCCCAACTTGCAAATATAAAATACAACTCAATGTTCCAGAGAAGAACAGTTTATCTTTGAAGTTTAATGATAGTTTTTCATATTAATTAGATACTTTAAACCAATGAAAAAGCAAAATGAGGTGAAAAGAAAAAAAAAAAAAACCACAAAACAAGGTGAGTTTCATCACTGAACTTTACCTTATCCTGAGGAAAGACTTTGTTCTGCCTTCGCCAAGTGATGTAGTGGATGCCTCTCAGCCTGGCCAGGTCTAAGTAACAGCGCTCATCTTCACAGTTGTACCTAAGGATGCACCCACACATGAGACCTGTGTCCAGGCATTTTGCCAATCAACATTTCTCTGGGAAATAACGCGCCTCCCAAATATATTCCTGCAAAAGGTTGTGTAACTAGTATACAAGATCGATGGAGATTATTTTTTAAATATCCTCATAACTAAGCTACCTCAACTTTAAAAAAACCAAACAGGATCAAGGTTTGGAAGGAACTGAAGTTTATCAATAGGGCCAACTGCCTGTGAACTTGATATTATCTCCTAATACCCAGTCTACACACATGGAAGCAGACTTAGGGGAGGTACCACATCCAAGGGCACACAGCTAGGGAAGCAAAAACTGAGCCCAGGCTGCTGAGCTCCAAGGCCCAAGGGTTATCAATTACACCTCTTTCCTTCCCTCCCTCCCTTCCTTCTTTACCTCCCTCCCTCTGGAGGAAATGAAGCACTGAGATAGAATCCATAATTATCTGGCTATTTCTCTAATGTATATGTATGTCAAATATTTTTGCAGAATGTGGGAAGTTCACAACTTTTTTTCTAAATAGTCTCCCATTTAAAACCTGAGTGAAATCTAGGTGCTTAGACACAAAGAGAGAAATGAGGTTAACAGTAACCACTGTTGGCGTGTCCAGAATGAAAGATGAGGCATGGTGTCCAGGGCAGAATTACCAAGGGGGAGAGGGCCATGTCTCCATAACCACCCACCCCGGTTAGAGGAGTGCCCCGGAAAGACCATTTTCACTTGAAGCCTCAGTTTCCCTGTGGATGGAATCAGTGAGCACAAGGCAGAGTGGCTGGCCTGTGTTTTGGAGCTGTGCTCTTCATGAGACATACAGGTTCTTGAACTCTCTTGTTTTTATTGTGGTAGAAAACACATAAAATTTACCATCTTGTCCACTTTTAAGTGTACAGTTCAGTAGTGTTAAGAGTATTCGCGTTGTGCAACCAATCTCCAGAAAGTCCCCATCTTGCAAAACTGAAACTCTGTTCCATGCAACAAGAACTCTTCATTTTCCCCCCACACCCCCCACGGACCCCTGGCAACCCCCATTCTATGCTCCATCTCTGTGAACCGGACTACTCTGCATACCTCACATAAGTGAAATCACACAGTGTATGTCCTTTCGTGAGTAGCTTATTCTACTTAACATAATATCCTCAGGGTTCATCCATGTTGTAGCCTGTGACAGGATCCCCCTCATTTTTAAGGCTGACTAATGCAGAGGTATGCAGACAGACCCACATTTCACATTCTGTTTATCCGTTCATCCGCTGATGGACATTTGGATGGCTTCCACATTGGCTATTGGGAACAGTGCTGCCGTGAACAGAGGTATGCAACATACAGGTTGCCTTTTACCATAACAATGATACAGAGGGCAGAGAGATGATCACAGCCTGAGAGGCACACAGGAACGAGCTTCGAGGACGGAAGTCACAGACGCACATCTCCCACATCATCATGAGATGGAGGGAGAAAGCGGAATTTGCTTGCTAAGTGAATGGTGGCTGCAGACTTCACATTTTTAACTTGAGGTTTGTTTTCTTTCTAGAAGCCTATATGATGTGACTTTCCTGTAAGGAGTAAATATTAGGCCTTTTGAAGCTCTGAATGACAGTCTCGGCATGCATAAAAAGCATTATTCGTGGCCTCAATGTAAAGCTGTCTCAAAGCACTTACAGTTCAAATACAGCAGCCCAGTCTGGAAGGAAAAGTAAATGGGTAAGACCAGCTCCATGCATTCCAATAAATATGTCCGTGTTATGAGTGATCCTCAGCTGATCCAAAAACCCAAGTTCCCTGCGAGCATATAGAACAACAAAAGACAGATGGGGAGAAGACAGAAACTGTTAAGATGACTTAGCTCAGGACTCACGGTAACAATATTCATACAAGTGTCTTTCCCAATTTAAATCACATTCCACTATGGCTTTTTGCCAATTTCAAGCCTACTCCAGGAATTAATAACTTAATAATTTAATAATTTAACATTGTTTTCTAAGTAAGCTCACTTTTTTTAAAAAGTGCAAATATTTGCAAATAAATGCATTTTTTTTAAGATTTCCTTTTTTTTCAAATTTCATTTTTTTTAAGATTTCATTTTTTTTTAAGACTTCGTTTTCAATCTCTACACAATGTGGGGTTTGAACTCACGACCCCGAGATCAACAGTTGCAAGCTCTACCCAGCCAGGTGCCCCTAAATGTGTTTATTTTAGAAGGAAACTTTTAGCACTGTCTTAAATGAAAAACCGGTAACACAGGTCCAACAAAATTGTAAAAACAGATATAATCAAAGGAAAAAGATTCAAATCTAGGTAGATCCCACAGCAAGGCAAAGCTCTGAGCCCGAGGCCCGCTCTTTCTTTATGAAACAGGGAAATCAGCAGGCTACTAAAGAGATGTTATGATATACCAGCATCAAACTGAAAACTACTTCCTTAAGATAATAAAAGAATTTTTTTTATAAAATAAATACCCCTTGTGTGACTGGAGTTTATTCAATGCCATCTGGGTACACCTAAAATTAGCTCAGATACCACCAAGGCATTGTCCTGACTTTGCAACAAACTAATCCACAATTTTATGCACATTAAGATCATCAAAGTGTGCTCCGAATTCAAGACCCTAAAAAACATGCAAACTCTGAACACAAAGTCAATGCCAAAAATGTCCACTGAAATGAGGCTGGCAAGAAACACTGGACTAAGTATAATCCTCTGAATACACATAATGGAATTAGATCGCCCAGTCCCGCTTACCCAAAGGAAAAAAAAAAAATGACCAAGATTATTTGGGATTTAAGAAGAGAATAAGAATTCCCAGCTTCTCCTCTTTATTTTTTAAGATTCTATTTATTTATTTGAGAGAGAGAGAGAATGAGTGAGCCTTGGGGGGGGGGGTGCAGAGGAAGAGGGACAAGCAGACTCCATGCTGAGCACAGAGCCCGACGCGGGGCTCGATCTCACCACCCTGAGATCATGACCTGAGCTGAAATCAAGAGTCGAACACCTAACCAACTGAGCCACCCAGGTGCCCCCCAGCTCCTCCTCTTTAAAGAGCTTCCTCTTGAAGTACAACAGAAACCCCACACGCCACACAGGGAAAGGAAGACAGGGGGCACCCTGTGTGTATCTCACAAGAGGTGCACATGCCTTGGTTTCTCCAGGAATGCCAACTGATGCCAGGGGAAGGATGAGGATGTGCCCAGATGGACAGAACCCTGGAGTCTGAGGATAAGGAGGCAAACCTCCATCTACTGTTTCGTAATGCTTCCCCCGGACTGGCAAGGTCTGAATTTATTGTTACTCTTCCTTCACCTGAAAAAACCTACGTATCCTACAAGCCAGTCAACGCCTGAGCGTCCGAGGTGCCCTCCCCAGTTCTGTCAGCCTGACCTCGGGCCCTCTTCTTCCTCCGTATCTTCCTGTGGTGAAGGCATCACTGCACAGTGTAATTTGTAAGACAGGAATAGTTCTGCCAACCTCCTAAGACTGTAGGAAGAGTGAGAGGACATAAAGCATAAGAGTAAGTCACAACAGATGGTAGCTGTTCTTACGACTGCTATTTATTTGTATTCCGGGTCTGTGGTCCTCAAGACCAAAGCCATGCCATCCTCCATAACTGGACTCCTACTTCAAAGCCTGTGACCGGCTGGCAGGTACACGATAAAGATTGAATATATAAATGAATGGATGTATGAAGAATAAGGTGCGGAACTCCCCTGTTTACTGCTAAGTTGTTGTTTTTTGTTTGTTTATTTTTTAAGTAGGCTCCACACCCAGTGTGGGGCTCGAACGCACAACCCTGAGATCTGGAGCCACGTGGTCTGCGGACTGAGCCAGCCAGATGCCCTTCTTACTGTTAAGTTCTAACCTATCAATAACAGAGACCCATACGCTGGAACATGGATACTTTTCCTTTTTTAACGTAGAAACTGTTCATAGGGTTAAATTTGGAAAACAAGACAATGACTGTAGGTGGGCAAGGGAGGAGAGAAAAGTCTTCACCTTTCCTTCTGAGCTTTTTTCTACACTGCTTGGTTTTTTCAACCAGGACCAGGCACTGTTGTTTTTACATCCACAGGGCTTACCTAGACAGTAAATGTTAGGCATATTCTGTCTTTCTAAGCCTTTTGCTTGTGCTGGAGTTTTAAAAGAAATGCAAATACTTTCTAATATTTTTAGAAACCTCGTATTACTCTATGACCCTCAAATTATTCCCATAGAACTAATTTTAGGCCAGGAGTTGAGACCCAGCAGCTAACAGGACAAATTAGGCCAGGAACATTTTAACATTTTTTTTTAAATTCAGACTTAGTTGCCAACTTTTTTTTTTTTTTAAGATTTATTTATTTATTTTTGAGAGAGAGAGAGAGAAAGAGACAGCGTGAGTGTGGGGGAGGGACAGAGGAAGAGGGGGGCGAGAGAATCCCAAGCAGACTCTCTGCGGAGTATGGAGCCTGATGTGAGACTCTATCTCAGGACTCTGAGATCACGACGGGAGCTGAAACCAAGAGTCGGATGCTTAACTGACTACGCCATCCAGGCGCCCCTATTTTTTTTTTTTTTTTTTTTGCCAACTTCTAAAAATTCAGAAATTTCAAATGAAAACGTGGACTCGAAAAAAGAACTCTGGATTCACCACTTCGCTTGAACAATGAGATGGTGTCGAAACATCAGACCACACACAGCCGAAGAGCAACTGCCCCTGTCCGCCCAGGGTCCTCACCTGCTCACTTCACTCACGGAGGTGTCTGCCTGTCCCTTCCTGGTCTATCAGTGTCAATGGCTACCATTCGAAAAACCCTTTTGATTTTCCATTAACTCATCCAAGCAAAAGATGACAGTGTCTGTCCAAGAGTGGGATATTACTTACTTATATTTGTAATCGACAATCTGAACCTCAAGTGTAGATACCGTTTTCAGTGCGTTTACCAGCTAGGGGGAAAAAAAAAACATTTAGAATGTCTTTTCCTTCCTTCTCTTCTGTTTTATTTTCCTTTCAGTCCTAAAAATTTCTTATTTTCATACATAATATTTTTCAGGTATTACCTATCATCCAGATCTACTGTTTTAACCTTTAACTGAGTTCAAATGCGGATTCCACCCCTCGGTCACATTACCTCCCTAAAATCCCACCACCTGGGCTGTCATAAAGGCTGAAAGCATCAAATTCATGGGAGTGAAGTGCTCGGCACAGAGCCCACTACCTGTTAACTGCTATTATTACTACTTGCTAGTTAATCCCTCAATTTTTCAACATAGGTTTGCTGGGCACCTACCTTGTTCCGGGCTTTATGTTAAGAGTTTTCTCCCTATGCCTTATCTCATTTCAGACAAACTACTTGTGCTTTTGGCCTTATCCTCTGAAAACATTAAATTTTGGGCAGAAAAAAATGTTCTCAATATTTCTACACAGAAAAACAATTATTCTTCTAGCAAACAGAAAGTAACAAAGCACAATTAACCTAGTATCAGAAATACAGCCATGGTTCTCTGTGTCCCTCACAATTAGCCAACACTGTGGGTCACTGCTATTCAGAAATTTTTGCCCTTGTATCCTGTGGCCTGTGGCGTGCACTATACAACAAAAATGGTAACAAAAGTATCACTTCAACTGTGCTGGCAATGCTCAGTGCTTTAGGTGCTCGTCACTTAATCCTCATACAAGTCTCATACCAAGTAAACATTATTACGCCCATTTTTTTTAAAGATTTTAAATAATCTCTACACCCAATATGGGGCTTGAACCCACAACCCCAAGATCAAGAGTAACATGCTCCCCTGACTGAGCCAGCCTCAGGCACCCCCATATGCCTTTTTTTAACAGTTTATTTATTTATTTGAGAGAGGGAGAAAGCCACACGTGTGAGCAAACGGAGGAATAGAGGGGGGAGGGTGGGGGAGAGAATCTCAAGCGGACTCTGAGCTGAGAGCGGGGAGCCTTACTCAGGGCTCGATCTCATGACTCTGAAATCATGACCTGAGCTGAAACTAAGTCACTTAACCGACTGAATCACCCAGGCACCTCCCCCCCACCCCATATGCCTATTTTAAAATGATACAATGGAGGCTTAGAGATGTTTAAGGAACTTTCCCAGGATCTTGCAGTTAGCAAAGGGCAGAGCCAAAATTAAATCTACGTCCTCTGACCCCAGAATCTGTGTTTTTAGGCAGTGCCCTGGTAAAAGCAACAGGCAAGGACTTACATCCACTTCCTTCCCCTGTTACACACATACACAGTTATAGAATGGAAGTTTCTCTCTCTAGACAGCCCCTGAACTCCCCTGAATATACTGCTTATGTCAGGGAGTTGAAAGAGTGAGGATAGGTTAGAATTCCGTTTTCCAGGAGCGAATTAATCCCCGTGCATGAGCCCTGGTCTTGTAATGAGATGGGTCCACATAAAAAGAATCTCGTTTCAGAGGGTCCTCAAGCAAACAGGCTTTTTTTTTTTTTTTACAATTTCTAGTCACACCGCGGAGGTGGCCACAGCCCTCTGACATGATTATCCAGTCCCGAGGTTGGGCAGGATTGCAGGAACTGTCATTTAATGAGAGCATCTGGGGTTTTTTTTTTCCTTAAAAATTGTATTTATTCATTTGAGAGAGAGAGCACACAAGCAGGGGCAGGGGCAGACAGAGAGGGAGAAGCAGACTCCCCGCTGAGCAAGGAGCCCGACTCGGGACTCGATCCCAGGACCCTGAGATCAGGACCTGAGCCGAAAGCAGCCGCTTAACCAACTGAGCCACGCAGGCAGCCCTTTTCCTTGAGACTCCGGAGGGCCAAAGGTCTTTTGCTTTTTCTCTGTCCCCTACCAAGGGCTGAAGGAAGGGATCCATTCTATTGTTCAGAGGCACCACCTCCCTCCCCTACATCAGACTGAGAAGGAACCAGTCAGCTCTTAACTCCTCCTGGTTGTTTTTCTTTCCCACCCCAGTTTATTTTTTGTCTCTCCTCTAGCCCCTACCTCTGAAGCCATTTTATGAACTGTCAAGTGCCACCTGAGCCTCCAGTAAAAACAAACAGGCATCTATCTATCTATCTACCTATTCATGAATCAAGGTAGAGTCAAAGGTGCTTTCTTCTCTGCTTGGTAGCTGCCTTTTCAAGTGATGCCGATCACCAGGAGAAAAGCAGCCGGTGGGTGCTCTTTGGCTTAGAGTTCAGATCCGAACTGCCAAATCTCACCCGTGGGCAACATCGTTTGCACGATCAGTGGGACCAGATGTGAACACGTTGCTCGCTATACCGCGGCACCCACTGGCACTACCCCTTTGCGCTGGACCGCTTGCCAGGGTTTGAGGCTGCTCCTTGGCCAGCCTTTCCAGCGGACTGGCAGCCAAGGTGGGTCAGCCTCCTCACATTTATTTGTGTTGGAGCAGCAGAGTTCTCTGGTTAAGAAGAAGGCTCAGACCCTGACAACCGCGGCTTACCCCCCATTATTCTGCTCCCTGGCTGGGTGACCTTAAGCATGTTTTGTAACCTCTAAGCCTCTGTGTTCTTGTCAGGCTTCCCATCCATCTACCCCAGCCCTGCATCACTTGATACATTTTTATTCCCAGGTCTTTAACACACACACACACACACACACACACTGCTCATTTCTTCCACCCACGGCTTCCAATCACTGTCTCATTACACCATATGTTCATGTCCTCCATAATCCATATGGATCTCAAGACACTAATTACATAATTTTGATCCGCCAGTTAGGCATCCAAATTAATCTATGTAAAACATTTTACCCATCCAAACCTGCCTCCAGTCCCCTCCTACTGAGCTTCTCCCATCTCAATTCCACTGGCCTGCTCAAGCTAAAAGCCCGGGAGTTCACCTCTGATTCTCCGTGCCTTTCCTGGGCTGACCTCATGTGTACCTGCATATACCGAAAGGAAGTCTCCTAGACTCACTCTCCGAGACTGATCTTGAATCCATTTCCTTTATCATCTCTGCTGTCATCACCTTCATCCAAACTCTTACCGGGGCCATAGTGACGGCTCTGCATGAATCCCTCTGCTCCTACTCTTGCAGCAAGAGTGGTTTACAAATAAATAAATAAGCCCGTTCATGTCTCTGCCTGTGTATTCGTTTTCGACGAGCTGCTACGACCAATTACCACAGAGTCCACACCTCACAAGAACACAACTGACCCTCCCACTGTTCTGCAGGACAGTAGTCCAACAGTGAGACAGACAGCTGTCCACAGGGCTGTGCTCCTTCTGGGGGCTCGAGGGGAGAATCCGTGCCCAGCTTCTAAAAGCCATCGCATTCCTTGGCTCGGGGCCCTTCCTCCATCTTCAAACCCAGGAACGTGGCATCTCTCTGGCCCTGCTTCTATCCTCATGTCTCCTTCCTGGATTCTGTCTTCTTCTTCCACTTTCCAGGAGGTGCTCAACAGAAATCCGGTCAGTGAGAAGAATCCAGCTAAGCGAAGAGCTTTCCAGGCAGAGGCAAAAGCTCTCTGGTGGAGACAGCTTAAGGCCCTTTGGTGATTCCATCGGGCCCTCCTGGATCATCCAGGTTGATCTCTCCATTTTCAGGCCAGCTGATGAGCAACCTTAATTTCACCTGCAAGCTTAGCATCCCTTTGCCACATAACCTAACCTAGTCATGGGTTCCAGGGATTAGGACGTGGACATCTTTTGGTGGTGGCCCATGATTCTGCCTACCACACCGTGCTGCAAACTTCACAGAGGCTTCCCTCCCACTGGAATAAAACCTGCCCATCTCCTCACCCAGGCCCATGAGGCTGATAAGATAGGGGACCTCCTCATACCCTGCCTGACTTCTCTGACCTCATCCTCACCTCTCCCACTGTGCCAGTTACGCTGGTGACCCCTCCATTCCTGGAGCACCTAAAGCTCTGAACACCACAGGCCATTTGCTTCTGCCTGGGAGGCTCTCTCCCTGGCTGGTTTCTTACTGATAAGGTCTCTGCCAACAGCACCTCTTTAAACACCTCACCTGACTGCTTCCCCCTTCCTCCTGCATCTCCTGCCCCAACACATCACCTTGTTTTACTTCCTTTGTAGCACTGCCCACTACCTGAAATCATCTTACTTAGGGACTTGTTTACTTATTTCTTGTCTGTCCCACCTTGAGAGCATAAGCTCCATGAGGATAGGGACCTTACTTGTCTTGTCCTCTCCTGTAGCTCCAGGGCCTAGAATATGGCCCAGGACACAGCAGGTGCCCAATACATTTCTGTGCAATCAATCATACTACTGTGAGAACATCTTCCAGCCATGCTGTTGTAGGCAGGTGCCTTACAGGGTGATCTTATTTAAGTACAATGTACGAGTTGATGCTATCAAAATGAATCAGAGAACCTAAGAGGTGAATAGTTTCTAAGACACACAGTCATGAAAAGAACGGAGACTCTTCCAACTTAGGTGGTGGATGCTACCGTATCACAATGCTCCATCAACCACCTCTCAAGAGATACTCTTGCATTTCTGCTGCTTGTTTGTCCAGAGGCAGAATGTTTGGCAATCTATGGCAGTAAAGGCAGGAATCAGAATTTCTGCCTCTGTTTCCCCTCTGAGTTGGGGCAGATGCATGTTTCCCGTGAGGCAAAGCTGGTTTGGGCAATGGGTGGTTTGCTGACTTCCACGAGAAGTCCAATAAATGAACCAGGCATAGCCACCAAACTTTTCTAAAAGCTAATAATTTCAAATCAAAGCATTTAATGCAATGTGAAAAAAATTAAGTGCATCAGTCACAGGAAGTTAAATTCAATACAATGATATTAAAAATGCCTACCAAACACTAACCTCATTTTGGTTTAGTATTTTCCGGTACTCTGTACTCCGTGCAAGGATGGTGACTCGGATTTTTCCGTCCTGTAATCAAAAGGAAAAGGCAAAATCATGCTCTATATGCCTGCACATATGAGTGAATGCTAGAACCTAAAATGTGATTTTCACAAAGAGATGAAACTCAATCAGGATACATTTAGGGGACGATTATGGTTTTAGCCTGATTCCTTCAGAGTTCTCGCAGGAAACAAAAATGCATCCACTTTAGCCACAGAAGACAAAACCTGTTTATTACACTTCTGTTTGGTTAGCTCCATGGAATTTTTGGCAGGGGTTTGTGGATTAGGTGGGGATTTGGGGGGAGAACCAGGTGACATGGGGAAAGACAGGGAAAAGGAAAAGGAGAAAAAAAGCACATACTTCCACTGTCCCTTAGCTTATCTGTCACAGGTTGGTGACATCTGATTTTGGATCACTTCAGGTGAAAAAGTATTAACTGAGAAAACACTGTCTTCTGATTCTTTTTCTGCAAAGGTGGCATTGATTTTTATTTCGGGTGAAAAGTCAGGCCCACGTCAGAACTCACAAGGTAATCCTTACCTTGGGTCCCTCCTGTGTGATGTTCAGTCTGTGTAGCACATGCTGGGAAAATGCCCTGAATAATCCCGTGTTTTGGCAGCCAGATATCTAACATGAAAACAATAGTTCATATTACAGTGAATAATTGTGTATTACTCTTGAAGATGTTCTCAAGCTACATATAAACATTATCTTAAAACCTATCAAGAATAGGGATGCCTGGATAGCTCAGTTGGTTAAGCGGCCAACTCTTGATTTCAGCTCAGGTCATGATCTCACAGTCCGGGGATCAAGCCCTGAGTCCAGCTCCACGTTCAACGGGAGTCTGCTTGAGAATTCTCTTTCCCTCTCCCTTTGCTCCTCCCCTCCCCCCGCACAGGTGTGCCTCTCTCTCTCTAAAATAAATAAATAAATCTTAAAAAAAAAACCTATGAAGAATAAATGTATAAATATGAATATGAATAACAGATATGCTTACCAAAGGGGTATTATAGAACAGCCCGTATCGCATCCGGGGGAGTAAGGAAAAAACAGCTTCTTTAAAACATACCTAAGAATGAAGGTATTATACAAGGTAAGAGAAAACAATTTGTACCACATCAAAATAGTACTTATAATCACAGAAAATAAATTTTAATTAATCTTTTTGCACTGAAATATTTTGAATAGCAAACTATTTCACTCAAGGGAAATTCATAATTTTGGAGAATCTAAAGGAAAAATTTTCTTAACACTACATGGTTAATAATTAAGAATGATTCAAAGTTATAAAAAAAGAAACTACAAAGTCAGAAATCAATGGCAATAGCTAATAGAAACTCATATTAAATATTTATTTGATGAGTGAGTCATCTGCAATGACTGTTATTTACAGACATTTCAGGAAAGTCTCCAGTACCCTTTTGGAATCATAAGTTTTCAAATGTATAACATCATAATCAGTAAAGGCTTTCCAGGTGTCAGAGAACAGGTCACCATATCCATAGGAGCTCTGAAAGTGGAAACAAAAGAGGTTAGGGCAACAAAAGTCTACAACGTGGCTTTTCAAAAGTGCAACAAAATATTTGAATCAGCTTGTCAATGTTAAGAACTAATGATTCTAAACAAGCTCATAAAATTCATGGAAGAAAAATGGATTTTCATCTTAGGTCTGAGCAAGGACCTAGTATGATATAATGTCATCAGAAATAATCACTCACAATTGTAATCTTAGTCTGTTAAAAACATTGTTTTTCTACCCTATCCCTTTTTAGATTCATATCTCTGAATGATAGCTGGTGTGGGTTTTTTCCCCTGTGAATCTTCTATCTAAATCACACACATACAGGGGCGCCTGGGTGGCTCAGTTGGGTGAGCGCCTGCCTTCAGTTCAGGTCATGATCCCAGAGGCCTGCATCGGGCTCCCTGCTCAGCCCCTCCCCCGCTTATGCTCCGTCTCTCAAATGAATAAATAAAATCTTAAAAAAAATCACACACATACAACATACACAGACGCCATCATTTGTACACACTTGGATATTCTCAGCGAGCAAAAATTATCAGGGTAAATGGAATACACTTTTGAAAAGAAATTTTGAAAAGAAAATGCCTTGAAAGTCCTAACACTACAATATGATGAACATTATCCTATGAAATGATCTCCCCATTGACTAAAGAGTAACATGTGATAACATCCCATTAACATTAATAATAATAATTATTATTATAGCATCTTGCATATTTCCTATATCGCTAGCATTTGAAATGAACACCCCACAAACTTAATGAGCTAGGTGATATCATTATCCCCATTTTACAGATGAGGAAACCGAGATACAAATTTAAGTAATTTGCATAAACAGTAGTGCTGGTGTGTTTGCAGGGCTGAGATTAAATCCAGTCTGTTTGCTTCCAGACTCCAAGATCTTAATCTACGTACAGCAGTTTGCCTCACAGTGGGAAGTAGTTCTTTCTAGTACATTTACTGAATGCATTTCATTTTTGAAAAGTAGAAATTAATTACGTGCTCCATCAGCTAAAGGAAGGAGATCAATTTATTTAAAAATGGAATAACTTAGATTGAAAAATTCAGCCAAAAGAAATAAGAGTTTTGTATTGTAGGATGACATTCAAGGTCTACAGCAGGTTTTACATTATGTTCATGTCTTTTTATCATTATAGCATTCTTTTTTCAGATTTTGAAATTTTTATGTTGCACATATTAGAGTTATTTCAAAGTTAGTGAGAATTGTCAGATGTAGTGATAAGAAAAAAAATTTCCCCTTCGATGTTTCTCCCGTGCCATTCTAATAAAAGCCCTTCTCAACACCATCAAAAATGAAATGTCCCTATTCTGGCTCAATAATAAATAAAGGGCAATTAAAAGAAGTGATTCTAGACAGTTTCTTGAGATAAAATACTTCAAATAAAATAAGATACCCTTGAAAGGAAAATTTAATAATAAAATACAGCAATCCTGACTGATCCCTTTCCAGGGAAATCATGTATTATTCAGCAACAACCACCTCCAGAAGTGGTGCTGTCCTCATCCAACCTACAGTGTCCGGTGGACCTCGATTCTGGAGCAACCGGCAGAATCACTTGTCCCAAGAACCTGACTGAGCAACCAGTGAAGACCTCTCTGACCCGGGGCGCCTGGGTGGCTCAGTCGGTGAAGCCTCTGCCTTCAGGGTCCTGGGCTCGAGTCCCGCATCAGGCTCCCTCCTCAGGGAGGAGTCTGCTTCTCCCTCTGCGTGCCACTCCCCCTGCTTGTGCTCTCTCTCTCTCTGACAAATAAATAAATAAAATCTTAAAAAAAAAAAAAAAAGACCTCTGTGACCAAGTATGCAGGTTGAAAGTGCATGCACAGAGAGTACCAAAGGAGGGAGGTCATAGGGTGGCCAACCCACTCGGCTAAATCCATCCTGTCCATGCTTGCCTATTGTGGCCAGAATGCCCTCACATCATGTGTCCAGTTAATGGAGTAACCTGGGACTTCATGGTGGCCGTGAACCCTATCTATGCCCTCCCCGCAGGTGCAGAGAAGTGGAGGGTTGTAAAGTTGGCTCAGTTTAACTTAGTCCACTTAAGGAAGACATGGAAAAACATGCAACAAGATATAAGGAAGCTTCTGGGACTTCTGGGAAAGTGTCTAGAAAACTTTCCATCAACTTAATAGGATCTGCAGAGAACTAGAGGGAGGAGACAGAGCACTGTGGTTTCAGGGCACAGGACTGGGGTCCAACTGCCTGACCTGGAGCCCTAACTCCACCCCGCACTGGCTGCCTTCTCTTACAACACCCGCCTGAGGCTCAGAACCTCAGCTTCCTCATCTGTAAAACAAGCTAATAAAAACCCTACTTCACAGAGGGTTGTAAGCATTAAATGAGATAACACAGGGTGTAATTTTTTTTTTTTTTTTTTAAAGTACAACTACCCTGAGTTAATCATTCAGGGCTTCTGAGAGCTAGAAGCACTTGCACAGAGAGAAGAGGAGAAAGGGACTGTTGTGCCCTTTGCTCACAGAAACATGTTCGAGAACGGAAACTGTGCTGGTTGCCAAACCGGCACCTGAGAGGGTAATGGAAATCCTTGCAAAGAAGAAAGTCAGAAAAGAGCGTTAACATGTCAAGAATTATAAACCAGTTCTCACTGACCTTCAGGTCTATGGAGCAGTGTGATAAAAACCTTTCTATGCAGCTTTACTGTGAGCCTCGTATCAGTGAAAAAAAGGCATTCATGAAACCATTTCCCCTTCTGCACGAGAACGTGACCTTCGGCGAACTGGCTGGCTCTGCTCTCCAGAAATGAAGACGGCACACATCAACTGTATTTTTAGGTAACACTGCGTGTGATTTAAAAAAGAGGCTTGACCGGTACATTGCATCTGGACTGGGAAAAGCTACAGCGACTCTTGGAAACTGGCCGTCTCTTATGGGGATCCTGGGGGATCTGCCAGAGCAGCTGGTGCAGGAGATACTGGCCCCTGTGGGACGTGAGGTGTCACAAACTGCCCCAGGTGGATCCCAGCCCCTCGCCCCTGAGCGGTGCTGTTCAGGCTTCTAGAAGGACTCCCCCTGGAGGAAATGTCTGACGCCGCCCCGCCAGCAAGCTGTGGTCCCCCTGCAGGAACGTTCATGCCAAGAGGGGGTGCTATGAGCATCCTGTGAGCTGGAATGCCTAGGTGAACTGTAGATGATCTCTTAGTGGCTGTCCCAACTTCCCAGTTCAGGCAGCCTGCTGTGTATAGCATAAACCCCTCTTCTCCTTATCGTCGTCATTGTCCTAGTCAACATGCAGAGCGCACGTGCTATGTGCCAGGCACTGTGACTGACCGCACACTCTACGGCTCATCCTCAAAATACACTGAGCTAGATACTAGAATCATCCCATTTCACAGGTGAGTGGACAGGGGCAACTTCGGGGGATACCTTGGCAGGTGGAGCAGGATATGGGAAGAAGCAGGGAAACGGCAGGCAAAGAAAGAAAAGGGAAAAATGACTGCTGAAAACAACTAAGCAAAGAGCAGGTATAATTCAACACATGTCTTTTTTTTTTTTTTTTTAAGATTTTTATTTATCCATTTGAGAGAGAGAGAGAGAGACAGTGAGAAAGGGAACAGAAGCAGGGAGAGTGGGAGAGGGAGAAGCAGGCCTCCTGCCGAGCAGGGAGCCCGATGCAGACCCTGGGATCATGACCTGAGCCGAAGGCAGACGTTTAACGACTGAGCCACCCAGGTGCCCCTCAACACATGTCTTTATGTTTATGCCTAAGACTCGCCCTCGGTAGTGAGCTGACATGCACGGCACAAATTGTCACCGAGCGAGTAGCAAAGGGAAGCTACAATCAAGCAAAGGCCAATGGCAATTACAGGAGGCCACATGGCAAAAGAGAGGCAAGCTCGTCCCACGTGGGTCAGGTTGGGGGTCAGAGAGGTTAAACAAATGACAGTGTTCACATGTGTGTCTCAGAGCAACACCAAGCACACGTTTCTGGAGCTCCACCTGCCCGAAGGGGGAAAGAAATCTTCCACTGCTTCATTCGAAAATTTAAAGAACAGAGGTATATGTGCACGCAAACATTTCTGCCCATACGTATGTGGACATGTGCGTGCAGAGACACATTCACACCCATCTATCTGCACAGGTGTGTACATGTGTGTATATTTCATTGTGTGTGTCTTAGAAGATTGCATTTCCCCACATCAGAGCCACACATTCACGGAGCCAGGCAAAGACAAAGACGAAGCAGAGGACATTCTTACTTACTGTGTCCCACATCACGATGTATACATCTGTGCCGAATGAATTATTAACGTGCTGAGTAATATAAAGATTGATAAAGTCACAGAAGTGGTGATACATGTTAACACCTGGTATTGGAAAAAAGAAATCTACGTTAATTAACCCCAGAGAGCAAAGGATTCAGCAATTTTTATTCTACCCCACCTATTTATAGTGTGATAGACTTTTAGCTGAAAATAATTGGGAGAAAAAAAAAATAAGAGTTTTCTCCAAACACAAAAGGATCTGTACTCAGGTAGTCCTCAATTAACAGATGACTGGGTTCAAAAATTCACTTTAAAATTGCCTATTTAGAAATCAGGAATGCATTATCCCATATACACTAAATAACAAATGATCAGTAAATTCCAAGAAAAAAATATTAGAAGTCTATTTAGCTCAAAATGGGGTAGAACTATAAGGCCATGAAGACTAAGTTTATTTTTTATGATCACTTACTTTTAAAAATCAATTAAGCAATATCTATTTATCACAGAAGTATCAACAATGATGGCACTATTAATATTTTGGTATTTTTTATTTGTCTTTTTTTTTCCTTTTTCATCGTGGTTTATAGCATTGCTTCTTGGGAAAATATTAACCAACTATCATTTAAAAGGGCTCAGTGTCTCATGTTCTCATTGAAAGAGGATGAACTTTGGAATCAGAAAAACCAGGCTGAATACAGCTCAGCCATTCATGAGCAACATTCTCAGATGAGCTGGTAACGTTCCTAAACTTTAGCTTCTCTATGAGAAACAGGAAATCCTTATACTTAGGTGGCAGCTTTGTTAGGAGACACCCAAAGATCTTGTACCTCAAAGCACCCAGCCCCACACATGGCACACAGTGAAATTGTAATGAAGACTACCTGGGTCCTGCTGGGTCAAATAGGGGAAGGGGGGTGTGGGTGCAGCTATTTCTAAGGTGGTAAGTCCATCATTCCAAAGAAACCGAACATGCGCTCTTTCAACATAGGTACCCAGGCCCCAGTATCCAACCTGTCAATATGCAAATCTAAACGGCATGAAATTCCAAGAAGTGACATGTGACACATGCACTTTAAAAGGACAGAAAATGTTGACTGAACAAAAAAGTGACTATTTCAAAAGCAGAAATCACAACACATCATGACTTCACTCCCACAGTGAATAATAACGTTGTGTGCCCAAAAATAAGAGTAAAAAATCTTCAGTTTATGTCAGCCAGGTCATTATGCTGTATACCCTCAAGTTATACAGGGCTGCAGGTCAATTACATCTCAATGGAACAGAAAGAAAAAAGAGAAAATCGTTTTTAGAGAGGAATATTTGGAGACAACTCCTTTCATCCTTCAGAACCATTTGGCAAAGAGCATATTTTCAAATTAATGAGAAAAACACAGTTCTGTGACAACACATCCTTCTTCCCAGGTGAGCACAGAGCACACATGAACTCCCTCGTGGGTTATCCAGCAAGTTCATAACATGGACTGGGGAAGGCAGCCCAGACCTGCGCTCGGTGGTGCAAGGAGGGAGAAAACACAGGTTCCATGCTCCAGAAATGTGCCCCCAAGTGAGTCGTGTTCTATAAAACGCTCATTCTCTCTCGGTGAAGAGTCGATGTGGAAAGGGAAATGGGATGAGGGCGAAAGAAGAAAAAAGGAGAGTTTCGAATATAGGAAAGAAAGCGCCCGGGTCTACACTGGCCTATTATTCTCACTTTACACACTTTACTGCCTGCATACCAGCATCCATTTAAGAGCTCACAGACATCTACCTGAATAGATGCTTGGCCCCTTTTCAGTCTGCGTATTTGAAAAATAGGCATGCAGCATTCTTACTCGCTCATATTTCAAAAACCTCCACTTGTCTGGTTTCTGGACCTCATGCGTTGTTACATAAGAATTGCAGCTTCAGGAAGCAGAGCACATTAAAAATATAATCAATACATGACAGTGATTCTGAACTATTCATGACAGAGGGCTCTCTATATTCCGGGAGGCCCGGCGGGGGGTGCACGTGGACGTGGCCAAGTAAGCTTCAGCTCTCAAGAGGAGACATGGAACCTACACGGCAACTGGCTCACCAAGTTTAAGCTGTGCTTGCGAGTTGAGAGTCACAAGCTCTAAGTGTAAATGGGAAAATAATTCTAAATTTAACTTTTCTTTCATCCTCCCCGCCCCCGCCAAGAATATAGGGCCCTGCTGACTTCCAGAGGAATTTTAAGTTCACTTCAGTCACAGAACCGATGTCAGGATATTTGCCAGAAGAACTCAGTGGGCATTCCTTTCCACCCACAGTACACACACGGTTTTTACTTTTAAATTTTTTCTAGCGAAGCACAACACAAAAATCAAGTGATTTTAGAGAAACCGGGTGGGGTCAATTTAGTTACAGAAGGTGCCCATATATAGCTTTTTCTCTCATCTTTTGATTCTGAGTGAGTCATTTGATACAAATGTGCAGGTTCCCTCTAAAATACCAAAGGTTTCATATCGTGGGAAGTTCAAGCTAGCTCACATCTTCAGAGAAGAAAGCAAAACTCAAACCCACCACTTCATGTCACACAGCCTGCCAGAAAGTCACAGGAAATCACTACATACACATATCAAAAATGGAACAAAGCCTCATTCACCAGTAACTAAGTATCGGACAAATTTAACTTCCCACCTGCATCCAGTTTCATGAAGTAGGTTGGTTTTTCAATAACAACGTCACATTTAGCATCTTCTAGAGGTCTGAAGTTGAGCTGAGTATAGCTTTGCAGCTCAGCAAACCTGCAATAATGAATTGGAAGATGGTTTCAAGGGTCCTCCTGAACTTTTGACAGCAACACTGTAACTTAGGATCTGCTTAATACAGGGATTTTCTTTCTGGAATATGATCTTATGAAGACGTGTGGAACTTCTCAAACATACTAACATTTCTATAACTTGATACCAAATTTTAATGCTGAGACAAGGAACAAAAATGACTTCAAATTTCAGCCTCATGTACAAGATAACTGGGAATTTTCTAGACAAAGAAGAAATTTACACATAGAATTGGCTAAATAATCTACCAGTAAAGTGGGAAGATTCAAGAAGGCTTCCTGGGGTCTTGTGATAGACTTCTTGGATGCTGAGACAGATGACATTCCAAAAATTATTGAGTGCCCTGGAAAGACAGCACACAGCTAAGCTTCCCAGAAGAAAGTGAAGTCTTTTTCTCAGAAAATGTCTTTGGAGACCACATGGCAGTTTTCTTCCATATAAAAGAAGACAATCACAAGCATGTGCCAAGAGATATTTAGAGTTAACCTAAAGACTCTTTGTAACCCTTCACCTTTGAGACCACAACTGATGTAAAACAAATATCAAACAAATCCTTTTAAAATATACACAATGCTGAATTACTGTGGTGGTTTCAAAATAATGTCCACAAATTCTTTGATACTTCTCCCTTCAAGAGGTAGAGATTAATTCCCTCCCCTTAAGGGTGGACTGGACTTAGTGATTTACTTCTAATGAACAGAATATGGCAGACACGATGGTGTGTGACGTCTGAGATTAGGGCATACGAAGACTGAAGCCTCCATCCTAGGGTACATGCTTGGTCTCTTGCATGCATGCTTGTGCGCTCTCTCTCATGCTCTCTCTCTCTCTCTTAGGGAAGCCATGCTGTAAGGAGCACTAATGGAGAAGCCCATGTGGCAAAAAGATGATACCTCTAGCTAACAGCCAGAGACAAACTGAGTGAGCCTAGAAGCAGAATCTCCAGGCCGGGTTGAGTCTAGAGATGGCTACAGCCTTGTCAATAGCTGCTCCTGAGCCAGAAACACTCAGCTACGCTCCTCCAAATCCTGACCATCAGAAACTTCGTGAGCTAATGAAGTGTGTTGTCTTAGGCTGTTAAATTTTGGAGTAATTTGTTATCAAACAGATAATGAAAAAAATCTACCCTAGGTTATATTTTGGAGTAATTTGTTACATGGCAATAAATAACTAATATATATACACCTTAGAGAACTTCCACCATGTGGAATCAGTTATCAAAATGTACTAGGAATCAAGAGGTCCACTAGAATGGAAGAACTCCTACTGTAGAACTCTATTAAGTGTTAAAAAGAAACAACAGGCCCAGAAGGGAGGCACGTCACCAAACCAAGGCTTAATGCCTAACCTAATTACAGTTTCAACCTTCTCTAGGAATGTAGTCTTAACCAGGCAGTCTATAATTTTCTGGTCAGCACCAACGAGGTCATCGACCACACAGACCCTCCCTATCCCCCATTGGAAGATGAGGTGATCTCCTTTCCTTGTCCCTGCCCCCTTCTGCCAAGAAAAGCCTTCCATTTTGTACAGATCCTTGGAGCTCCTCTCTGTTTGCTAGATGGGATGCTGCCCAATTTGTGAATTGTTGAATAGAGCCAGCTAGGTCTTCAAAGTTACTCAGCTGAATTTTGATTTTTTAACATAAGTTAGGGAAGATGTTACAGTGTAGACTGTCAAATGCCGTACAAATGTATGGTAGAATATTATCCCGAAGGATATGCATAGCATGAATGTTTGCTCAACAATTAACATTAAGTAAGAGTATCCTATGTGACCTGTGATATTGTCATTTATAATAAGATATATACATATTCAGTCTTCTTTCCCATTTCCCCACACAGAGTTCCTGAAAGCCTTGGAATTTCCAAGTGATAAGAGTCAGAAAGGTGTCTTTTGTTATGCTAACGAGGTACTTTTGACCTCCCTAAGACTGGGGGCTGGTTGCCAGGAGAACTAATCACGTGATTAGAGGGTTGGCGTTTTCAGTCCCATCCCCCACCTTAGGGGAATAAAAAGGGGCTGGAGTTTGAATCAATTGCCAATGTCCAATAATTTAATCAATCGCCTATGTAATGAAGCCTCCATAAAAACCGAAGAGGAGAGGGCTCAGAGGCCTTCTGAGTTGGAGAAGACATGGAGATACAGGGACAGTCGGGTGCCGGGAGAGGGCATGGAAGCTCTGCACCCCTTTCCTGAACCTTGTGCTAGGCATCTCTTCCATCTGGCTGTTCCTGAGCTGTATCCTTCTATAATACAATATTCTATGATATAATAATATAACTGGTAGACTCATAAGTAAAATGCATCTCAAAGTTATTTGAGCCGCTCTAGCAAATGAATCTAACCCAATCTACAGCAGATCGGTCAGAAGCCCAGGTGATCACCTAGGCTTGCAACTGGGGTCTAAATTCTGGGACTGAGCCCTTAACCTGTGGGATCTGATGCTGTTTCCAGGTAGACGGTGTCAGAATTGAGTTAAACTGTAAGACATCTAGCTGTTGGAGAATCGCCTGGTCGTGTGTGGAAAACCTGACACACAGGTTGGAATTGAGTGCTCAGCTTCGAATAAAGGGGCAGCATGAGAGCTTCTTTGGGATGACAGAACAGTTCTGTATTCTGATTGTGGTAGTAGTTCATGCATGTGGACATGTGATATAAATTTCATAGAACTATGTATCCAAGATAAAAAAAAAATAGAAAAGAGTGCATATAAACACTGGGAAAATTCAAATGTGTTTAGTTAATAATATTGTACCAATGTCAATTTCCTGGTTTTGACCATTGTGCTATGGTTACGTAAGCTGTCATCATTACAGGAAGCTGGGGGAAAGGTACAAGGGGAACTCTTTGTATTATTTTTAAACTTCTGTAAGCCTAAAATTATTTTAAAATCAAGTTTTTTAAAGTACCCTAATTTCCTAATTTCTAGAGATAACAAATCAGACCACAGAGCTAATTTATTATTAAAAATGTTTTAAGGGCGCCTGGGTGGCTCGGATGGTTGGGCGTCCGCCTTCAGCTCAGGTCATCATCCCAGCTTCCTGGGATCAAGCCCTGCATCGGGCTCCCTGCTCGGCGGGGAGCCTGCTTCTCCCTCTCTCACTCCCCCTGCTTGTGTTCCTGCTCTCGCTGTCTCTCTCTGTCAAATAAATAAAATCTTAAAAAAAAAAAAAAATGTTTTAAATCAAAATGTGTTCTCCAATTTATATAAAGTTCAAAAAGCTGATCAGAGGTGTTGGAAGTCAGGGTAGGGTTTACAACTTTGAAGAGGAGCCTGGGGTGCTGGTTGGAGCCCAACGCGAGGCTGGATCCCAGGACCCTGAGGTCATGACCTGAGCCGAAGGCAGACGCTTAACCGACTGAGCCACACAGGCACCCCTAAATGTCTATCCCTTTTAAACATGTGTTTCTCAAACACATGTACAGTTACAAGGAGTTAATAAAAATTCATTTTTGAACAGATTTTTTTCTTTCATTAGCAATCAGTAAATCCTATATCATACTTCCTCATATTTTATAAACATATATTTAATCCAAATACTACTGATAGATTCACTCTGTAGCCATCACTCCCTCGAAGCTCATGCCAAATTCTCCACAAATGAAGTAACACTTCCCATTCGAAAGTCCCTTCCAATGTGCCAGAAACAAAAGCAAATATTTTAGAAACATATTTTTAAAAAAATAATCTTACCAAGACTGCAGAGGGCTTTTGCGCTGACCTTGAGACATCAATGTCCGAGTGTCCAGTGTGCAGTGTCCTCCGATTTCACCACTCTGGAGAAAATCTTCCTTAAATCTGGTGGATGACCAAAAATTAAGCTGAGTTTGAAAAATTTTATCACTACATAAGCACATGGGATGTAACTAAGGTGGTTTACCACTTTCCAAAATCAGTGTGTTGGTAGAATTTCACTCTATTATAAGAGAATGTTTCAAATATACACAAAAGTAGCAGAGTGGGACAGAAACCCGATGGACCCATAATCCAGCTTTTCAATGATTAACCTGTGGCCTGACTACGTCTTCCATGCTCCACCCATTTCCCAACCTCATCGCCATATTATTATGAAGCAAACTCAAGGCATATCCCTGGACCTGGAAATATTTCAGAATCTCCATTAGGTTTTAACATCAACCACTTCCGTACCTGTCATGGTTTCTCTTGATGTTTCTTAAATCAAGATAGAGATTGGATGCTCTGCAGTACTGAAGATAACGGGAACACACCAGGCTTGAGTCATGCTGAATTGAGTTTGAGAAAAAAGAAAAAATTAACTCCAGGTACTAACATTTTGAGGACATTCTCAGACTTGCCAGACAAGTTCACAGCATGTGCACCTTCAGGTTGAAACCACACAATATGAGGAGAACAGCTTCTTTTTTAAAACATTTTTATTTAAATTTAATTAATTAACATACAGTGTATTATTAGTTTCAGAGGTAGAGTTCAGTGATTCATCAGGAGAATAGCTTCTGAAAGCCTGCTTCTGTAGATGGATTTTTCCCCTCCCCAGCAGACTCTGGTGAAGTCTAATTTTGCCAGTGCACATGAATACTTTCAGGTTACTACAAAGAACTCCCAAATGTTCTATTTATATCATCTCAAACTTTACGGCTTTATGTGTGGTTCAGTTCAGTCCTCTTAAAAAAAAAAAAAAAAAAAAAGCACTTAGAGCCATCACTAACCCCGTAGCTATGCGGAAAAAGCATTTTTCAAAGCCAAGCCAAATGAAACAAAGAAGAATGAATGCACACGTTAAGAGACATTAAAACGAAAGCTGGAAGGGCACTTTGCTAATTTTAATAAGACATGCTTTCTACAAACCATAAAGCCTCTGGGAGTCCCTGTCTCAACAGCAGTAAGAGGGCAATGTTTTTTAAATCACTGAAATAAAAGAGCTTAAGAGTCAACTACCAGAGCCCGCTTCTCTTTTTTCCAGTCTGGTTTGTTCAGAAATAGGGATGGTTTCAAAAACTTTTATCCACTCTGGATTTTATTTATAGATTTAAATGCCATTTTATTGTTTTCCCATAATTCCCAATGAACACAAGGCCTTCACCTTAACCCATATGGGGTTTTGGAATCGGTAGTTGGTAAGGGATCAGGCTCTGATTGCACAAAATCTATTAAGGTAGATCTTGGCCAGGGAAGATTCTACATACTGCCTTGGACGAGGTGTGTGGGGTGGGGTTGTGGCTCTCCCCTTGCCCCTTCCACATGAACAGGTGGACTCCAGCCAGACTATGCGACACACACAAAAAAGTGTATGTTAAGGGTACCCAGCAGCAGTGTGGCTAAAGCCCGGCCTCCCTCCTTTGGGGTTCATCCGTCTCCCCACAATTGCTTCAAGTTCTATTACATGATATCTCCAAAAGCACTATAGAGTGGGCGCCTGGTGGCTCAGTCGGTTAAGTATCTGCCTCAGGTCATGATCACAGGGTCCTGGGATCCAGGCTGGCATCAGCCTCCCTGCTCAGTGGGGAGCCTGCTTCTCTCTCTGCCCTCCCCCTCATTCTCTCTCTTTCTCTCTCTCTCGCAAAAATAAAATAAATAAAAATACTTTTAAAAAAGCGCTATAGAGCATATATTCAGTTTCTTAATGAAAGTGAATTAAGAAAAAAAATTGTTTTTAATTTTCTAGATTGCCTGGAGATAATAAAGACCCCTGAGATGTTCAAGAACACTGACAGATACGAGACCTTAATAGTAAGTGCTTACACCCCCATGGACCTTTAAAAACTAACACTGAGCCCTTTGCTGGGAGCCCAGTCCCGCACTGAGCACTTTTTTTTTTTTAAGATTTTATTTATTTATTTGACACAAAGAGAGAGACAGCAAGAGAGGGAACACAAGCAGGGGGAGAGTGGGAGAGGGAGAAGCAGGCCTCCCGCTGAGCAGGGAGCCCGACGTGGGGCTAGATCCCAGGACCCTGGGATCATGATCTGAGCCGAAGGCAGACGCGCTTAACAACTGAGCCACCCAGGCGCCCCGCACTGAGCATTTTTATAAGCAGAATGAGCATTTTTATAAGCTCATTTCTTCCCAACCACAAGCTATGACATGCGCATAGCTTGAAAGGAAAAGAAACTGAAACATGGAAAGGTTGAGTACTCTAAGAATCAGGTTTTGAACCCTACAGTATGGAGGGAGCCTGCTTTTCTCCTGACTACCCAAAACTGGCTCTTGGCAACGTGCTTGGCTGACCCACTGAGCACAATGCACTATGGTTGAAAGCACACAGAAGAAGATCTGTATCTCAATTCTAGATGGATGAGTCTACCTAGGAGCTGTGTGCTCCTGGAGAAGTCACTTCACCCTTCAGAGGACCCTGTTTTCCTCTGTGGTCAAGTAGCATCAGTTAATACCTACCCTGTCTATCTTGCTGCAGGGCTAGCTAACATAGAGAAAACCTTTTTGCAAACTGTAAAGTCCTAAACAAACATAGAGCGGTCTGGCGGGGGGCGGGGGGGCGTGTATCCTCTGTCCCGAACTCCTTGTGAGGGAATTCAGAAAGATGCAGTTTATCAACTTATCTTCTTTAGCATAATGCTGGGGGCGGGGAAATTCTAAACCTAGTAATATTTTAACTGCCTCAAAATAGGACCATCTGATATATGTGTGAAAATGACGACAGGGCTTCCAAACGAAACAGAATGACTTGTTCTAGGAAGTTAAATAAAAGTCACAGCCAATAAACACGTGAGTAAGGATTCCTCTCCTGGAGCCATCTATCTTGTTTTTACAGGACAATCTAAACACTAGGAGTATCTGAAAAGAAACACTCACCGTTTCCTTAGGCTGGCAGAGCACATGCAGTTCCTCCAGACGCTCTCCCGCATATCCAAAGTCAGCTTGTTTCCAGAATATGTCCTGGGCGGATTCAAGGGTATCTGTCCTATTTGCAGTCAAAAAGATTCCATTAAAAAAAAGAGTGGGGGGGGGCACCTGGGTGGCTCAGTCGTTAAGCGTCTGCGTTCGGCTCAGGTCATGATCCCAGAGTCCTGTGATGGAGCCCCACATCGGGCTCCCTGCTCAGTGGGAAGCCTGCTTCTCCCTCTCCCACTCCCCTTGCTTATGTTCCCTCTCTCCCTGTGTCTCTCTCTGTCAAATAAATAAAATCTTTCAAAAAAAAAAAAAAGATTCCATGATTTTTCTCTTTTGCCTTTTCTGAGCCTTGAGTTTCCCTTCTAAAGGTTAAATTGCCAGAAGTCTGTCATTAAGTTTTTTAACCATCATAATCTTCCTGCAACTCCCTTGCTACAAGGAGATACCAAAATAAGTTATTCACAGACTTTCTTTCTTTCTTATACTAAGAATATACAACAGAAATGTATGAAGTTAGGGTCATCTGGAACTGAAGAAAATGAGAGAAAACGAGCTACTATTTACCATATTTTCTTTACTCCACTAACCTTGCATGTCTTGTATTAGAAATACTAATTATACTTCACACTCCCCTCCGGAATCAAGAGGAAACCATCGAGTTATCTTTTTAGTGTTTGTTGGAGGGAAAAACTTTCTGGTGATCCATACTGCTTTCTCTCTCTGGCAGAGGAAAGAACTGATATTCCTGTACATGGCGGCAGGAGGGTGGGGAGGTAAGTCAACTTGAATCCATGACTGTGTAAGCAAATTAATATCTAAAGGAATTACTATCTAAAACCAAAAGAATCCAGGTGGGTGGTGGACCATCAGCATACAGTACAAAGAAAGATGATTTAAAGGGGAGGAGGATTCCGTCTAGAAGCTTACCATCCCATGTCGACGTAGGTGCAGACAGGGTAACCAAATCTGAACTCTGGTTTGCAGGATTTCTCATAACCCCAGCAGTATTTTAGATTCTCTAAGTGTTTCTAGAACATAAAACGTGTACGTTTACACTGGTCTCCCTCCTTCTGACATTTAGAGAGGACTCTTCAGATTCTCCCATGAAGAAAACAAATCTTCATAGAACTTCCACTTTCACATCTTATAATACATATTCATATAATAAAAGGAATTAGAATAAATCCTAAGAGTAACAGTCTCCAAGTTCTCAACCACAATGATCCTTAATCATCACTCCCCCACCACCACGTCTGGGCCCCAACCAAAAGCACAGCCTTTCCCTACACTACCAAAGAACACTGGGACTGGAATTTCCTGAAGGAGCTTAATGAAGCTGCCTTTCTCAGTGAGCAAAGTGATTCTAAAATCAATCCCTAAAGAGTCACATAAAATGAAATTTCTATGACCAAAAGAATCACAGCAAAATTAAATGGATTAGCGTCTTTACTCATTAATCAAGAGCAGTAAGAAACGTCACAAGACTGGACACAGCAGCAGCTGTTGGCTGAGGTCGCTCTTCTGCAAGGCCCAGGAGCAACACTGGTCTGATTCCCAGGTCTGCTTCTCCATATGCTTCCTGAGCCAGCACCATAGGAAAGGAAGTTTCTCACAAGGCCCAGCTTTGATCTCTGAGACCTCCTGAGACATCTTAATGGGCTCCAATTGGAGGCCTTTCCAACAACTCTAAAACAGAAGGATGGCCATAGTAACAGTCATAATTATGTGGAGACAGGGGCGGAGGTGTTATTACTGAAATTAAATGCTAAGTGACCCTCTGAAGGGCGATTAAAGAAAAAAAGAGGTGTGAAATTCTCTAGTGACTTTTAATTATACATTCTTGTCTAGATAAAATCTAATTCCCTTTGTTTACAGAATATACAAATAGTATTGACTATTTATTTTATGAGTGATTGAGATTTTAAATTTTAGTTGCGATTCAGATTTTAAATCCCACTCTTGTGAATGGGATATAATCTTAAGCAAAGTTTAGGCATTTAGAAGCACTAGACGAAATGCAAACAAAGTCTGACAGCTACCTTACAGAATGCTACCTTCAAGATCAGGTGATAAAGCAGAACCAAATCCTTATAAAAATAAATAAGAGAGGGGCGCCTGGGTGGCTCAGTCGTTAAGCTCAGGTCATGATCCCAGGGTCGAGCCCCACACCCTGCTCGGCGGGAAGCCTGCTTCTCCCTCTCCCACTCCCCCTGCTTGTGTTCCCTCTCTCCCTGTGTCTCTCTCTGTCAAATAAATAAATAAAATCTTTAAAAATAAATAAATAAATAAGAGAAGAAAAACGAATACCTACCTTATAAGGACAATGTGAGTCTTTCTTACAGACCGTGGCGATATGCCTGTTATTGTGCAAAAAGAAGGGAATGTGCTCCTTGGGCAAGCGGATACTGGCATAGTTAAACAGAGGTTCGCCTGGAATGCCATCAGCCTTGGGAGAAGCCTCATCTTGGCAACTCAGTGAAACACCATGAAGCAATACTCCAAGGACAAGCAGCTTTAACATAGCAACCTCCAAACCTAGAGATCATATTGAAAAGGTTTTTGTTGAGACATATCTTTTAAAAGTCAAAGGGATCGAGGGCTCAGTATAATGACACGGAACCTTGTTACATCACTGAATAACGCTCCTTTGTTCAACGAATATTTATTGTGCACCTGCTCTGCTCCAGGCCCTGCATTAGGAGCTAGGTACACAGGGGTGAACAAAACCAGGCCCTTGTTCTGACAGAGCTTATAACCTTTCTCAAACTTTCTCAGTCAAGAGCCAGGTAGTGAATATTTTTGTTTTTGGAGGCCATACAATCTCAGCGGGAACTACGCAACAGTACTTTTGCCATGAAAAGAGCCACAGCCTATCCTAAAGAATGGGGGTGGTTGTGTTCTAATAAAACTTTATTTATAAAAATGGGGCAAAGGCCTTGATGTGACCCCAGTCACATATTACTGATGCCAGAAATAAAGTAGATAATTGATAGGCAATATAACATGGTGGTTCAGAACATGAACTCAGAAGCTAGACCACCTGGGTTTGAAATCCAGCTAGTTTCCTAGCTGTATGATCTTGAGCTATTTAACCTCACTGTGCTTCAGCTTTTCTATCTGTAAAATGGAAATAATAATAAACCTTTGTCATAGGGCTATTGTGACTTAAATACTGGTAAAATATTTTGACGTACCTGGCACATTAAATGCTATACAAGCATTTATTGAGTAAATGTTTAAAGCCATGTGGAATGGTGGGGTAAGGAAGAGGTTGCTAAATATTATTTGAGCTGAGACCTGAATGATGAGGAGCAGGGAAATCATGCCAGGGAGAGAGAAGAAAAGAAAGTGCAATAGCTCTGAGCATATATGTATCTGCTGAATAAAAACTAATAATCATGGGGCGCCTGGGGGGCTCAGTCAGTTAAGCGTCTGAATCTTGATTTCAGCTCAGGTCTTGATCTCAGGGTCATGAGTTCAAGCCCCGAGTTGGGCTCCATGAGCCTACTAAAAACCAAACAAACAAACCCTAATAATCACAATCCTATATGGGTTCGTTCTATGTGCCAAGTACCTAGGATGCAGCAATGAACATGCAGTCTAAAACTCTTTACCCTTGTGAAGCTCACCTTCTAGTGGGTGTAATAACAATCTATGATAATAGTAACTACAACTCCGAAAACTCGGAGACTGTGCCATTAATCTATCCCCATCTTGCCTTAGCAATGTGAGAAGAGAATAACCATCATGGACCTTACTGCATGTCTAACTCACCCCATAAGGATTAAATCTCATGGACTAGAATTCTATGTAACCCAGACAATAATTGTGCCATTCTTGCTTAACTTTAGTGAAATATTTTGCTCTATGAAAAAAAAAAACGATGCTCTTCCCACCAAATGATAGGACCATATTACACATGAGCTACTCCCCAGTGAGATCTACAGTCACTGGAGCATGTTGGAAAAACCAGCTTTCAGAATCAGCCTTCACTGACTATGCCTAACAAAGATGGGGCCTTTAGAAACAAACTGCTATGTGAGTCCAGCCTAAAGTCCCAAGGCCAAGGCTTCATAATAAAGAGTGTGGACACTGAAAAGGGATCTTTTTCCCCTCTGGAGTGGTAAATATAGTCGCTTCTCTCTTTCGTGGCTCTGAAGAGTATATTGTTACCTGTTGGAAAGGTGATCTGAATTAATACTTTTAGTTAGGACTTTCATCCAACAGTGAGTTGACAGTGATTTTAGAAAAGTTAAAAATACATATTAATAGTAACAGTGTACTTCTAATGGAATTATTTACCTCTTTAATTATCAGAACCATGCAGCTGTTGTGATGCTTCAGAGATCAGAAATCTGTCAGAAATGAAACATATTACCTTAAAAGGATGCCAAAGTAGACTTTATCATTCAGGTGATATTTTGGATTAAAGGAAATATGAAGAGAGAAAAAAAATTAATGAGCTAACCTCTAAGCACAAGGCCTGGCTCTTAGCGAGACATTGTGTAAGCAAAAGGCCTGACTCATAGTGTGCTTTCCTTTCCTTAGTGAACACTAGACTGCAAAAAGCAAAATTATAGGTACCACTCTCAACACTGTCACTTAAACTATATTCCAATGGTACGCAGAAGGATATGGTCCACTTTATACAGGCATCAACTGGTACAGGCCAAAGGGACACTCTGCGGGTAAAACATTCCTAGAGGAAACAATGTTCCTGGTTCTCATCCTATTAATCCTACTCACTGAATCGTACTGCTACTTGAGCTTTCCTATTTACTACTTACTCCACCCTGACCATTCAACAGGCAGGATGGCCTATTTTTCTGATTCATTCTTTCCAGTAATAAAGTCATGTTATAACTAAGTCCTGACCTTCAGTTCTTCAAGTCCACTGTCCTTGACTGAGCTCTGGCTAAAACTAAACCCACTGATCCACGGAGAAGGAGTCACACTTAAGTCATGGGAAAAATCTGAAGTCTCGGCTCAAAGGGCACGTACCTACTTGCATAAACTAGAAGGGGTGGCTGCTAGAGCATGGAAAGCGCAGCCCCGGGGCCTGGCAGAAAGCCGTTCTGGTGCGCAGTCCTCTTGCAAGGCCCCCCAAGGATGGGTGAGTGCACTTCTCCAGCAGATGGAAGCTGGAGCGCCGCGCTACTTTTCCTTCAGTACAAAGCAACCGGCGCCTTCCTCTTCTGTATTCCTTCACCGGATTTCCTCGGGCCTAAAAGGTGGAGGAGGGAAAAAAAAGGAAGAGCCTGAAAGATGATGAGAGACTAGAGAGCCTGAGGCGGACAGGGACCACAGTGGGTGAGATGGGGCGGTGCTCCGTGACAGAGCTCGGGAAGTTACAAGAAGACAGTGGACAAATAAAAAGTTGAACGCGTCTGAGACTCACAAGGACTCCTAAACGGCTCGCCCGCACTGGGGCCACGGGTCTCACGGGCGGTAGAGGCAGGGGGTCAGAAAGGGCCTGGCTGCCTGAGATGCCGAGGGGAGGTCCACCAGCTGTGTGCCGGAACGTCAGCCCGGGAAGCGGGGCGGGCGGGGGCGGCGGCCACAGCGCTTCCGCAGCCACCCTGCCGCGCTCGGGTTCTTCACCCCCGGCGCCGGCGGGGCTGCCTCGGGGTCGCCAGGTCCCCGCACGTCGCCCGCCACCCTGCACTACACCCCCCCCCCACCTCCACCCAGTCCCCGGAGCCTGGGAAGGACCCGGGGGAGCGGCTTCGCCCAGGTCTGACACACCGACCCACGCGGCGCGGGAGGGGGAGAAGGGCATCCTTCGCAGTGGTCGGCGGGCTCCCGGGAGCCCCGCGCGCGCCACTGCACGCTCCGTGAAGGGGGCGAGCGCCCGCCTCCCCCGCCCGCAGGCGGTGGAAGGCGCGGGCGGAGTCCGCAGAGAGGCTGCAGCCCGCGGGGAAGGCGCGCGGGGAGCCCCGGCGGGAGAGGCGCGCGCAGCCGGGCCGCGGCGGCAGGGCGGCGGGTGAGGACTCCGCGGGTCGCCGAGCGAGTCCCACCTGGAGCCGGGGGAGCCAGGGCTGTGGAGGAGGAGGAGACAGCCGCTGCTCGGGAGCACGGAGTCGTCATAACCGGCTGCTGCGGCTCACCGGAAACCTCGGGCGCGGGAGCAGGGCCAGGGGGCGCCAGGGAGCCGCCGGGTCTGCGAGGCGTCCTGCGCCGGGAGGCGGGCCCGAGCCCCGCCGAGGGGCGGCCGGGGGCAGGGGCGGGAGCCGGGGCTCGGCGCGCACGGCCGGACGCGGGGCGGCAGAGAGGGGCGGGGGCTCGGTCTGTTCCTGGTCGCGCTCCCCCGCGGGCGGGCAGTGCGGGAGCCTGTGAGCCGGCCGCCTGAGCCGAGCCGGAGAGGGAAGCGGGGTCACCAGGCTGGCCTGGCCCCCTGGGGGGAAGGAGATAAGGCGCTTAGAGGACACTAGGACACCTGACTCTACTTCTCATCTCCGTTCTGATTGCGTCGCACTGACGCGGCTGGTTACTGTTTTCTTAATCAGGACAGAAGTTGCCGCCCTAACTTCCAAATGTAGGGCGCGGACCAAGTGGGCAGCACTTACTGGTGGTGGGGATTCTCTGGGGTCCTCGTACATTATACAGCAGGGTCCTTGCCCCTCTCCGTACTTCCCGGAAACTCGACAAGTTCAAATGCTGCTTTGCGTTAAGTTTTATCGTTGTATTATAATTATTTGAATTCCTTTGTAATTATATTATTTTATCATAGTTATTTGAACGCCCGTCTCCTACACTGTCTTCGGTCTTGACACCCTTGGTTCTAGTATGCTGTCTACTAAAGAGCATAGTAGAGTTGATCATTACGGATTCAACTTGAACTGATTAAAGGAAGGTTGATAACATCAAGATAAACTTACGCGCTGACACATAGAGTCACCACTATTAATATGATAGTAAAGAAACAAGTTTGTTTCCGAAGGCTTAAATGCTTTTTAAATATTTTGTTTAAGATGCTGTTAAGAGAAGTGTTACAAGTTCCATTAGTAATCTGCTAGATAAGGAATGTTATCTGGATTTTTTTTTTCAAATAATACTGCAAAGACACATGTAGTATTTGACATGTCCCAGGCATAATTCTAAAGATTTTATTTTTATGTTTTGACAGAGAGAGAGAGACAGTGAGAGAGGGAACACAAGCAGGGGGAGTGGGAGAGGGAGAAGCAGGCTTCCTGCTGAGCAGGGAGCCCGACCAGGACCCTGGGATCATGACCTGAGTGGAAGGCAGACACTTAAGGACTGAGCCACCCAGGCGCCTGCAGGCATAATTCTAAAGCACTTTACAGTATTAACTCATTTACTCTTCATGTAATAGACTGTGTCTAAGGGAACTACTGCTCTATTATGTCATATACTTTGCCCATCCCATACCAATAAGGGCAATAATTTTAAAAGTGCTTTCTCAGCTTGCTTGTCACCATCCTATTTTTGTCATGTACAGGAAATGTAGCTTTCCTGTTAGTTGATTCAAAATGAATTGCACTCATTTAAAATAGATTTTTTGTCACTGAATATATTTGTATTTATGTATTTTAAACCTAATACATGAGAAAAGTTTCTAAAAAGAGGTTAGTCTCATTGCAAGGACAACGAACCAATTAAATTGGTGTGACATACAGGTGGTACTATTTTAAATGGCTAAATATTAAGTTGTGGTCGTTCAGGCTAAGAGGAAACATGACAGAGCTTTAAGAACATCAGATCCAGTTCTAACATACTGCAGCAGCCATTTGCAACATAGAATTTCCACCCAAAATACCAATCTTAAAATTTAAAGTTTCTCCAAACTGACATTAAAATAAACTCAAATGTCCATTACTAGGAGATTGATTGAATAAACTGTGGTATATCCACACAATGTAGAACTGTGCATATGTAAAAAAAAAAAAACTGAGAAATATCTCTATACACTTCAGGGTTTGTTATTGAGTGGGCAAAGGATGTGTAATATGTTATTATTCATCTAGGAAAGGGGATATATATATATTTGTTATTTTACAAATAGAATAACATTTAAAATGATTACCTATAGGGGGAAGGAGGGAATATGAGTATAGGGACAAAAGATAACTTCTCTGGATGTACGTTATATAGAAGTGGCTTTAGAATCATGTAAATATTTTACATTATAAGACAAAATTTTTAAAAGGTATTCCTTAAAAATTGAAAGTAAAATGAAACTAAATATAAATGCCATCCAGTTGTAGCATATATCACAACGAAGGAACCATCCCAAGTGACTTTGAAACATAATTAGCACATCCTGGTGGATGTACCCTCAGGACTAAAAGAATTAAAAAAATCACAAACTGTTTTCAGGAACCAAACTGTTAGTGGGAATATTGGTTGGGATACACCAAATAGGAGTAATTAAGATGGTATCTTTGAAGCTGAATTTTTTGGCATGTGGTATAGATGTAAGCCTCATGAGGTTATATAAAAATCCCGTAGTTATGAATTTGGAGGTAATAATGTAAATTAACATATTGTTAAAAACAGATCTCTCCTCCATCATCCATTGAAAAGGCCTAGAAACAACCAACCCTGTAGCAAGATGCACCTGTTTGCCCAGACTATGATCTGCAAACATTTCCCATTAAAAGGAACATGGGTTCCATAGAAAAATTGATCATCTTAGATATGGGGCAGGTAATGTACAAGAAGAAGCTGAAAAATCTTACATGAGGAGGCAGAGAAGCAATCAAAGATTATGAGGGCCATATCAAAAGGACTCAGGAACCAATCTGAAAAGGCTTCCTCTGGCCAAAGATAAGATAATTTAAAGCATCAATAAATGTAACTGTAATGTTTGAAGCACACATATACTTAAATCTTATATTCAAAAAGACACAACCAATCAACCAAATGCACAAGCCAAAACCTCACTGTTCATCTCTGATGGCAAAAGGGAACCAATTCTTATGTGAAAACTGGTAAAAAAATAAAAACAAAAAACATGAACACTGGTAAATGAAGAAAATGATTCAAGTGTATTTATCCCATCTTTCCTATATGAATCATGATGCAAATAACCAAATAGTTGATGAGGTACTTTTTACAAGAACGTTCCATACTTAAACATGATAATCAAGTCTTATGTCTGCAGTTTTCTTCTGAATAGTGTGGATTGAGATGAAGCACAAGTGAACTATAAATGAAACAAAATGGGCCCTGAACTGTTGAACAGTTAAGAAGTTTATGTTAATGAGTATATGGGGATTCATTGTCTGTTCTCTCTTTTGTACAAGTTTGAAATTTTATATAATCATATTTACAGTGCATTACAATCTTTCTAAATGTGTTTTAAGCTCGTTGCACATATATTGACATTTGGAGAGCTCACAGTGTCAGCAAAATGCTGAACTATCAGAATATATCTTATTGGTTATCTGATATATCCCACTGCTTAAAATGTAATTCAACAGTTCTGAAGTTTTAAGCAAATAAATTTTGACAGAAGTTGACCTTATGCTACAGTTGATCTATACATTTATGGTTTCACAGAAAAGGAGTAAGAGAGGCAGCATTGCAGTTAATGGTTCAGAGCATGTTCTCTGGAGCCGAACTGCACAAATTAGAATCTCATCTTTGCCACTTACTTACTACATGACCTTAAGCAACTAAACCATTCTTCATTTTAAAAATGGAGATGATAATAGTGACTTTAAAAAGCTGATTTGGGGCACCTGGGTGGCTCAGTTGGTTAAGCGACTGCCTTCGGCTCAGGTCATGATCCTGGAGTCCCGGGATCGAGTTCCGCATCAGGCTCCCTGCTTGGCAGGGAGTCTGCTTCTCCCTCTGACCCTCCTCCCTCTCATGCTCTCTGTCTCTCATTCTGTCTCAAATAAAAAAAAAAAAAAAAAATCTTTAAAAAAAAAAAGCTGATTTGAACATATAGTACAAGTATACAATCCCTTTTCCAAAATCCTTGGGACGGTATGTGTTCCTGAATTTTTTTGTATACAATAGGGTATGCACACTAAGTTTACTACTTAACACCCTCAATGTGCCCTGGGTCAACACCCCATAATCTCACACAATATTTCTGCAGCAAAATGTATGAATATTCACACCAAATGAGATAAAGTCTCTAAATAGCCCCATGTCAGTAAAGGTTAGGCTTTACCACCAAAGCAGATTTGACAGCAAACATAAAAACACCACCTATCAGCTTTCAGAGCTTTCTAGACTTCAGAACAGTGGATAAGGGATTATGATCCTATTTAAGTGAATTAGTTCCACAGTAACAAAGCAAGCACTGTGTTTCCTATAATCAACATGATCACAGATTTTTGAACAGAATGTATTTTTAAAAATTAAGATTATAATTTCAAGAGACAAATGGACATGGCATTGTATAAAACCGAAAGGAACACCTCTATCTGTCCATCACTACCTATAAAAGCAACAAGAGAGTTTAATATTAAGTAAACAGCAATAGCTCTTATTACCCCTTGCTTAGTATTATTTGAAGATTCTAAAATTACATTTACCTTACTTAGGAGCAGGGCAAAATGGAGAATAAATTCTGGACAGCACTAACAGCAAATTCTCTGTACCACAGCTGTGGACTACTAAAGTATTTTGGGTTTTTTGTTTTGAGAAGCATTTAGTATTAAGAAGAAAGAAACAATTTCCATTTTATCTTATTAAAGGATCGTGATTTGCTAAAGGTAAAATGGCTATGTGTAAAGGCAAAAGTTTACAAGTACTTTTAAGGATCAAAGTTGCAGAGTTCAGTATTAAAATATGAACTCAGAATAACTTATGAATAGAGGACAACTTATTTTATCATTATTATTTGAATACAGAACTGTTTTAAGACTTTTAGAAGAGTATCCTGACAGTGTTTAAGATTTTTAAGACACAAATCATCCTTACAGTAATTTAGTTGCAATAAGTAAATTCTCAGAATTGTTTTCCAAAAACATATCTTCATTGGAAAAACTATGTCTAATACTAATAACACTCTTCATAATATAACTCAGAAAATTTGGGCTTATCCTCATTTATGAATTCCAAAGTTATACAAGTCCTGTTATCTTCATAAAATGATACTACCTTCATTCATTGGTACTGGCCAGTCTAAATTATGGTAACAGTGAAATACATTAATACTATTTTAAAATCTTTATTCAAATCAGATCCATGCTTATTTATATTACCTTTCATTTAGAATTAAAATATTTTATCAATCTGTAGTTGAAATCATACTTTAGCCCTTTACAAAATATGAAATTAAAATTATAGTGTAAAACTGAATGGAATAGGGAAAATTAGAATTTTAAAGGGAAATAAAAAATTATGATACACTAGGAGAAAATGTACACATACCAGACAAATAGTAGTAAAACAAGATAAAGTATAGTCATTTTCTCTTTTCTCTTGTGGCTTTTTTCTAAATACTACAAATCATATACTTTTAATAAGCATCTGAATAAAATTTTCAATTTATTTATCAAATGCCAATTGAGGAATCATGAGAAAAAAATTTTTACTTGCTTAACTACAGAAACTCATGTTTCCCTAGGTCAGAAATTATCCATATTTAGAATGTCTTAAATCACAATATAGATACATTCAATACATTCCCATTTGTTAAACAGTACACAACTGAAACTTCTCAACAGAGTCAATGAAAAAGAAAGAAATTGGTAGTCTCAATCTGGCTTCCCAAGAGTTGGAAAAACACCTACAGTCTGTGCTCAGTTGTCTACGTATCAACAAGGTTCATACCTCTTTTACATATTTCTGAAATTGTTATGATTTTTAGTATCTATTTTCTTTTCAAGAGAAACATCTGATTGCAAACTATTCTCTTAACCATTAAAATATTAACATTATTTTATAAAATATGGATAGAGAAGTTTTAATGACCAACAGTAAAATATAGCAACCAAAATTTCAAGGTATTCTGCCACTTAAGTGTTTTTCAAGAAACTTATTCACTACACCTTCTCAACTTATAAATGTACTGAGAGATCCAAGTGTATAATAAAATGTATGTGAATATCCATTATTAATTTTTGCATAAAGAACATATGGTAATAATATACAGCCAGAGCCCTAAATAATTGCTTATCATTTTTAAGTTAAATAAATTAAAGACACTTTAAAATTTTAAGTTGAACTGATTTTATTAATGTTAATAAGAATTAAGAAAAGAGAATGTTTAATATTATGAAATTGAAAGGTATAGGAATCTTTTCTCCACAACTGAAGGTTTTATTTTCTCGCTAATGGATATTTTAAAAGAATAATTTCATAATTCCTGAACTTCTAGTTTCAATGACAATTTTGCAACTTAAGTTTCCTATATTTTCTAATTTTATACATTTCTTATTGCTATCAGTCTTGTCATTCCTTGTCAGCCCCTGAATATTAAAAAAAAAAAAAAATCCCCCCCCAAAAAGTCCAAGCTGACAAAAAGCTATTACACTGCTTTTTACCACTAAAATATAGAAAATTAATTTTATGAATTTGGTTCACACTGAAAGAGTATTTATTAGTGCTACAAATCAGAGATCCAATGACAGAAATACTGTCAGGAATAAAAAAGAACAAAAATGAGGTCACTTGAATTGCCCTGAAAAGCATTCCAAATTCTTCAACATGGCTTGCTTGTAGTTATACTCCAAAGTTCTAGTGTTTAAAAGTCAACTAAAAATTGAGAGTTTTTATTTGCAAGTAAAGTCAGCTAAATGACTTCTAGTAATAAAATGTATCAAAATATTTCACAAATCTAAAACAAGGCCTGGTTAACTTTTAAACAAAATAACACTTGGAAGAAAGCACAGCTATTTTTTTAAAGCTATTCCACATTATTTTTTGTGTAAAGTTCTGAGAAAAAATAAAATGATAAATTATACAGAATTACAGAATGCCAAATTTAAATTAACTCCGATAATTTCTCTACATTGTTATGAATATTCTGTAATATCAAACATTGATTTTTAATGTGCCAAAAAATAAGGCTTTACAAAATGTGAACAATTAGTTTTTAAGTGAAAATGATGGTATTATTTTAATCACTTTCGATTCATTTTAAGGATAGTAAAACAATACCTCTTCAAAATCACTCAAATGTCACTGATATCATCACAAAATCATTTTAAGTAAAATTTTCCACTATCCAATCATGCCTATATAACTAACTGAATAGCTACAGCTTTCACTAGAGAGGTACCAAAATTTGTACAGACTTTATTGTAGAGTCCAGGTGACAGAAATTCTCAGACCACAAAAATTTTAAAGTTTAAATCATTCACCCTTTAAACTTCAGACAGTTGTCAGTGTGACTTCTACTTTAAAAGAAAAAAATTAGTTCAAAATTTAGTAACTGCAGGTTTAATAATTTTTTTTACTAGAACACTTAATGTCCATGTTCATGAAGTAGCAATTAGATATGTTGAAATGTGAAAGATTTCAAAGTTTCAATATGTTAATATCACTCTTTAAATGTCCTTAATATATACAAACACATATAAATTAGATACAATTAATTATATATTTACAATACAACATATGAACACTACTCTCCTTCCCTAACCATATTGATACGAGGAAAAGTAATCTCTGTGCTGATATTCAAGACAAAAAAAAACAAAACAAAAACAAAAAAACCACTGATGCTTTAAAAAATAAATCTTTAAAGAATAGTTTCAAAAATAAAGTTCAAATATTGCACAAAATAATTTAACTGCAAGTATTACTATATACTATAAAACAATTTTTTTTTAGTTTTTGAACTCTACAGTAAATTCCACTTTCTATTTCTATAAAAGAATTTATTGGAAGTCTACATTTAGATATTAAATGTTTACATTCAGTTTGATAGGAATGTAATTTTCAGAAGTTAACTGAGCCTTTGTCTTAAAAGTTCATCTATTTGAGTCTTATACATATTTTTTACATCTTCAAGATCTAATCGAAGTTCTTCTGCCTCTTCTGCTTTTTCTCCATACATCTGCAGAATAGTGTTGTATCTTTGATCCAAATCCTACAAAACATGTGTTCATAATTTTTAAAATAACTCCACAAAACATCTTTAATATATTTATATTATAAATGAGTCAACAGTAAGTACCTAGTAATCTCTTATAAAAATTAAAATGATATTCCAATCTGCTGGAATAAATAGCCAAGTAAAGGAATTAAAAAAAACAACAACAAAAAACCCAAGCCAGATGGTTATCAATTTTATTTTATCTCTCCACTAATCTACAATTCTCCCTATATAAAGCTTAATCTGTCTCTTTTCCCATTAATTTAAACACATGTGATCAAATTTTACTCTCTCTGGTACATTGTGGTTTAAGTATTACCTGGCATTTACCCCATAAAAAAAGTTGAAAGAAAATATATTCTCATATACGGCTTAACAAGGACTCCTAATACCAAATACGCAAATTGTGATGATACATATAACATCAATGAACAAAATACTAACAAGATCATGTAAAAGAACAGTATTATAAATGAGCCTTGGTCAAATAAAATCCAGTTATTTTCCTATTTGGGGAATGACATGTTATGAAAAATACTTTGTGTAATGTGACAAGAAGAAGATTCTTGAAACTTCTTTATTGAAATATTAATACTGTTTTCAAAGAAATCATAAAACTTATACATTTTATGTAAACTAACAATATGGAATTTAATGTAACTGGATAAAAATACCTTGGACTCATCCTCCTCTTTTTTTTAAGGATTTATTCATTTTAGAGAGAAAGAAAGAGAGCGCGCGCATGTGTGCGAGCAACGGGGAGAGCCAAAGGGAGAGAATCCTGAAACAGACTTCCTGCTGAGTGTGAAGCCTGACATGGAGCCCGACAAGGAGCTCGATCCCATGATCCTGAGATCATGACCTGAGCTGAAATTAAGAGTCAGCCGCCTAACCAACTAAGCCACCCAGGTGCCCCCTTGGACTCATCCTTAAAGGAAGAATACTTACTCTTAGCTGAGTTCGAAGTTTGGGTATCTCCTTTACTTTCTCTTCGAGTTCATCATTTTGATTTGTTAATTTAACTAGCTCTTCAGCCATTATTGCGCGTGTTTTTTCTAGGTTGCCAATTTCTAGCTGAGAAACATTACCGGAAAGTAATTTAAATCAAAGTATATCTTGTTTAATACTTCTACTAATATAAATATATTCAATATTATTTTTGGAGAAATAGTATGTCAACATACAGCCATGAGCTAACTCTTTCTTAAGGAAACAGTGGCAAAAACAAGAGTTTCTGCTCTCCTCAGAGGTTACTGCTTACAGGGCTTACTATGAAAGAAAAAGAACTAAAGAAAATCCAATCATCTGTTAGAAATATGCAGCCCTATATTTTTCTCTAGAGAAACAGCATGTATTTCAGTCATTCTAAATTACTACAGAAATTCAGAGAAATAAAAATATAGTTTAATGCAGCCCCAGCTGTGCAGGTCATATCGACAGAATCTATCATCACTACCCAAGAAGTTAATCTAGGCCCTCAAGTACAGCACTCTGGGCTACATGAACATAACACATACAAAGATTATTCTGATCTTATTTTCCAATTCAAATGCTTGTTCTTTAATAGAGTAATATTTCAACTAACTAAAATTATATAGTAAGATTAAAAGGAAAGATTTACCTCTGAGTGTATCAAGTGCAACAATGAAAATAGGTAAAATGTTTTAACATCTTACCACATTAAGTTTTTAAAAGGCAAGGTAAGATGGGAGAGTGCTGCCTCCCTATTCATGATGCTTCCTCTCACATGCAGGATGTTCTAGTTCTAATCTCTCTAATCTCTTTCACTCCTTCCTCACAAGGGGGAGTGACTTACCTAAGTGGTAAATCTGAGAAGAATAAAATGACTGTTCAGATCAGCAACTTCCCTTTTTTTAATGTTTGGGAAAAGGTGCCTGCCAGGAGTTCTCTGCTCTTAGATGCTTAAAAGTCTTAGCTGGCAGGCTACAACACATAGGAAGGCCCAACTCTGGCACCGCATTTGCTGTGATGGGGTAGATAAGTCACCCTAATTCTGGCAGTCAGTTAGCAGGCTCATTTGGCTCTCTTCTTTGGCTATTTTCTCCAACTAGTCTTTATCATTAATATATGTGATATATTTTAAACTTCACATGCCACTATTTTACTTTATTTCTCAATTTGCTCAGAAGTGAGGTAGAGATATAGGGTGCTACTTATTGGGTCCCAAAATTTCATTTACTTCTGTAGCACATTTAATTTTTCCAATACCTGTAAATGAGTAATCTCTCCTTCCCTTAGCTTTAGCTGAGACTGTAGATTTTCAATAATGCTGGATCCTGCTCCCATTCTCACAGCATCATAAAGATTGTTTCCATTTGCTGATACAGACATTGGTCCAAATGAGTGATCATGAGGCTCATCCTATATTAAACAAACCATATACAGTTATTCAGTTATTATAAACTGAATTCCATGATAAGGTTCAAACAAAACAGTTCTGCTAATTCTTGCCTCAAAATGTCCGTGACTTTCTCAAGGGTAGAAAATCATCTCTATTTCCTCAGTGCAATTAGCACTCCTTCACGAATATACAGATGAATTGCCTATGGAATGGCAAGGTCATTGCTGACAGCCAAAATGCTACCTGCATATTTCCTTTATCATCATTGAGTTTAACAACTAGGCACATGTAAGAAAAAAAATATCACCTGAGACAGAAAAGATGTTTGTAGCCCTGCCATATCAACTCCACTTATTGAACTCGAACGTGACATGGTGGGAGTGCTAGAAACAGAAAATGGCTTCTGTTCCTTAAGGAGTGAAAAAAACATTCAGGTCACATTAATGACTAAAATGGTAAATAAAAAAAGCAAGAAACTTTTCTAGGACAAATGACAACAAAGACTCATTCTCATTTCCTCATAAGATGTTAGAGATAGGATTTCTGAAGTCTTATTAAAGGCACAATAGTAATTTAAAATTGTAGACAGACTTGGTCAAATCATCCCAGGACCCATTTATATTACAACATAATTTATTTTTAATGGAATGAGAATGTTTTTGTTCTAACAAGTATATGAACTAACTTCTTCATATTATTATATATTATACAACATATCACCAATTAAACCTAATTCTTTAGAATAAGATTACTAATGAGTTTTCTATACCATCAAGTTTCCAGCTTATCCATTTTATTTTTAATATATATTTTTAAAATTCCAAATAAATTCAAAAGGTAATTTCCATGTACATACAGGCAGTTTTAATATAACATGCTAACTACCAAGTATACTCCAATCCTTCAAATACAGGAAACTCACTTCAGAAAAATTACCTTCCTTAACCAGAAATAAAGTGAATAAACCAGTTTTATTCCCAAGGTGCCTACAGGGAATTTTGTGGTCTTTCACTGAAACTAAATTCATTTAAAAATGGGCAACAGATTCTATCATTCAAATCCTAGAAATCACAGATCTCTTTGGATAAACTCAAATTACTTTGGAACCACTCTGACAGGATACTGATTACGATACTAGAATCTGTCCCTCTATTGATTCTAGACATAAGAAATGATATTTATAAGGTATAGCTAAAATTACATAACAATGATTAATCACAACAGCTACTAACTGGTTACACCAAAAACAAAACAAAATCCAAAATTCAATACCTTTTCTTTTATTGCTTCTTGGGTGAAAATGGCTTTCTTCCTTTCCTGTTCAACTTTCATTTTCTCCATTTCTAACTGACTATTCAGTAGTGTCTAATGGAGAGAGGTACAGTTAGATAATTTCTGTACTAAATTATCCTTCTAAGTCCATTCCAAAGTCAGGAACATAAAGTATATATTCCTCTTTGTTTTACTACTAAGGACCAACTTCCGAAAGTAGTCACATCACCCACTTCACCGTGGCATCTCATTAGTTGGCTACCATCCCCAGCCATTCTCTAGTGGAAGACCGAAGAGGCAAGCGAACACTGGTAAATACCTTTTCTTTCCTTGTCTCTTCAAGCGTTCTTACATATTCATCTTTTAGGTTTTCTAATTCAACCTGGTACCTACAAAGATGACAGTACACACTATTGAAAACTCACTACTTTATTAACTCTTTAATAGATATTTCTACTACCAGCTTGATTTTCCAAATGTATTTTCCAGATGACAGGGGTTTTACACTCAGAAGCCAAGCTACTACTTTTGTGCTTTTTATTACATTGCTGCTCTGAGCTAGGATTTAATTTAAAAAGAGACTTTCTAAAAAGAATTTGAATACCACCATTCTGGAATAGATTCAGATTCTGCAAAAGCTTGTTAGGGAGTCCTATGAAAATATCTGTAGAGGTTCAGGTATTTTACTTCATAAATCATTTTTACTTGACCATTTTTTTTTTACACTAAAATTTCTAAGGAAGAACTCAGGGAGTAAAACCACACTAATCACAGCCTTAATACAATTTCAGATAGATGAATTTTATTGCTTGTAGTTCCAAAGAACCCAGACATTTATTTAGAAAGATTGGAACACTGCTAAGACCCTTGCAAAATATAAAAATATAAAAATAACTCCAATGAGTAGTCTCCAAACTATTTTGTAGTTACAGATTCCTTTAAAAAACCTGACTAAAGTAATGAATCCTTTCCCTAGAAAATGCAAATACATATAGAAGATGCCACACAATTTCACGAGCCTATGTTAAAGTTCAATGAATCCCAAAACCATCCCGCTATAATATCCTATTACTAATGACTCTGACTTTAAACACTGTAACATCTCTTTTTAAAATGCTTTAAGATGTCACAAAACTACCAAGAATAACACTCAAAAAACATGCTCACCTATTATTTTCATCCTCAAGTTTTCTTAGCTTATTTTTCTCTGATTCTAACTGGGCCTGAAATCTACTGTTTTCCTGTCTTAAGAGTGAATTCTGTGACTCCATGGAGGACATTTGAATTTTGTTGGCAAGGAGTTCTTCTGTAGCTGCACGTTCTCTTTCAACTGCTGCTGCCAACAAAGTCTGGGATTCACCTGATCGTAGGATAAAAAAGAAAAATCACATATACCCAAAAGGCCAAGATATCAAGTATATTCTGACTTCAAATGGTTAATGATTCAAGTAGCCACACTGAACTCTGGAACTGCTTATTGCCTAAGGCAGGATTGCCTACATAGACAAAAGAACAAATCTTAACTTATATCTGCTTTATTATTTTCTTCCTAAAATATTTTAATTTGAATGTGGAGACATATATTAAAAGGATAATGGATCGACAAATGGTGCTGGAGCAATTGATATCCACAGGCCAAAAAAAAAAAAAATCAAACTAAATTTATACCATATATGAAAATTAACTCAAAATGGATCATAAACTTAAGTGCAAAACAAAACTATAAAATTTTTAGAAAAAAAACAAAACAAAACATAGAAATCTTCAGGATCTAGGGACAGGCAAAGAGTACTTAGGTTTGACACCAAAGCAAAGCCATAAAAAGAAAAACTGATAAATTGGACTTCTTCAAAATTTTAAACTTTTGCTTTTGTGAGCAGGATAAAAAGACAAGCTACAGACTTGGAGGGAAAAAATGCAAACCGCATTATCCGGTGTCTAGAATATATAAAGAAATCTCAAAACTTATCAGTGAAAATAAAGAGAATCCAATTAGAAAATGAGCAAAAGACATGAAAAGGTGGGGCACCCGGGTGGCTCAGTTAAGCATCTGCCTTCGGCTCAGGGATCAAGCCCAAGTTGGCCTCCCGACTCAGCAGTGAGCCTGCTTCTCCCCTCCCTCTGCCCCTCCTCCCTGCTGGTGCTCTCTCTCTCTCTCAAATAAATAAATAAAATCTTTAAAAAAAAGAAGACATGAAAAGGTATTTCACTGAAGAGGATATACAAACAGAAAATAAGCACATGAAATGATGTGCAACATTAGTCATTAGGGAAATACAAATGAAAATCACAGTAAGATATCACTACATGTCTGTCTGATTGACTAAAAGAAAAAATAGACACAACACAAAATGCCGGCAAGGATGTAGAGAAACTAGATTACTGTCATACCTATAGCCACTTCGGAAAAACAGTTTGGCGTTTTCCTAAAAAAACTCAACATACAACTACCCACACAACCGAGCAACTGCATACTTAGACATTTAGCCAGAGAAATGAAAACATGTTTACACTAAAACCTGTACAAGAATGTTCACAGCAGTTTTATCTGTATGGAAAAAATCTAGAATGAGCCCATATATCATTCATCAGGTAGATGGTTAAAGAAAATGTGGTATGCACATACCATGGAAACACACTCAGCTTAATGAAAAGACTAAATCACTGATACACACAATAACTTAGATGAACCTCCAGAGAATTATGCTGCGAGAGAAAAAGCGAATCCCAAATTGTCACACAGTATATGATTCTATTTATATAACATTTGAAATTCCATAATTTTAGATGGAGGACAGATTAGTGGTTGCCAAGATTTAGGACACAAAAGGAGGGCCACAAGGGTGATAAACTGAGGTTCCAAAAGGACAACATAAAGGATCTTTGTGGTGTTGGAACCGTTAAACATCTTGAGTGGGTACATGAACCTACACAAATGATAAAATTGTGCAGAACTTAATACAGACACACACACACACACGTTAAGTACCTGTAAAACTGGGGAAATCTGAAAAAAACTAATACATTGTATCAGTGTCAATACCTTGGGTCATGATATATTATAATTTTGCAGTGTTAACATTTGGGGATATTGGGTAAAGCATGCAAGGGACCACCTGTATTATTTCTTATAACTGCATGTAAATCTACAATTATCTCAAAAAATTTCAGTTAAAAAAAGATTAGTAGATACAACTCTGAGATTTATTTTTTCCCCACCAAAGTAGACCTAATACTATCTCTATTTTTTTACTTTATATTGTTATATAATGTATTTACACTCCTATTAAAAGCATTATTTGGTATGTGTGTCCCATGGCTCTGCTTATATTCGAGCACAATACCACATATCACTGAGAGGATATAAAGTCCAGTTTAAAAACCACAAGAATAACAGCTTCTAGTTTTCATTTACTGCTAAAAAAATATTCATTTCAGAAGCTGTCATTTTCAGATGTCTCATTTTCATAGCAAATGGGTCTTAATAACAAATGACAGACCTAAAATTTATACCTATAAATTAAATAATATATAAAGGTTCATCTAGTTCAGTGATTTTTTAAGCAGATGAATCTTTTTCCAGACATAATCTCCCATGGAACTCAAAAAATAACACAAGATCAAAAAGGACGCACTACTTTCATTAAAGCAGCCTGGGATATATCAAGCACCTTAATTATAGAGCTGCCCTCTCACCATGACAGCTAGTCCTAAGACATCTAAGGGATCCACTGAATACTGTTTGAAAACCACTAATCTAGTCTACCCCTCATGATTTATAGGAACACCCATTCAGGCCTGCTTTTATCACTGCTTTTATCATGGTGTCTCTCAAGTTACAGTTAGTTTTAGGCATAGAAAGGACACATGAATTTTTCATGAATTAGCCAGCTTCTGGGATATCTAATATATGTGTGTGTGTATATATGTGTGTGTGTGTATATAGATATATAAATATATGCTACTTATACAGCATATATATATATATGTATATATGTGTGTGTGTGCGCTACTTATCTGTGCTTGCATAAACATCTTGGAATAATTATTTTCTTAATAACAGCACATAAAGACAACCTGAAGCATTTCTATACAGAAGAATCTTAAGACTCCACAGAATCTGTCTGGTAGAGTTTGATCAGGATCCTTCTTAGACCTATCTCTGGCTCCTGGAATTCTACCAAGGACTAGAATCATATCTAATCTCTATCTCCTATATTATTGCAGACAAGCTAGAAAGGGGTCAAATGTAGCAAAAGACAAGGAAAAAAATGAGTGCAGTGGTCTGTAAATATGGAAGGATGACATGGAAGTATATGGGACAGTATTGGACACACTGTAAGGGAAAACAAATGGTTTGAGTCAATTAGGATATTAGAAAACAAAAGTAAAAAAGGAGAAGAGGTAAAACTCTACAAGTTAGACATAAAGTATAACTATCAAATCAAGTGAATTTCAATTTCATACCATTATTCTAATTCTATAAATAAGAGGAAAGGGCTTTTGCATTGAGCTTAAGAACTAAAGCAGTTACCAAGTCTATCAGAAAGATTCTTCTCTAACTTCTCCCACGATGATGTCTGGGACCCTAGAGTTGCTTGCAAATTTTCTATCTGTCGAAGCAATGGTCTTGTTGTTGATGAAACACTCTGACTCAACTCTTGGTTTCGATTCTCTGCTTCCTGGAGTCTCTGAATCATGAAATTCTTAAGTCACTACCATTAATGGCAATGAAAACTCTAAAAATACTAGCAAACAAACTTTATGAAAGATTTCTGGAAAATATTATTTCACCAAGATAAAATTATTTGTTTTTAATTACATTATTTTCTAATTATTCAATCCTTAAGTTAGAGTTAGAATGCATCAGTATCTAAATAACTACTTCTTTACAAAGCTTTTCTAATATAAAGATAGCTTTTGATTACCTTAAGGTAAAAAAAGACTATAATTTAAACCTCCCAGCAGTTGCCTCATCATCCAAATATTTCTAAGTATTTACAAAAACAGAAAGATCAATCTGAGTTGCATTTTCTCTCCATTTTCCCATGCATGTTCACTGACTGAAAATTAACTGAGTAGTGGTATAAAAACTGGTACTGATTATTTGCCCCACAGTAATCAAAGACTGATACTAATAAACTAGCTGTAACGAATGAAAAAAACAATACTGACACAAAATAAATCTATCATGATAAAATTATTTTCTATTAAACAAAATTAAGGCTTCTTATGTTCATTTTTAAGGTGTCCACTCTGGTTTTATTCATATAAGCCACAAAAACATAGCAAATGATAAAGTATGGTAGTAATCCTCTCAATTCCATGAACATTATCTCCACTAAATGACTTTTTTATTTCTAGGAAAACATATCTTTGATTTGTGTTTAGGAAAACTGTGACAGTACCTGTTGGAGTTCACCGATCTCATGGCGTAAATAATCCTCTTTTCTGGCAGCTGCTTGTTCTGCACGTTGCAGTGCCAGCCTAAGGTCCCCAACCTGTATGAGGGGAACCAATACACTATCACAAACAACATCAAAACATTACTTACAACTTCCTAACTACATACTGTATTATGCTGACTTACTGTTTATGTATATTACTTACACTATCCAATGAGCTTTTACATATTATAACATATCCCATTCATCAAGCAATTCTAAACTGTATGTATACTTGATAAATATATATACTTAGAAAAGCATTGTTAGCGCCCCCCCCCAAAAAAGGCATATAAACAGGCACAGCCACTGCCATACAATATAGAAGGAGAGACAATGCATCTATAAATGTTTGCAACGTAAGGCAGAATGTGATAGCTATAAAAGCTAGCTGCTATACTCACACACAGCTGCAAATGTAAATGCTATAGTCTTTTTGTAAAACATTATGGCAACATGTTTAAATAATCATAAAACTTTTCACCCTCTTTCACCTGGTCATCCTCGTATTGAGAATTTACTCAGTAGAAACAGATCTAAACATACAAAGATACTCCCAATACTGTTAGCAAAAAAAGACAAAACAAATATTCTAAATATCCATCAGTAGTAATCTATTTTTGCAAATCTTTATACAACACGAATATGCTCATTAAAAATTATGATGAATGTGGGGCACCTGGGTGGCTCAGTCAGTTGAACGTCTGACTCTTGATTTCAGCTCTGGGTTGTGATCTCAGGGTTGGGAGATCAGCCCCGTGTTGGGCACTCAGCAGGGGGTCTGCTTCTCTCCCTCTCCCTCCGCCCCTCCCTCACTTGTGTATGCATGCTCTCCCTCTCTCATAAAATAAATAAATCTTTAAAAATAATTATGATGGATGTAAAGAATATGTAAAAATTTATAATTTAATCTTAAATGAGAAAACTATAACATATATGATACCAATTATTTAAAAATACATACACAGAGATGAGGACAAGAAGTTAATACCCAAAATTGACATTATTTATAAAAGGTGATGATTTTTCTCTTTTAAAGATTTTATTTATTTGAGAGAGAGAGAAAAAGAGACAGCGCGCACAAGTGGGGAGGGGCAGAAGGAGAGGGAGAGAAAATCCCAAAGAGACTCGGCACAGAGCGCAAAGCCTTATGTGGGGCTTGATCCCACAACCATGAGATCATGACCTAAGGCGAAGCCAAGAGTTGGATGCTTAACCCACTGAGCCACCCAGGTGTCCCTAAAAGGTGATGATTTATAAACGGTAGCCCCATATGCTCTCCCACTCCCCCAATTTTTATTATTATTCTAGCGTATTTTTAAATTGAAAATATTAAGATTTTATCCAACCCGGTGGTCAGAAACACAAGGGGTACATGGACATGGTGTGTTTTATAATGACAAAATACTGGAAACAACCCAAATATCCATCAGTAAGAAATGACTGAATTAACAATGGTATAATAACAATATAACAACAGTATAAATAGTAACAGTGAAGTATTACAAACTGTAAAAAGAAATTCTGTAAAAAGCTCTAAGTTCTATTATGGAATGAATGATCACCAGAATATTTAAAGAAGGTGAACTGTAAGATGGTATAATACTAAATTATATTTAAGTAAGAACGATGGGCGCCTGGGTGGCTCAGTTGGTTAAGTAAGAACGATGAAGGAGATACAAAAAAAAATGGGTATAAATGGGGCGCCTGGGTGGCTCAGTCATTAAGCGTCTGCCTTCAGCTCAAGTCATGATCCCAGGGTCCTGGGATCGAGCCCCGCATCGGGCTCCCTGCTTGGCGGGAAGCCTGCTTCTCCCTCTCCTACTCCCCCTGCTTGTGTTCCCTCTCTTGCTCTCTCTCTGTCAAATAAATAAATAAAATCTTTAAAAAAAAAATGGGTATAAATGTATCTGTATATATATGTGCAGAGGTATATAAGTAAGTGTATAGATTTATATATTTTCTTGCATTTACAAATAGAAACACTGAAAAAATAAACCAAACACTAATAAAATGGTTACTTACAGGCAAAGAAAGGGGATGGGGATGAGCTAAGTTGGAAGCAAATGTTGTCTTAATATATTGTTATGTAGCTCTCACTTTGGAACCATGTCAATGTTTTACATATTTGTGTAAAATTAAATCAAATCTGCACTGGGGTAAATGAGGAAAGAACAGTCTTTTCAACAAATGGTACTGGGACAGCTGGATATCCATGTGCAAAAAACCTAAATGTGAGAGTTAAAGACTATAAAATTCTTAGAAGGAAAACAGATGAAAACCTGCAAGACCTTGGATTAAGCAATGGGGTCTTAAACATGACACCCAAAGCATAGGCAGCAAAAAATAAATAAATAAGTTGGACTTCATCAGAATTAAAAAACTTGTACATCAAAGGCCATTGTCAAGAAAATGAAAGACAACCTAAAAAATGGGAAAAAATATTTGCAAATCCTACATCTGATGAGGACCTAATGTGCAGAATACATAAAGAACTCTCACAACTGAACAGTTTTTAAAAGGCCCAATTTAAAAATGGACAAAGGATTTGAGTATTCGAATAAATTTCTCCAAGGAAACTGCAATAAGATATATACAGCCAGGGGCGCCTGGGTGGCTCAGTCAGTTAAGTGTCCAACTCTTGATTTCTGCTCAGGTCATGACCTCAGAGTCATGGGGTCAAGCCCCACATTGGGCTCGAGCCCCACACTGGGCTCTTTGCTCAGTGGGGAGTCTGCTGGAGATTCTCCCCCTCTCCCAACACACCGCCTCAAATAAATAAATCTTAAAAAAAAAATACATATGGCCAGTAAGCACATAAAAAGATGCTCAACATCATTAGTCATTAAGGAAATGTAAACAAGGACACCACAATCAGATACCACTTCACACCCACTAAAAGGGCTATAATGAAAAAAAAAAGACATAACAAAAAAATACTGGCAAGATGCAGACCGTCATATATTGCTGATGGGAATGTAAAATGGTGCAATTGCTATGGGAAAGTTTGGCAGGTCCTCAAAAAATTACATATAGGGTTACTGTACTGATCTGAGAGTATATACATATCTAGAAGAACTTAAACATTCACACAAAAACTTGCAAATGAATGTGTATAGCAGCATTAATCATAATAATCAAAAAGTGAAAATAACCCCAAATATCAATCAACTGATGATTTTATAAGAAAAAGCCTGACAAATTTCAGTTTTCCTCCTCTATCTGAACTACATGGACTCCCACAGATGTTATGAATAAGCTCAGGACTTATATAGATTCTCCTAAAATTATAAGCAATGTTTAGTATTTATCTGCATATGTGCAGTAACAGTCTTTGCCTTTCATAGTATTATTAAATAAGTCTGAAAGTCACAAAAAATAAGCAATACAGTACAATGTAAGCATCACTTTAACAAAGTTCAAAAAACACACGATTAAGATTGGCACAATCAAGTACTCTTGGAAAAGTGTCCAATAAGTTTAGAAAGGAAATTTAACACATGTACCAATATATAAAGTTTGATTCAAATAACTAATGTAATCTTTAATTTGCAAAAGCATAAAGTTTTTAAAGACTAATGTAACTCATTATCTATTGCTTACTTGAATTGCTAATGTTTCTTGCTGCTGACGGGCTTCTTCTTGGGCCTTCTCTAGTGCTGCAGAAAGCTCTTCTTTAGCTTTCATTTCACGACTTAGAGCAGCTTCCTGTGCTTCACTATCCTTTGCAGCATTGGCTTTGTGGAGATCAGTAAGTTCTCTTAAAAAATTAGATTGATAATTTCTATTTAAAATAGTTAATTACATGGCCAAGTTAGTAAAGTTTGCATGTAGATTTCCATAAGAGTTACACAATGAGGGAGAGTTCACCACATAATAAACATTGACTACGGTAACAACTTTTGTGAACTTGCTTTGACCAGTTACAAGTTCATATATAGCTAAGTTTATAAATATTGTTAGTGATTAGATAACAGAAAAAGTATTTTTTCAACATCCCATTCTGATAATTTTAAATGGGTTGCATATTTGTTCATTTTCTTACTTGTATGCACTATCCAGAGCAGCCTGAATACTTCGGTTCTTTTCTTCAAGTTCATCCATATCTACCTGAAGTCGGCCAAGATCCTTCTCTTGGCGTTCCACCACAGAATTTAGTTTTTTAATGCTTTCTCTATGCTGTTTCTCAACTTCTTCTTTGCCATCAAGGACCTATATTATAAAAACAGACAAAAGTATTTTTCAATAAATAACACCATGGTAAATAACTGTATTCCAGGAATCTTATATGTTACAATAATGAAGAAAAATCTTAACACTCATTTATTAAATTGCTTGATAAATTCTTCCCACATGATATACCCTGATAAATTATTCTAAATGTCTTATAAACCACAGCCAGTTGTTCATATAGGAAGTGATAACAATATATATATCTAGAGAATGGTTAACATTCACCTGTTTTAAATGTTGCAAATCTTCTTCTAGGTCTTTAACTTTTTTGTTCAGCTTTGCAATAATATTTTCATTTTCTTTGTCTTTAGCTCTTAATTTCTTAATAATGTTAGAATTATGCAGCTGCTGTTTTGAAAGTTTTTCTCCTGGCAATGGCAAAAATAAATAAATAAATAAATAAATAAATAAATAAATAAATAAATAAATTCAAACAATGATTCCTTAAGAATCTGGATTGAATGTTTTATCTAACCAGTGACATAAAATGATAGAATATTTTTAAAATCACAGAACTGTAACCACGAATGTTAAACTGATTTGGACAAAAACCATCAATGAATGCTAAAATTACTAGGTGGAAGGATAGTAGACAATAGGATATTTACACCTTAAAAAAATCATTCCCACATATTACTTATGGCTTATGAAGAGAAAAATGTGCTCTTACAATGGAGAAATCTGGCTGTCACCACCTTAACGAAACATTGTTTTGACATCACCAATTGTGGTATATTATGCATTTACTGATATAAGGGAGAGGTGGGTACACAGTATCAGCAATGATATTTCTCACTAGAAATTTTATCTGAATCTAATCATGAAGAAATGGATAAACTCCTGAACATGGGGAATATGTAGGACAATTGGCCTGGACTCTACAAAGTCTTCAATGTCATTAAGAGAGAGCTATCCTAGATCGGTAGAAGACTAAAAGGACATAATGGTCAAATGCAATATACAAACTTTGACTAGATCTTGGGGCAGGACAAATGACCAGGTATAAAAGTCATTTTTAGAGACCATGGAGATAAATAATGAAATATATGCTGGAGTACACTTCTGAATTAATACTGATTTTCTTAGGTATGATTATGATGTTGTGCTTGTGAAGCAAAGTGTACTTGCTATTGGGAGATGGAGACTTAGGAATTTAGGAGTGGACTACAGATTCACTGCAATATCTATCAAAATTCCAATGACATATTTCACAAAAATTTTAAGAAATCCTAAAATTCATGTGGAACCACAGAAGACCTCAAACAGCCAAAGCAATCCTTAGCAAGAACAAAACTGAAAGTATCACATTTTCTAATTTTAAAACATGTTATAAAGCTATAGTAATCCAAACAGTATGGTACCGGCATAAAAACATACAGACCAGTGGAACAAAATAGAGAGCTTAGAAAATCCACACAAAATTCAGAAATGAATTTACAGCCAACTAATCTTCAACAAAGATGCCAAGAACACATAATGGGGAAAGAACAGTCTCATCAATAAATAGTGATGGGAAAACTGGACAATCATATGCAGAATGAAACTGGACACTATCACACACCAAATACAAAAGTCAACTCAAAATAGACTTAAGACTTAACATACCTGAAACTGTAAAATTACTAGGAGAAAACACAGGGAAAAAACCTTCTGACACTGGTTGTGGCAATGATTTTTTTGGGTATGATCCCAAAAGCATAAGCTACAAAAGCAAAAATAGACAACTGGGATTGCATCAAACTAAAAAAATACTGCACAGCAAAGCAAACAATCGATAGACTGAAGAGATAAGTCTGCAGAATGGAGAAAAATATTTGCAAGCCATACTTCTGATAGGGGATTAATATCCAAAATATACAAAGAACCCATACAACTCAACAGCAAAAAACAAATAAGCCAATTAAGAAATGGGCAAAAAACATGAACAGACTTTTCTCAAAAGAAGACATGTGAATGGCCACCAGGTATATGAAAAGGTGCGCAACATCACTAATCATTAGGGAAATGCAAATTAAAACTACACCTCACACCTATTAGGATACCTATTATCAACAAGACAAATCGTAAGACCTGGCAAGGATGTGGAGAAAAAGGAACCTTGGTATACTATTGGCAAGAATATAAATTGGTACAGACACTTTGGAAAACAACTTGGAAATTACTCAAAAAATTAAAAATAGAACTACTATATGATGCAACAATTCCACTTCTAGATATATATCCAAAGGAAATAAAATCAGTATCTCAGAGATATGTGCACTCCACAGCATTATTCACAATACCAAGTTACGGAACCAACCTAAGTGTCCATCAATGGATAAAGAAAGACAATGTGTTGTGCACAGAAATACAAAGAATTATAAGAGAATACTATGAAGATTACATATGCCAACAAACTGGACAACCTAGAAAAAAAAAATTCCTAGAAACATAAAATCTCCCAAAACTGAATCAGAAAGAACAAGCAAATTTGAACAGGCCAATTGCTAGTAACAAAACTGAATTGGTAATCAAAAGACTCCTCTCAAAAGACCAGGAGGTCTTCACAGGTAAGTTGTACCATTTAAAGAAGAATTAATATCTATTCTTCAAATTTATTCTATGAGGCCAGCATTATTCTGATACCAAAACCAAAGCCACACAACACAAAACTAAACCTATAAGCCAATATCCCTGATGAACATAGATGTAAAAATCCTCAACAAAATATTAGCAAACTGAATTTAACAATACATTAAAAGGATCATACCATATGATTTCACTTATATGCAGAATCTAAAACAAAACAAAAAAAACCTAAACAAACAAGCAAACAGGAAACACTCAAAAAGAGAAAAAAAACATGGTGGTGGCCAAAGGGGAAGTCGGGGTGGAGGACTGAAATAGGTGAAAGGGATTAAGAGGTACAAACTTTTAGTTATAAAATAAGTCAGAGAAATAAAAATTACAGTATAGTGAATATAGTCAATAATATCGTAGTAATGTTACATAGTGACAGATGGTGATTGTATTTATGGTGAGCACTGAGTAATGTACAGAATTGTTGAATCACTATGTTGTACACCTGAAACTAATATAACATTGTATGTAATTATACTTGAATAAAAGTATATACAAATGTGTAACTTGTTTTGGTATCTAAAATTATAAGTATTTTCCCAATTCATTAAATATTCTAAAAAATAAAAAAGCGGCATGTGTGTATATAAAGTAATATTATTTAGCCTTGAAAAAGAAGAAAACCCTGCCATTTGTGATAATGTGGATGAAACTGGAGGCTGAAATAAGCCAGACCCAGATACTGCATGATCTTACTTATATGTGGAATATAAAAAAGTTTAGCTCACAAAAGCAGAGAGTAGAATGCTCGTTACCAGGGATGGGGGAAATGTGGAGATACTGGTCAAAGGGTACTAAGTTTCAGTTATGCAGGTGAATAAGTTCTGCAGATCTAATGTACAGAATGGTGACTACAGTTAATAATACTATATTATACACTTGAAATTTGCTAAGAGAATTGATCTTGGGTGTTCTCATCACATAAAAAGATGTTAACTACATGAGGTGATTGATATATTAATTAGTTGACTGTGGTAATCATTTCACAATGTATATGTGTATTAAAAAATATCTACAATTTTTATTACTCAATTATACCTCAATAAAGCTGGAAAAAAAGAATTTAGGAGTGGAATGTTATTTCTGTCACCTACATTCAAATGGTTTGGCAAAAGGTAAGTGCATGTGTGTGCAAAAAGATATGAAGCAGGTGTGCCTAGATGTTAATAACTGATGAAGCGAGGTAATAAAGTAATCAGCTATTCATTGTAGTGTACTTTCAGCTGTTAGTCTTTCAGATTTTCAGCTGTGAATTTAAAAATATTTCTAGGGGAGAGGCACGTGGGTGGCTTAGTCAGTTAACCATCTGCCTTTGGCTCTGGTCATGATCTCAGGGTCCTGGAATGGAGCCCCGCATCACGCCCCACATGGGGCTTCCCGCTCAGCGGAGGAGTCTGTGTCTCTCTCCTTCTTCTCCCCGCCCCCACTTGTGTGCCCTCTCTCTAATAAATCAATAAAATCTTTTAAAAAAATACTTCTGGGGGATACAGAGCAGTAAGTAAATAATCCCATATGAAATCATTCTATTTTCAGTATAAAGAAGTTCATTAAGCAAAAGAGAACATCAACCCACCTCCTACCTAAATTAATAAATACCAAAATAGTGACACTTGATATAAATATTTTAAATATTTTTTTTAATTATGAAACCATGCACACGGTCTTCTCCTCAGTTTCTAGTGTTGTAACACAGGCAGTTCATGACCTCAACATGTCTTGAGATAATGATTATGTGTTTTATCAATTCTCCCTTCATTCTTCTTTTTTTAAAGATTTTATTATTTATTTATTTGTGAGAGAGAATGAGAGACAGAGACCATGAGAGGGAGGAGGGTCAGAGGGAGAAGCAGACTCCCCGCTGAGCAGGGAGCCCGATGCGGGACTCGATCCCGGGACTCCAGGATCATGACCTGAGCCGAAGGCAGTCGCTTAACCGACTGAGCCACCCAGGCGCCCCTCCCTTCATTCTTCTATTGCAGTGCTTAGACTGTGCTTTATAATTATCTGTGTACTTATATTTCCCTCTCATTAAACTGTAAGTTCCTAAAAGACAGGGAGTGTGTCATATGTATTACTGTATCAAACATAATATCTGACACACTTAACTGTTAAATATTAGCTGAATAAATGAAAAAGAAAGATTGGGTAAAACTAACTTTTTCAAATACAGTGATTATTTCCAATTCTTTTCAAACACTTACTCTGGAAATTCTCTTTAGTTCAATGATTTGAGATGCTCATCCCACCACTATTTGTAATATTAACATTTTAGAAATAAATGTACAACATTAGGAAAACAGTAAAATAAATTACGGTATATATAGCCATATAATGGACTTTAATACAGCCATTAATAATGCTAGCAAAGCATTTAATAGCATAGGGAAATGTAAAAGAATTACGAAAATGTAAAAGATTACAGATTAAATACATGACCTTAATTATGCTTAACAATGTATTAAAAACATTAAAAAAGAACTATAAGAAATTGATAGTTCCTTATAAAACCGGATTATGATTCTTTTTTTCTTCCTACACCTCCTAAAACTTAAAAAATTTCTGCAAGTAGTGTTATTCTTAGAACTAGAAAAACCTTAATTAAGAGGAAAAGAAAAATTCATTTAATCACCTTTTCCAAAACTACCTTCTCTCCTATGATAATACATAAAGAAATTAATCCAGTGTCTATTTATAATTTATCTCATGAAGGATATTTAATTTCTATAATCTTGCTAATTTTAAGTCTTTTTCATAGAGGGCTAAATAACTGAAAAATTAAAACAAGAATATAATGAAAAGTTCACTATCAGTCGACCAAACAATATGATGATACCACATAGTACCCACGCTAGAGATTCAGATACTATATAAATTCCAGGATTATAACCTTCAAATATCTTGGGTTACATGACAGGCTCTAAAAACCTGTTAAAAAGCTTTTTTATGAAAGCACAAACATTTATTTTCCGGCAAGTTATTTTTTTTTTTACCTCCCTAGAAACAAAAGGCTACATACATGCATCTCTGCCTCTATACATATTGCTCCCCCTTCTTCCATAAATTGTCACCTATCATTTCTGAGGTTTAAGCACAAATCTTTCTTGCTTCCAATTATTTTTTATTGGGAAGTAGCAGCTAATCATGTGGCAAGCATTTCTCCTGTCATGGTATTTTTCATAGTTAACTAAATACTTTACGCACCTTCTTCCATTAACCCTCGGATCTGCTCTTCTTTCTCTTTCAAAAGGTCTGAAGTCTCACTACTATTTAATCTAGTAGCAAGTTCTTCCTTTATACTTTTAATTTCCTAATAAAAAAAAAAAGGAATGTGAATACCATAAAGAATTACTTTCACTCTCGGCATATTTTTCGATTTTTTCCATATTCAAAGAAGTCATCAATAATGAAATTCTCGATAAAGTTCTGTAAGTTTTATTCTGTTAAATTGAGTTTATTACCTCAGTTAACTATGTAAACAGCTTTGAAACAACATAGAAAACCTGAATTCAGATATAAACAGGTTTTAATATGGAAATGCAAATAAGAATAAGTTAACTTTCAATATCTCTATACACATATTTTCAGGTTAAACATTATATTTAGAACAACATATGTCTCCATTTTTCACTGTATTTCTTTTCCTCATCTAAAACTTGCACTTGCTAGTGCATTGTAAAATGAGGGAAAACATAATTATATAAGGTTCAATTTACTTTAATAAAGCAGAGATTCAGCAAGAACATGTCAAGACAGTTTATCTCTTAAAACCACAAATGGAGATGTGAAAAGTGTTCTATGATTTAAAATTAGGTTTTAAGCAATGACCTGAAACCAAACAACAGCTAAAAACAACTAGCATTAGGTATTAAACCATGCTTTGTATCTATTATCATTTTATCCTCACAACAATCCTATGAAGGAGGTCCTTTATTCAACTACACAAATAAGAAAACTAAGACACAGCAAGACTGAATAAAGTTTGAAGGTCAGAGAGCTACTAAGTGGCAGAGTTTAATTTGAAACCAAGTTTATGAGTCCACAAAGCCCATGCTCTGTACCATCCACAACACAGCTGTGCATTTTCCAGCTGTCAAAATTTGATTCATCCATTAAGGCCCAATAAGACTATCCTGCCTTCCATGAAACTTTCCTCAATTCCCCTGGTCAGAATTCATCCTCTGTGATACCATTCCAAACGCTTATTCATCTTTATCTGTAACTTATTTTATTCTGCCTAGTACTACATAGGTGTTGACATTATCTGTTTTCCATCATTAGATAAGCAAACTCTTTACTTAAGGTAATTCAATTCACCTTGAATTTCCTACAGATCCTAAGTAGGGGGTTTATATATATCAGTACACAAAAAATCTGTTAAAACTTAGGGCCCAAGCTTTTCCCACCTATAGTCAATGGTTTGGGTCTATTTTAGATCTACAATTCAAAGTACGTTACAGGAAACAAGCATTACTTAAAATCTAATTTCTCAATTAGACTGGTCTAGATGGAATACTATAGGGACAAGAAGAGATAAGTTGGTTACGTAGTCTCAGGTTTTTGTCAGTATCTGAAATGAGCTAGCTAATTAAAGCAACCTAAGCAGAAGGAAGTCTATGACTTATTTCTCTTCTGTAAGAGTATACAAAGAAAAAAATATAAATATTAACACTGGTCAAGAAGAAGGAAAGCAACTTAACTGAGAAGGGCAAATGATGAGAAAAGTTATTACTAACAGTTGGGATAGAAGAAATAATTACTAACCTTAGCTGGTTACCAACTTCTGAAATAGCCAACTGCTACAAATTTTAAGAATTAGAACAATGGTTCCCAACCAAGAGTGACTATGCTCTCAAGAGGACATTTGGCAAAGTCTGCCAACATTTTCAATTATCTTAACTCATGGAAGGGGGTGATGGACGTGCACTGGGAGAGGAGGAGGTGAGGGTGACACTGGTGTCTTGTAGGTACAGGCCTGGATGCTGGTAAACACCCTACAATGCACAGAAAAGTCTCATACAACATAAAATTATCCAGCCCAAAATGTGAATAGTGCTGAGGAGAAATCCTGTATTAGAATAAATCAATATTATGCCTCACAAGAGTCACTAACCCTTACAATTTTTTTATTTTAAAATTACTTTGACTTGAAGAAGAACATATATGTTTGAAATGGTTAGACAGTAACAAATGAGAGTAAGGATATATTTTTTTAATTTACACAGTGCCTTTTAGATTTAATTGTTATTTATTTTAATGAAATTATCATTTACAAAAATTATTCTAATGATCCTAGCTATGTTATCTTGCAAGGACTTATAGATAAATTATACAAATACTAGATTAGATTCTTCTAGTATCAAAAATCTGTAAGTCTAAAGATACTAAAAAATCTACAATTTAAGTGTTAATATACTATATGGTATCCTTTAATCTTACTTCTTTTTTTCCATACCAAAATATTATGAATGCATCCCTCAAAAATCCATGTCTGTATAGAATTTAATTAATATTATTTTTAACTTTCATTACCTTTTTAGCAGCATCTCTCTCTTTGCAGGCTAGCTGAACTTTCTTTTCTGCTTCTGCAATTCTTTGAGTAAATTCATCTTTCAAAGAAGAAATGCTGCTGCTTTCTTCTTTCACTCTAAACATTTCACTAAATTAAAAAACAACAGAGACAGAGATACTTGTTTACATATTCCTAAGGTAACAAGATGAGTGCAGTTTGCAAAAGGAAAATAACATTGTCTTCAACATATACCTTACTAAAACAGTTTAGTTTTAGGCCTGTTAACTTTTAAGAGAAAAATTACCTGCTTAATTTATTTTAAAGCACCTAAATGAAAACCCATTAGAAAATGAAAATGTCAGGGCGCCTGGGTGGCTCAGTCGTTAAGCGTCTGCCTTCGGCTCAGGTCATGATCCCAGGGTCCTGGGATCGAGCCCCGCATCGGTCTCCCTGCTCTGCGGGAAGCCTGCTTCTCCTTCTCCCACTCCCCTTGCTTGTGTTCCCTCTCTCGCTGTCTCTCTCTCTGTCAAATAAATAAATAAAATCTTAAAAAAAAAAAAAAGAAAGAAAATGAAAATGTCACCAATATTTGATGTGTAAAAGTAAGATAATGGTAAACAAAATTTTTCATTTTTCAATCTATTTTACTAATCACCTCCTTAAAGCAAACAAATATTCAGTGTCTTTTTAAATATCATAGTTTTCTTTAAATACACATTTTAAATCTCTTATACTAAAAGGGAAAATGGTTTTTTGTGTTTCTTTTGCAAAATACCTCTCTTCAATGCCAAAGGTAATATGGTAAAGATAATTTGAGGAGAAAAGAAATCTCTCCAGTGAGAATTGAAAAACCATTCCATCTTCTTTCTTTCTTATTTTCTTTCTTTCTTTTTTTAAGATTTTATTTATTTATTTGTCAGAGAGAAGGAGAGAGAACAAGCAAGAATAGCAGCAGGCAGGGGGAGAAACAGCCTCCCGGGTGAGCAAGAAGCCCGATGTGGGACTTGATCCCAGGACCCTGGAATCATGATCTGAGCCAAGGCAGACACTTAACTGACTGAGCCACCCGGATGTCCCACTATTCCACTTTCAATAATTATACACAAGTTAAATTTCAAACATTTTAGTTTAAAAAACATTCTTAAATAATAACCAAGTATTTGGGCCTCTACAAAACATACAAAATTATTCACATTTGTAAAATACTTACTCTTTCAGATTATCATAGGCTTCTTCTAGAAGTGCTTTTTCTTTACTAAGAGATAATAACTGAGCCTCCCTTTTATCCAGTTTCTCATTCAGAAATTCAAGTCTCTGAATAAGGAGAATACACAAAAGTCATGCATTTAACCTTAAAAAACCATTTCTACATGCAGTTGATGAGTTGTAAAGGTAAACTAATCACTCTAATAAATAAAACAGCATTATCTCATGAAAGGAATTTAAAACAATACCGAGAACACAGTGAATTCAGAACAACAAGAACTCATACATAGCTGGTAGGAGAGTATAAATTAGTACAACCACATAGCCGGTAGGAGTATAAATTAGTAAACCACTTTGGAAAACAATTAGACAACATCTAGTTGAAGATCTACACACCCTTTAATGTAGAAAATTCTTTTAGATATACTTTAGAGGAGAAAACTCTTGCATACATATACAAGAATATTTACAAGTTTGTTACAGCAAAAATCTAGGAAAGGTGTGCACATCCACCGAAAGAGGAAGGGAGCTAGAGAAAATAAAGATCAAAGAAGGGCTTTAGAGCCTCTAGTAGTATTCTGTATCTTAGCTGGGTAGCAGATATACAAGTGTCTGTTATTCGATTTTATTCTTTAATTCAAATATGTAATGTGTAACTTTTTTAGTATGATACTTTGCATTTAAAAAATAAAAGCAATTTTAGAAAATCTATAGGCATGTAACTTTAAAATCTCCAGAATATATCAGTATAAAGCTAAACAAAAAGGAATGGTTAGAATATCTTACTCCTTAGGTCTTGCTGAAGTAATGATAAACTTGTCTGTGAGGGGAGGAATGATGCTTTTACGCACTAAAAAAAAAAAACAGTCTTACCTGATTGAGGTCTAGGTTAATTTAGAAATCACTTACCTTCTGAAAGTAGCTCAAAAATATCTTACTGATACTAAATAGTGTTGGTTTCACGAATTCAAACTGCTATTAGAGCTAGCGCATGGCATTTCGTTTGTGAATAATATTAAACCTAGGTAACAGAATCTGGCACTTTTTTTTACATTAAATAATTCAATACATGGCACTTACAGGACATTTCTTCAAGACATCCTATATCTCAGAGGAGTCTATTAAAGATGCCAAATCCAACTCAATTTCTATATCTAAAAATCATAGGAAAAACCAAAACTGTGACTTAATGTTAAAGAATTTACACCACTTTCCTTTTATATGTATTAGGTAGAAGCAATTTGTCATTCCTAAGCAATACCATTGTTCCTTTGACATTTCCCATTCTTATTCATGTAAGATAGCTATCAGGGAAACATCAAAATAACATAAAAGAGAAAACAAGTAATTAACAACAACAGAAACACATCAATAATTAAATAAAGACTACATTTTTCATTTAAGATCTGCTACAAATAATGTGAACAGGCGAAAATTTTTTGATGTAAAAAAAACCCATGTATTTAAATTCATTTCAGCACCTTTACCTACAAAGGATTTGAAGATATATGTTACCTTAAGACAATCCTTTGCAAAATCACAAATTAATGAGCACAGCATACAAGAATTGTAAGGTGAAAGGACTCAACAGTAATGGCGCAAGATGGAAACTTTTTTATGTTTAGTTATACTGAAATATCCATTTATGTTATCATAGTTGTCTCAGAGAAATTTCAAATAATTTAGCATCAATAAATCAATTTTAAAATCCTTAATGCCACACTTAAATGTCAAAATGCCTGTCTTTTTTAATCAGTACTAATCATTAAACAATACTGAATGGTAAAAATAAACAATGAAAAGAAAATAAACAATGATTTAATCTCTGGAAAGCATATTCCCAAATCCCCTTCTGGTTTCTAGAGTTACCTTGCAAACATCTTCCTTCTCAGAATGTGCTTCTGGCTTACTTTCAGCAGCTTCGCACTGCTCAGCCACCTTGTCTAAGGTAGTATGTCCTTCATTTATTGGTGTAACAGAAACCAAAATATCAGGCTGTTCACAATTAACAGGTGTTGCACTTCGTCCACTTTCTTCCAGTTCTGTTTCCTCCGTTGGTACAATTAATGTTTCATTCACTTCTTCAGACTTTCCTTCAACAGATTCATTTATTTTAGTTTTTGGAGTTGAAGGATTAACTATAATAGGTACTAAAGCATATCCCTTGCCTGACAGTTCATCATCTGAATTGATTTCACTTACACTACGGCTATCCAATGACTGTACACTAAATGAGTCTATTCTTTCAAAAGCATCAGAAGAGCAGCAACTCTCGGTGAGTTTTTGGAAATCATCTAAACGATTATATTCAGGACAAGCAGATGCTGAGAGAAGCTGGAAAGATGTCTGCATCAAGTGAAGACTTGATTTGGAATCTGTAGTCTCTTGTCTCGAACTTGCTGAGCTCTCACTTATTACACTTTCATGATCTAAAACTTCAATGTCACTGGTGGTAGAAGTACCGGACGAGAAGGTACTAACAGGAGGAGAAGGTGTATTACTCTGTCGGTCTTCATGTTTTTGTTCCTTAGGTTCCAAAGCCATGTCCTTTGTGTCTGCCGTAGATATATTAGATATGTTTTCTCTAGTTGTTTTCACATTAATTACACTTTCAGACACTTTCAAACGTACAGTTGACACCTTCGTATCAGGTTCTTTATTAACAGTTTCTTCATGCTTGCCCTCAGTTTTAGGTGACAGAGTATCTACAGCGAGAGTTTCCCCTGGTACACATGGAGTAGAGTCTTTTACTTTTGACTCAGTTGTTTCAGGTGTTCTTGACAGTCCAGTGTGCAAGGATTCCTGTAAAGCGCTTTTCACTTCTTCTTCTGGTCGTTGTGATTTAGCTGGTGGTTTTGATACCACTGGACTCTTCTGAATGGTCTGGACATCCGTTGGAGAGAGAAAGGCACTGAAGAAATTTTCAGATTCATCTACCACAGTTCTCCGAACTGGCTTTGTAATTGCTTTAGGAGAGGCTACTGGCTGACTCTGAGGTTCAGTGTTTGACTTTAACCCCCAGGTTGAAGAATCCCATCCTCCACTGACAGGGGTACTTATTCCTTTGACCAAAAAAAAAAATAATAATAATAATAAACAATATATATATTATTAAAAGAGAAGAGAATAAGTTATATGTATTTTACATTAATATTACAATCATTATATATAAGTCAATATAAAGTTTTAAAAAAGGAAACTTATGGACTATAACCTGTAATTTGGACCTGTTAAGATCCTGCTTACTGTATAATTAATTAGTTCATTGTTGAACTTTGGGCCTTAAAGAGGAAAACTGGTATGGATCTGCCCTAAAGGAACCAGGAGTAAAGACCAGAGACCAAAATGGCCTGGCCTACCAGAAGCAAGTATGTTATTCCATTAAACAACAAATTAAGAGAGTACCAGTATATGTTATATAACTCATGCTAAGTCTAAGACACACGTGATGCATCTCACAACAACAGGCAGTATCCTCACTTACAGGTCATGCATGAGTAATCATAGCAAATTGACCCTACCTTCAATTCAGTTAGTTTCATATTAATTTTATTCTTCTAATATCAGTAATAAAACATGGTTATGAGTTGGACAGAGGGTAACACTCAAAAACTAAACCCAACATACTGATGACAAATGTTCTTTTCCAAAGATCAAAGTAAACTGATGGGAACAGTACCTTCCAGAAAACAAATTCATTTTTTATCTACTTAGTGACAAGTTCATTCTCCAAGTGTCACTCTCCAAACCCACTCTATGAGAAAGTTTTGTTCCATTCCTAAATTCCAAATTTAGGAGGAATTTAGAAGGTCTTATGAATTTCAGGGGCAGCGGGCTGGCTCAGTCAGTGGAGCATGTACCTCAGTCTCAGGGTTGGGGATTCGAGCCCCACACTGGGTGTAAAGATTACTTATAAATAAAATCTAAAAGGGGTGCCTTGGTGGCTCAGTCGGTTAAGCTTCCAACTCTTGATCTCACGGGCCTGAGTTCCAGCCCCACATTGGGCTCCATGCCCAGCGTGGAGCCTATTTTAAAAAAATAATAAATAATAAAATAAAACCTAAAAAAAAAACATATGACTTTCAAAGATGTGCATTTTTTTAAGAAGTATATATATATATATTTTTATAAATAGATGGTAGTTCACACTAGGCCTTTTTAAAAACACTAAGAAGAAAATAACTATCTTCTGGGTAAAAAAAGATAATTCAGTCACAGAAATACATGCTACTAAAAATCCCAATGATAAACAAAAAATGACATATTTACTAAAATATTTAAAGCATTTCTTCTAAAAAAAACTTCTTTTTCTAAATTCAAAAGTAGCTGAGCAGAATTATCACAAATTCTGCACAATTAGAGGTTGGTGGGGAGAGAACAAACACCGAAAAGCTCCTAAACACTATTATGTCCTAAATTAAAGTCTATCCTATAATATGACTTCAGAAGTTTGTAGGAAACTTCAATTTGGGGACACAGTTTTATACCCATTGGTTCAGTATATGAAAACAATGAAAAAAAGGAGAAAACCAGAAGTAAAGATGCAAATGAGCAAGCAAGCTTAAGTGTGCTAATTAGTTTAAGTTAGTAGGTCATCTTAAAGAATGACAGAAGTTAAATTTGCCTCTTGAAGAATGTTTTATATAAATTCCGGGGGGGGTCATCTGATATCCAGTGGTCATCTTTGAGTAAGGCAATGTAAAGCATAGGTGATCAATAAATATTCACAGCATTTCACTAAATCTGAATCTATTCTGGATAACCTATTTTGAAAAATGAATCATATAGACTGATATGGGAAACAAAGGCAAAAGAAAAATTATTAAATTTCCTTACTACTTGCAGCCCATTGACAAGTCCTTGAAACAGGCAGAGTGACATTCCTTTAGGAACTCAGTTGCCTCAATGTTAATACTTTGCTAAGGACAAAAGGAAATCTTAGCCCGACCCCGCAGGATCCTGAAGTCTACTTTAACATATAAAAATTCCTTTGGAAACCTCCCTTATCTCTATCCCCAAGATACATATTGGCAATCACCCTTCCAAGGATATGATCCACCGATATACATCGAAGAGTTTCATGACTGAGTTTTTACTCAACAGTAATAAATGACTTTTTCCTAACAATAGCTAGCCCCACTTGAAAGTATAAAAAACGTATAAAATGGGCACTCCTCATGACCCCAGTGCAGCTCCAGGGGTCCTGTCCCCATGCTTGAATAAAACCACCAAGAATTCTTTCTTGGCCGTGGGCTTTGAACCCTAACATCTTTCCTACATCATAGAAGATTCAAGCCCCAGATTTCATAAAATGAGTATCCTTTTATCTTAAGTTTATATTCTGTCTCTTCTAAAGTTTAGTGATTCAAAATGTGGGGTATCTGTGAAAAAAGAAGTTGAGCTACTCCAACAAGGTCATATAGCATCTTGTATAAGGTAGTAAGATCATGACATACAGACATAGGCCAAAAATATCTGAAAATGAGGTACCTCCAACTTAGGTCCTGACTTTTCAAAGATTTAAAATTAAAAACAAATCGGAAAAAATTAGTCAACACTTACTCTTTTTTCACAGAGGTTCAGAGGCCCCACCCCCAGCCCAGTGCAAATTTTTACCCCTCACACCAAAAATGCTGAACTGTTCCTTAGACTTAAAGCCAAAGCAACTGAAGATCCCTGAAAGATTCAGCTTAAGAAATCTGACAAAGGGAGACGCAGCTCTTTGGAAATACAATGTGATGAAACCCAAAACTCCTGGGCCGGCTTCCACGGGTGATACCTCCACCATATTCTGCCCCTCACCTGCTGTGTAGCCTAGAGGAAGTTAGTTACAGCCTTTCTCAGCCACACGGACTATAACGAACCTAACTGGAGGAGCTGTCTGGAAGATGAGAAAGCCACAAAAAAGCACGTTCCGCGCTCCCAAGCACGGAGTGCTCATTAAGTGTTAGGGACTGTTCCTCCCGTTCCCGTCAATGGACTTCAGACGCTGTCTCCCAAAAAGTGTCCGGAGCCCGCAGCAATTCCAGTTTCTGCATGCTCGCGCTCCGAGCTAGGACTAGGGAGGGCGGGGCAAAAACCCGACAAATCGCGACCGGGTTTTCCGAGGCCGGCAAGACCCGCACCCGGGGCTACGGGCCCAGAGGACCCCGGGGCTGGGATTTCCCTTAGGAAAACCGCGAAAACCCACTTAGAGAAACGTGGACGGGCTGGGGAGACACAACTTGCTCAGAACTCTGTCAGCGGGTAAGGATCCCTGTCTACACCTCTTCACCTGTTTGCCTCCGCGAGCACAGGGACCCCCGGGACCCCCGCTCCTCTCTCCCTTACCCGGCTCTCCGTACGGAATGGTCTCGGCCCAGGCGCTCGGCTCTTCTTCCTGGATATCCAGGACCCTGTCGATGGACTTCTGGGCCTGGGACAGGGCCTGCTTCGCGAAGCTGGAGAGCTGGGAGGCGTTGAACCAACTCATCTCCCCTCCTGAGCCGGCGGCCGCGGCGACAGCACCAAGTGGGAAGACCGAGGGCCAGGCCGACCGGCCTCAGGCCCGGGGAAGGGTGCACCGGAACGGCCTCGCCCCCTTCCTCACTCGGCGGGCCCTGTCAGCGGCTGGCCATGACCCCGACAGTCTCCCCCGAGCCCGGGACGTTACCCTCAGCCCTGACCGCACAGCTGAGACCAAAGGCGCGGACTGCGCATGAGCTGGCTTCTTCCACGTACACAACCACCAAATCCGGGAGCCCAGAGTTCCGTCAATAGACGGAAGAACCGGAGGAACGTTGACGTCACATCCGGGACCCGAAGAGTGTCATTAGTTACGAAGAACGCGGAACTATTGCTGTGGATGCTGATTCCAGGCATAGCGCGCAAATTCCTGGCCGCCAGAGAAGCTCTGTGGCTACTAGCAGAGGTAGAGTCGTCTGGGTAGGAAAGCTAGTTCTCACGTGAGTTCCTTCCTAGAAGATAGCTCACGTACTAAAAGCTAGCGCCTAGCCAGCAAGAATTGCAGAGGAAGTTTGGCTCTCGCCTAGTAGCAATTTGTCTCAAATATTTGATCAGTCCTGTGTTAACGTGGCCTTACGGTGGAACCCTGGGTTTGGGTTTGCCTAAGGATACTGGACATTGTGTAAAAGGCCTGATCCAGTCCACCTGATGACGTAGGTAAAAAGGCGTCTTCTGCAAGCTGTTAAAGGTTCGAACGTGGGTACGGAAGGCACAACCTCTTCACAATGCAGGGCCACTCTTGACCCCAGTCAAAACAAACCTGAGAAACACTAAAACTATTAATCTATTAATGTGTGTTGTGCACATTATTTAAAATACAACTTTTTCTGCATTCACTCTTCAAACATTTCGCTATTTGAAAAAAATTGTTGGCCTTCCTAATCTGGTCAGTAGCTATGGGATTTGGACTCCATAACTTAAACGCAAAATTCTGTCAACATTTAAAATCGGATTCCATACAAAAATGCAGATTTCCAGATGATTTTGAAATATATGGATACCAACATGGAACAGTTAGCTGAGGTCGTTGCCCCTTTGGACAAATGATTTTCACTCCAATTTGCCACAAACCCCACTAATCTTATTAAACCTCTTACTATACTTCCCTGATGTATTTGCATTCCCTGCCTGTCCCCTATATTTGAGTACTTCACCTAAGTGTAAGCAACTATGCCATAAAATAATTATTTTTCTTTAAAACAAAATCAGATTTAAATTCTACCCTTGAGAAGTTATAACCTTCCAATAATTTCATCTAACCAGTAAAAATTTGCATGTTGATACTCTTTAATATTTAGTAATCTACACAAGTAGTAGATTACCCATGAAGTATTAAGCTGTTTACAGCTTAAATAAGTAGACTGCGGAGGAGGTTGGGGCAGATTGGGCTTGGAATCCCTGTTCCAAGATTTCTAATTGTACAGTTTTGGGTAAATGATGCAAACTTTTTTGTTTTTAAGATTTATTTGTTTTAGAGAGAGAGAGCAGGGGGAGGGGCAGAAGGAGAAGAGAGACAGAATCCTCAAGCAGACTCCCCACTGAGCACGAAACCAGACACGGGGCTCAATCCCAGAACCCCGAGTTCATGAACTGAGCCGAAATCGAGAATTTGGTCCCTCGACTGACTGAACCACCCCAGCGCCCCTGATTAAACTTTCTAAAACCTTTTAGTTCTCAGATGGAGATATTATCACCTTCTCACAAGGCTACTTTGAGAATTATTAGAGCACCTGTATAAAGGAGGTGCTAAATGTTAGTTGCTTCATATTAAAAAATTTAAACTGAATCTGTAACTTTAAATAAAGCATATCTATGTATCTCATATGACTTTATAATGAAACAAATTATTTGTCAGTTTGGAGCTAGAAAGAATAATAAATAAAAATTTAACCCAGTGACATGTAATCACAAGGTTTTTGAGTAGAAAATTGCCATCTAAGTAAAAAACTGAAATACATAATGCATGTTCCCACACTGAGATACTAAAACTAATTTTTCAAAACTTACACTAAAATTTTCTTTTAAGGCTTATTTTTTTAGAGGGAAAAAGGCATTTTAAGAGACTTTAATAAGATTCCACTTCATTACATTATTATGTTTGAGCAAATTAAATCAGGAGATATTTATTGTGGTAAAAGTATTAATTCAGGTACCAAAAATTTTGTATTAGTAATCCTGCTACACATTTAAAAATTATTCCTATATTACTATGGAACTACTTATTACTATCCTTAATATACTTTAAAAAATTTCAGTGAGAAAAGTTGACAATATATGATTTTATTAATAAATAGTGTGAAAGCATCAGTGATAACTGCCTTAACATTAAATTCTTCTAAACATCCATATCTTGGCTTTAATATTGTGCATATTGGCCTCTATGGCACAAGTAAACATGAAAATAGTTCCCATTTCCATGCACAGGTATTCAGCTATAACACCATTTACAAATTATTATGGACAAAGTAACCTTTTCAATAATTAATATTCATTTGGACAACCACAATTAAATGAATATTAAATCAAGCAAGAAATAGGCTATGTTCAATATGCTGTAGATGTCAGGGTGTAATATTCAATGTTATTTAAAACTTAATTTTCTTTTTTTCTTTAAAGGGCTATCTTTTCTATATGTGGGTGCTCAAATGAAAACTGAGGAATGCATTCTTTGACCACAGTAACAAAAGTCAGACACAAGAGAGTGCTTGTCCCTCTTCCTCTGAAAGAAGCAATACATTTGCTCATTATCTCTCTCTCCAGGCATCATTTCCCGTATTATTAATGAAAATGCTTACAAATACCAACCCCAAAATTCTGTCTTCAAGGGGAAGTTATAAATTTAAAAAAGAGTGGTTCATTATATAAAAAAAGTCAAATTCCAGCAACACTAATGCTAAAAATGACATTAAACTTCTTAGGATCCATGTAATATATTTCCATGAGTTTTCTATTATGTGCAGGTTTATTTTCCTTAAGAAGTAAAATGAAGTTTGAATAGTACAGTCTGTGGTGTGGTGACATCAGCAACTGCCAGTTCTTGCCCATCAACGAGTCCCAGTTCTAAAACAGAAAAAGTATAATTAACCCAAGCAAAAAAGTCTCAACAAAAAGCACAACAACACACACATACATATAAAGTTTTATGTCTAGATAAACATCAAAATCTAGTTCTCTTTAATCAAGGTAATATTATATTGGATTTCTTAGAGATTTTTTAATATTCTACTAAAAGAACAATTCTATTATTGCTTCTAAAAATATAATTACAATTTAAAGGCATTAAAACAAACCTAGAATAAGCATTTATTACTTTTACCAAGAGAAAAAAAAGAAGAAATTGACTAGTAAATATATTCATTTAAAATACCTTTCAAAGTCTTGGACAGATTTGGCCTTGTTCGTTCTTCAATAGAGGTTACTGACTAGAAAATAAAATTATTTTAATGTAAAGCATATTAAATGAAATTAAACTTGTAATATAATTTTGTGGAAAACAAACTAAAAAACAAAAAACAATCAAACACTGATTACCTGTAAGTAAAGTGTTCTATTTTTTCCCTCTAATGTGGCTGTGATGGCTGGAGATTTCATCTGCCTAAATAATAATGAGAGAGGAAACAAACAAAAAAAGATCACTTTTTAAGAACAATTCTTGTTTTTTTAAAGTTTTAAGATCACAAAAGTATTTTTTTTTTTTTTAAGATTTTATTTATTTATTTGACAGAGAGAGATAGCAAGAGCAGGAATACAAGCAGGGGAGTGGGAGAGGGAGAAGCAAGCTTCCTGCTGAGCAGGGAGCCCAATGCAGGGCTCGATCCCAGGACCCTGGGATCATGACCTGAGCCGAAGGCAGACGCTTAACGACTGAGCCACCCAGGCGCCCCCACAAAAGTGTTTCTACAACAGAACAAAAGTCCACAACACTTACAGAGAAGCACTATTAGTTAAATAATCCAAAACCTCCTGCAGTTTAGCGGATGGAGAAAACTGAATATTCTGAGGAAGCTGGCTACATGCTGGGCAGTTTTCCTACATATATAAAACACAACAAATCATAGTGGCACATGAACCAATAATAGTCTATAATGATGAAATGAGAATCAAATTGTTTTATAATCATGCATATTTCCTATGAACAAATTTTTATGCTTTAAAATCTCCTAAATTATTATGCTACATAGTATTTATTTCAGGCTATAGTGCAAAAGATAGACAGTGAGTAGGTTCTAGTAGGTAGAAAATACTTAGGCTGTGGGCAATTTCATTTATATTTCTAACCTGTAATGAATATGTAAAAATCTAAGTATGCGTGATCAAAAAGTTTTCATTAGTGTAATACTACTAACCTTTCTCTCTGCTTCAAATGTGTATGTGTACAGTCCATCTACATCATTGAATACCAAGTAATTATTAAGAGGAATATATGCACTGTAAAGAAAAATGGTTCTTTATATAATTGAGCCAAATCAAAACATCAATTTATATACATATTAAAAAATGAAATCCATTACCTTGTGGCTATTTTAAAAACCTCAGTGGCACACACAGCTGAAGAGGGGAGAAAATAAAGGTGCTTCAGCTCGATGCAAATTAGACATTTAAAATTTCAAGTTTTTTTAAAAATTAGTTATAGATAAACTTATAAGGCAACTGATTAAAAACAGATAAAGAATATACTCTCAAAAATGAAGAAGTAGTAAATTTTATATTTGTTTTGTATAATCCAAGCAATAGAGTAGCATTACATGCTTTCCTTCCTCTTCTTCAGATTAATGAGCAACCTGTCACACTGATTAAAAGGAAAGGTACTAAAATGTCCCCTTAATGCAGTGCACCTTATGACAGAATGTAAGACAAAATATATACAGATCTAACAGCTTGTTCTTTTTGGACAGCTTAAAAATTACACCACTCACCTAAGAAGATATCAAATTCCTAGAATACCAGTTTTCTGAAACCAAGTAGCTGCAGAAATGTCAGTTTAGATAGTGAATCAAAAATTTAAGGAAAGAAAACAAAGTTAAGTAGTGGCCATTTTTCCTTACCTGCAATGACTGCATTTGTAGAAGCTACTGCAGGAATGATTCGTTTCACTACTCCTGAAAAAAAATATATTGATTAAAATATGGTCATTTCTTTTAAAGAATAGGTATCTTAAATTAGAAAATCTGATTATTAAATATCATTTTCCACAACTTGATTTTTCAGGCTTTCAAGTCAGAAAATAAGTTTAACAATGAAATGATCTTCTTTCACATTCCCATCATTTTATGTTCAGAATCTTAAACAAGTTACACTAGCAAAGAAAAGTCTTCACTAAGCTTCAAATAAAGATGAGACAATATAATAATAGCTAACAATTAGAATGTTCCAGGCACAGTATGAAGAATAAATAAGATAGGACAGAATTTTCATAACACCCTTATTAAGTCTCCTTACTCTGATTTTAAAGATAAGAAGAATGAAATTGAGACAAATTAATATCCACAGTTATATATCTAGTAAGTGATAGGAATGGCATATGAACTACACTCAGTGAGGTGTGACTAAAGTATAAGGAATAAGAGTTAACTAATTTTTCTTCATATACTAGTTTCAGCCATTTGATTCCCCAAAATTTACAACAAACAAAAAACTGCCCCTCGTCTTCTCGTTTCACTATGTAACATGGACTGCACGAAATAAACTGTACCTCTATTTCTACTGCACGTTTTCCATATATCAGTATTCACAGATTAGGAATGAATAAAGCTCTACCTTACAGCATTTTTTTAAAGTAAAATATAAATATTCCCTAACTGTATTTGAATTGCTCATTTTAGAAAACAAAAACTTCAGAAAAAAGTAGCCATATTATCTTGGGGTGTGGAGAGCACTTAAAAGACGTGTCCCCAAGGCTTCAGGTGTAGGCAGATTTCAAAAACTTCAGAAAAAAGCCAAATAATCTAAGACATGAAGACAGTGCAAAAGTTTGGAAAGCTGTTTTCAAAATGTTAATTCTGACTATATGATCACATATAATTTCAGAGAAAGGGAAATAGGGAGGAGCCAACTTCATGATGGTCAAACCGGAAGCTCTCCAGTGAACCACTAGAGCAAGATGTACTGAAAGGAAGAATAGGTAGTCACAGTGAGGAGTATAAGACATAGTGCCCAATAAGAGCCAAAATGGTAAAGAGTCCTCTCATCCCCTACCCCTTAAAAAAGCTGGACTTCCCTTCCAATTTTGCTTCTGTACTCCTTGTCAAGGCTCTCAATCATCAGGCTCAAAAGTACACACCAAACCTTGCTAAAAAGTACAGAAAGATGAATGAGACTACATATTGAAATGAGTTTATAGTTCCTGATCAGGACAAACTGAAATCATTTCATTCAAATAGTTACCACATGTACCCTATATGCCAAACTGTTCTAGGTGTTGTGCAGAGTAGCAGTGAAAATAACCTATTTGCTCTGACAGAGCTTTCCTTCTGCTGAGGGAGATAACATGCAAGTGAGTAACAAAATTTCAAATACTGAAGAGTTCTATGAAAAGAAAGTAAAACAAGGTATATGGTAGAGTTGGCAACGATGGACGGAGTGGATGATCAGGGAAGACCCTCTCAGGGAGGTGGTAATGTGAGCTGAAACCTAAAACTGTAAGACCCAGCCATGCAATGGCCTGGGGAAAGAGCATTTCTGTAAACAGTAAGGGTAAACGCCCCAAGGAAAGGATGTATGAGAGTGTAAGTATGAAATATTCTTTGCACAGTAAAACGAGGTTACCGTTATTTCTGAGAAATTATAAAAACATCGATAGTGAAATGGCTCAGAAGTCATTTTCAGTTGAATGATCAAGTAAACTGGTTAACTTGACACCTGAGCGATAAGCAGCCAGCCTTAACGGGATCCAAGGAAGGACATTCCTGGCATAAGAATCAGGAGTATTAAAGTTCCAACGCGGGACTGAGTTTGGTGTGTTCAAAAACAAAGCAGGTTGGAATAGGGGGAATATAGGGAGCAACAAGGAGCGTGTAAGAATAGAATTATTAAATGACATCACCAGAAATCAGAAAGTATGAGGAAATAATCACAGAAAAGAAACGGCACATTTTCAAAAAGAAGACAAAGCTTTTTTTCTGATGAACTCAGTGATGAACTTGGGACAAAATTTTAGAAAGATGAACTATGAGTACCTAGATTAGGAAACACTGATCACTAGACTGAGCATTATGATTGTTCACTGAGACAAGTCATGTTGGATGCCATTTCTGTGACTAGTAACTTGGCCACTCAGGGAAATGTGGAAGATAGTACATCCAGGCTTCAGGAGAGCAGTTAGAAAGGTCTCTTATGTGAACAAGACAAAGAAATAGGGAGTACTCAAAAAGGCCTGATCAGGAGATGAGAGAAACCTAAAAGGGCCTGACCAGAAGTATGATTCAAATGTCTGTTCTCAGGCAGTTCAGTCTCATTAAAATTTTTAACTAGTTATACGGAATGGAGATAAAGCATGATTATCAAAATAAGAGATGAAAACATGCTGGAAAGAACAGGTAAGGTGCCAGGCATAACAGGGTATATACAAAAGGTTTAAGAATAAACTTGTAAAGACCCATACTTGAGTATAGAAAGACAAAACTACCACCTCAAAAAACTGCCAAACCTATAATGGGAAGATGGGGCTTAGGAATTGCATGTAGAGAGAACTTCCAGATTTTAGTGGACAGTGACCTTAAAGAATCAGAAGTATAGCACCAACATAAACGACAAAGAAACAACAAAAAACCTTGCTCTCCTCTAAGACTGCATCAATTATCAGAAGTCTATTTTAATCTCTGCATGCTGCATTCTAGCCTAGATAAGAGAAGTATGGATAACTGGAATATGGTTACAAAAAGAAAAAAAAAAAAAAACAGGATGGGAACTTAATGTCAGCCAACATGTAAAAGGGTTATAGGAACTAGAAAGATTGATGACAGTGATTTGGAGGGAATGTGATTACTGTTCCATATATGTTAAAGGCTATTACTTAAAAGGGAATTTGATTTATATATGATGTACCCTGGGACAATACTCAGACCAAACTAAAGATGGAGATTTCTGCTCAATATACAAAATAATTATCTTAACAGTCTTACCAAATGTGAAATAGATTGCCCCAGGAGGTGACACCTTCCTCTTCAGTGAAAGGTAAAATGAATGGTTTGACTTAGATGATTTAGGACCTCTTCAGTTCTAGTAAGATTCAGTGATTTTATTAAGTTCCTCCTAGCTGGGGTGCCTGGGTGGCTCAGGGAGTTAAGCGTCCGACTCTTGGTTTTGGCTCAAGTTATGATCTCAGGGTTGTGAAATTGACCCTGCAATGGGCTCTGTGCTCAGCGTGGAGTCTGCTTGAGACTCCTTCCCCCTCTGCTCCTCCCCCACCTTGCAAGAGCACGTTCTCTCTCTCAAATAAATAAAATCTTAAAAAAAAAAATTCCTCCTAGCAAAGTAGTATGGATTCCGTCAATTCTGTTCCCTCCAGCCAAATTTAGGACACCTGCAAACTATCATTTCCATGGTACCTTGACTGAATCTCAAATGGCCGGTACTATCTGAAATCACTTACCCATTATTTCCTTCAGAGCATCCCAACCCCTGAAAATGGGATTATCCCAAGGTTATAATTCATGACAATTCACTACCTTACCTTGAGTGAGTCTATAGGTAACACCCCTAATATTATATTGTGATGCTCTCTCGAGGGACTTTTGGAAAATCCACTGAATATGATCAGGATCATCTCCATCTAATGGAACTCCTTCTGTTAGGAAAAACAAAAAACAAAAAACAAGGAGAGTAAGACAGAAACATGCAAACTTAAATCAACTTGTCTTTTAATGTAATTACACAAATGAATAATATAATAAATAAATATTTATGTAATAAATACTTACATAAATAAATACATAGTCACAGTGAGGAGTATTAATGTAATTATAAACAGTAAGGAGTTTAATATAATTATACAAATGAATAATATAAATAAATATATATTTATTTACATAAATAAATAAATACATAGTCACCGTGAGTAATTATGTAAATTACTCTTACATAATTCCAGATTATGAAATTCAGTTTATTACCTCCAAAAGGCTGCTCCTTAGGCCACTGCAGTATCCTTACATACTCAATACAGTGTTCTGGTAGCCTGGGCATAGATGCAATGGTGCACATGGGAAAATTAACCTAAAACCACAGTTTGTGCTTTTTAGTGGATTTTAAACAATAAATTATTTTAGACTACTTAGGACTACTTCGTAAAAGTAGATGGTAGGTTATAATTCTTCTTAGCTTTCCACTTATAAAAACAAAACATTTTATAACACTAATAATGCTTCTAAAACTAAAAGACAGCATCTGAGTCACTTGACTTACATTCATACAGGAATGGAGGTTTGCGCTACATTTACAGGGTATATAAATTTAAGCTTTGTTAGGTCATAAGAAGTGCTAAGTTCTCAAATATGAGCATTTTATTATGTTTACATGATATTTAAATCTGAAGGTATAAAATAAACCAAAGGAAAAGCAAATTCAGAGTTCAATCAATTCCAAGTAAGTTCTCAAATATGACCATTTTATTATGTTTAGATATTTAAATCTGAAGGTATAAAATAACGCAAAGCAAAAGCAAATTCACAGAGTTAAATCAATTCCAGGTAAATACTAAAAATACTATATTTATAAATCAAAATTCTAACTATTCCTTAAAGTGGGTGTATAGCTTAAAGAGCCTCATTTTTGGAAGGATCATTCTCATCCCTGGTATCTTTATCTCCCTGAATCAATCACAGGCAAAAACCAAAGAAAACAGATTATAGCCTTACCCCAACATATAAGAGTAATTGATCCCTTGATCCCTCTCTCCAAATGAAAAAATTAATACCATGATATTCAGTTCCTATCTTTCCACAAACAGAGAATTTCATATTTTATCTTTCTTCTTAGTATGATTTTTAAAATATGGTTACCCCTAATTAAAAATCCTCAATATTGACTACACTTAATAATTAATCCTAACTCTATCCCAAGAGACTATAAAACAAATGCAGGTACTTCTTTGATTACCTGTGGAGGATACAGTTCTAGTGTACATTCAATACAAGCAGTCATTCCAGGGAGAATCACCCGGGCATTTCCTTTAAAACCTTCTGTCCCCCCATCTATCAAAGGAACAATGGAGCTTGGATCTAATACACCATCTTCATAATTCAGAAGAGATATCTAGGAAAATTATTTAAAGGCAAGAGAGGGGAGTAAGAATTCAAAAAAAGGAACATGCTGTCAACTAGTTTCACAAATCAATTGCACTATTGAGTACTAGATTATCAAACCATGGGATCACTATATTAGCAATTTATATTCTCACTTGAAAATTAATGACTGGCAATATATCATGATGTACATCTACTTAGTTGAAAATTAAATAAACTCTGATTTGTCAAAAATATAGTATGGCATTCTAATTTTTGGTATGTTAAGAGCAGCAGCAAGAATTTCAAAGAACTGTAACAACATTAAAGTCTTTACCAGCATGCCATTTATCCATCTTCTGGCTATGATAGAGTCCAGTCCACATACTATTATATGAAATTCTATGGAAGAAAAAGCAAGTTTAGCTTTTAAAAATGCCACTGCACAAAATAATTCACTTTCTAAGAAACAAGCCCCCCCTCCACGTTTTATTATAACACAAACACACACAGCTCCTAATCCTTGAGTAATCCTTACTCAAGACAGCATATAAAAATGCAGCTAATGATGTTGGCTAAGAATTAAAACAGTGGCATTCTCTGTTCAACCACACTGAAAAGCAAACATCAAGAGATGAAAACAAATGAAGAAATAGCCTTCAAATAGCCAACAACTAAAATATAATAAGAATTTAGTGAGAATTTTAAGTGGACAACTTACGTCGATAGAAAGTGTCATTAAAATCCTGAATCTTGTTGAAATGTCTGAATATAAGTAAAGGAACTTAAGCTGCTAAGTTTTTAATTTATAAAGTGAATTTAACATGCCATAAGGAACAAATTATAAATGTACACAAGAAATAAATCATCAATGTTCAAAGCAGTGGAATTCAGGGAATGTGACAAAATGAACACAACTCTAATTTGTGACAAAACCTCTTTTCTAAACACTCCTCTCCTAACTACTTCGAGTAGTTTCTCTCATCCCTGAACCCCCATATTACATTTATGTCTGTTATACTCTCTACTCTTGCTTCAGTTTTTATATAAAACCGTACATCCTGGGAAAGCAGACTGTGTGTCCTCAACCATTAGCACCAAGCAAAGAGGCAATAATGCATTTTAGTGAAGGAAACAAGCACATTACAACTCCCATTTAGGCATATGACTGCAAGACTCAGAACACAAATAAACACCTTGTACACCTTAAATGTATACAATGTTATATATCAAATATTTTCAATTAAAAATAAGAGTTACTGCTGCAAAGCTAATTTAAAAAAAAACAGATGTTTCCAATTGCTTTTTCAGGTACAAATATGATTTGTTATTTTGGGGGTAAGGGGAGGTATGAATTATTTGTTCCTCTCTCAGTTTTCCAAGTCTCTTTTTACTCTACCAAACCCAATCAGTAGTCTTTCCCTGCCTGGAGGCTGCAAAAAGAACCTCATCAAAAATGGCTGTGGGTGTTAATCAATTATAGCACTTAATATTTTAACAGCACATGTATACAAAAAATTTTAATTTTTCTAATGGAGCAATTTTCTGTTTAATAATATATATACTTCTCCAAAATTACAATAAATAATCCATTATATAGTTTAAAAAACCAAAATGGAGAAAAGAGGGACAATATAAAAATACACTTGTCCTAGATTTTTTTATTCAGGCCTACAAATAAAGCTATAAAAAATAGATTCAATTCTCGCCCTCACCCATTCAGGGTTCTTTTCTTTTTAAATGCTAGGCAAACAGGAAGCATTAGCTGCAGCTAGAACAGGGAGGTCAAAAGAGAACCAGATGCAGCCACTCTGGAAAACAGGATGGAGGTCCCCCAAAAAGTTGAAAATAGAGCTACCCTATGACCCAGCAATTGCACTACTGGGTATTTACCCCAAAGATACAAATGTAGTGACCCGAAGGGGCTCCTGCACCCCGATGTTTACAGCAGTAATGTCCACAATAGCCAAACTATGGAAAGAGCCCAGATGTCCATCGACAGATGAATGGATAAAGAAGATGTGGCATATATATATATTTCTATTATTTTTTTAAGATTTTATTTATTTGACAGACAGCGAGAGAGGGAACACAAGCAGGGGGACTGGGAGAGGGAGAAGCAGGCTTTGTGCTGCGCAGGGAGCCCGACGCGGGGCTCGATCCCAGGACCCTGGGATCATAACCTGAGCTGAAGGCAGACGCTTAACGACTGAGCCACCCAGGCGCCCCATGTGGCATATATATTTAATGGAATATTACACAGCCATCAAAAATATGAAATCTTGCCATTTGCAACGACGTGGATAGAACTAGAAGGTATTATGCTAAGCAAAGTAAGTCAATCAGAGAAAGACAATTATCATATGATCTCACTGATATGTGGAATTTAAGAAACAAGACAGAGGATCATAGGGGAAGAGAAGAAAAAATGAAACAAGATGAAACCAGAGAGCGAGACAAACCATAAGTGACTCTTAATCATAGGAAACTGACGTTTGCTGGAGGGGTGGAGGGTGGAGGGATGGGGTAACTGAGGATGGACATTGGGGAGGGTTATGTGTTGTAATGAGCACTGAGTGTTACATAAGACTGATGAATCACAGACCTGTACCCCTGAAACAAGTATTTAAAAAAAAGAGAGAGAGAGAACCAGAGCAAGCAGAGGAATAGCAATAAGAGGACCCAGGAGCCACACCAAGAAATCCCACATCCTAGATTTCTATAAAATACCCGAAGTTCACAGATCTAACTTTTAGAGTATGCATGCATATTCTTTTTCTTTCTCCCTATGGAGACCTGTATTTACCTTTTTAAACATTGATTTTGAAATAATATAGATCCACAAGTTGCAAAGCTAGTATAAAGAGGTCCCATGTGTTTTCTTTTTTTTTAAACGCATGCAGTGTGACATTTTTATTCAACTTATCAAAAATTTTTCATGTGTATGACAACCCTACTACAAAAAAAGTATTTTTTAAATGCTTTGGTTTTATTTGTTGTTGTTGGGTTTTTTTTCTTCTTGCTTTTTTTTTTATTATGTTATGTTAATCACCATACATTACATCATTAGTTTTTGATGTAGTGTTCCATGATTCATTGTTTGCGTGTACACCCAGTGCTCCATGCAGTACGTGCCCTCTTTAATACCCATCACCAGACTAACCCACCCCCCCACCCCTTTCCCCTCTAGAACCCTGTTTGTTCCCATGTGTTTTTCATCCAATTTCCCCCAATGGTTACATCTTACAGGACTATAATCTCAAAACCACAAATACATTGATAAAACGAGTATGTACAGTTCTGTGATTTAAATACTTGTGTAGATTTGTGTAGCTACCACCACCATAAAGTTACACAACTATTCCATCACAGCAAAGCTCTTCCTCCTGCTACCCCCCTTTAGAGTCCCACCTCTCCGTCCCCTGATGCCTAATCCCTGGCAATCATTAATTTGTTGTCTCTAATTTTGTCATTTGAAGAATGTTACATAAATAGAAACATACAACATATGACCTTTTGAGACTGGCATTTTTCATTCAGCATGTCTTTGGTATCACCCAACTTGTTGCCATGTTTTCTTAATTCCTTTTTATTGCTTAGCCATACTCCACAGTATGGCTGTACCACAGTTTAATAATTCACCTAGTGACAGATGTTTGGGTTGTTTCCAGTTTTTGGCTAATGCAAATAAAGATGCTATGAACATTCAAGAACAAGTTTTATGCAGACCTAAGTATTTGTTTCTCTGGGGTAATGCCCAGGAATGAAACTGCTGAGTTGCATGCAAAGCATATGTTCAGGTTTTTAAAAAACAGCCTATTTTCCAGATGACTATACCATTTTACATTTCCCACTAGCAATGTATGAGTGATCCAGTTTTTCCGTAGCTTTGCCAGGATTTTATATTACTATTTATTACTTCAGCTATTTGAAGTGTGTAGTAATATTTCACTGTTGTCATAATTTGGATTTCTCTTATAGTGATGATGAACATCTTCTCATGTGCTTTTTGCTATCTTCTTTAGTGAAATGTCTTTTCACATTTTCTTTCCATTTCCTAATTGCCTTGTTTTTTCACTGCTGAATTTTGTGAATTCTTTATTCTGGATGAGTCTTCTGTCAGATACCTACTTCATAATTATATCCCATTCTCATCATTGTATCTCATTCTCTTAACAGGGCCCTTCACAAGGCAAAGTTTTTAATTTTGATATAGTTCGATTTATCAATTTTTTTCTTTTATGGATACTTTTTTGATGTGATCTAAGAACTCTTCACCAAGCCCTACATCACAAAGATTTTCTCCTACACGGTCATCCAAAGTTTTAGATTTTGTGCTTAATATATATGATGCATTTTGAGTTCATTTTTATAATTTTGAGGTTTGAGTTGGGATTCATATTTTTGCCTATGGCTATCCAATGGCTCCACCACAATTTGTTGAAGAGATTATTATCCTTTCCTCCAATGAACTGTTTTTGCACTTTTGTCAAACGTCAACTGGCCATATTTGCCTGTGGCTATTTCTGGTTTCTCTGTTTTACTGATGTGTGTCTCCATCTCTGCTAACATCACACAGTCCTGATTATTGTAGGTGTAGTAAGTCTTGAAATTATACAGTGATTCCTCCCACTTTATTCTTTATCAGAATTGTTTTAATTTTTTTAAAGATTTTATTTATTTGAGAGAGAGTGCGTACAAGCAGGGGCGGGGGGCAGAGGGAGAAGCAGACTCCCCGCTGAGCAAGGAGCCCGATGAGGGGCTCCATCCCAGGACCCTAAAATCATGACCTGAGTCAAAGGCACATGCTTAACCGACTGAGCCACCCAGGCGCCCCTCAGAATTGTTTTAGGTATTCCTTCACCTTTCCATATAAATTTTAGAATAATCTTGTCTGTATCAACAAAAAATTTTGCAGGGATTTTGATAGAAATTGTATTAAATTTGTATACAAATCTGGGGAGATATGACATCCTTACTATGTCAAATTGCCCAATTCTTGAATACAGAGTATCTTTCCATTTATTTAGACCTTCTTTGATTTTCTTCATCAGCATTTTGCAGTGTTAACATACAAGTCATATACTTAATTAGATTTACACCTAAGTATTTCCCCCTTTTTTGAGCGGTTGTAAATGGCATTCATTGTATTTTAAATTTCATTCTCCAGATTTTTACTGCTAGTATACAAAAAATACAATTGATTTTTGTATGCTTATTTTGTATCCTCTGGCATTTCCCAAATAGCAAAGCTCACCTCCTGAATTTCTATAAAACACTGGAAGTTCTCCAGATCTAAAGAACACTTCTTTTTAAAAACACACTTCTTGGAAAAATAAATTTACTCTGATACACATTCCATTTGGTTAATATATACTGTCTATTCAGTCTGCTACTGTAGGGAGACACAAAGATTAACTATAGCCAGACAAGGAACTTAATAGTCTAACATAAGAGATATGCAATTCAAGCTGAAATTAAGGGCAATAATGCAAAATAAACAACTGCACTGGCTGTAAATGCTTAATTTAAAAATTAGGGCAAAAAGTATTTATATAACCTTAAAGAAAAGACTGGAAGGACTATAAAGCAAAATGTCACCAGTAGGTACCAGTAATAAGCTTACTGCTAATTTTTTTTTTTTTTGGCTTATCTGTATTTTCTATGTTAAACACCTCCTTTATAATAAAGAAAACACAAAGCTTTAGAAAGTTAAGTAACTTTTTGTCAAAAGGATACGGAACTACATTGCAATTAGGAACTCTGTCATTTAGAAATTCTGCAGCAACTTCAGCCTTAGGTCTTCCAACATCTTTAGGCCTACAGGAAAAATTACATTTAAATTATCATTCATGATATAAATCTAGATGATCTATATAATTTATTTTCAGACATAAAAAATATTCACGGTGAGCTTATTTAGAGGATATTTAGAAGGAACACTTTTATTTAAATATTTTTGATGAGTCATTAGCCATTCAACATCAAATGTCAACGCCTGCTGATGTTCCAAATGAAGTATTTACAAGTACTGACAAGTCTAATTATTTCTTAAATGAAAATATAAAACAGTGCTCCCCCCACCCCACCCCCCGTGGAAAGCATAACAATGGCATGCTTCCTGGCCACTTCTCATTGTGGCATTTCCCAATGTAAAATATTACCCCACACCCAGAGCCTTCCAAATCTGCCCTGAACCCCAGAACCTCAAGGTGTTACTATGGAGGTCTTGGCTGAAATATACACAGGATTCATTCTGGAGATACAAGAACCTTCATTTATCCTCTTCTTCCCGGGTATGCTGATTAAACAGTGAATTTTATGTCCCAAACGAAGCCATAAGCACGTTTTTGAAGAAGAAATAATGCCAAAGGCATTATCTAAAATTGCAAATGACCCGAACATTCTTAAACTAAAAACAGAAGACCTCAAAACGTCATTTCTAGGTAAGAACCATAGCTATAGCTAGAAAAGGACACAGGGAAGTCTCTCTTTTAATCTCAGTACAAATGGTATTTTCTTTCGTAGTACTTCCTCATTCTCCTCACAAAAGTAAATCACTCCCTCACACATACATAGTAAGTGCTTTATTACTATTTTTTCACAACATTTTTCATTAGCTACAGAGGTCTATCATACCCACTAGACTATAAACACCTGGAAGACAGTAACCATATTCTTCTCTCTTTATATTCCTTCATATATAAGCACAGAATATTTTAAAAATAAATGAAAATTTTAAAAAATCAATGTTCCTAATAAAAACTACTTCTTTTAAAGAAAAATAATTTAACAGGTCGATTTTCTTCTCTCCAATAAAGCAGTGTGCTTCTCTTGATTCAAAGCTTCTGATAAGAGTTTTATTCTGACTTTGTCCTATAACTAGGCTCTAGTTATAAATCAAGGAACCTGATTTCAGTACTGCATTCAACCACTCTGGACAGAGCTCTTTTGGTAAAGAGAATAAAGGAGACTTTCAAGGTTCTTTTATGTTGTGGATTATATGTGCTTCCACAGTAGATCCCAAATAAAAAAACTCCTAGATGGCTTCTGTGGAGACTGCTAATTTACCTTTCCAGAATTAGGGGATCAGATTGTTCCACCTAAAAACTGCACTTTGAACAAAAAGGCCTTTCACAGGTATCATCTTTGGAGGACACCTTGGCCTAATTGCTTAATCTTGAATACAAGTACCTGCCCTGAGGGCTGCTCTGAGATCAAAGGAGGTAATATAGATAAAGAGTTTAGGAAGTGTTTACTACAACCTAAGCACTCATAAATCGTTACGATTTTCAATCATTATTTTAGCTACAAACTAAAGGTTATGGTCTATTATCAATAACCAATCAACTCAGTGTTATCTTTGTTAGAGCATTCATATACTAAAAATGTGTCAGGATCCACAAAGTTTTCTGTAGAGAAGGGTAATTTCAAGGGTTAAAAAATAAATAAATCAACAAAAAAATAAAGCCTAAACATTAAACGTAGAGTTCACATTGCAATTACAATACTTCCTTAATCTGACTTTGTTTAACCCATCCTTCTGCCTCTTTAATATCTTCCACAGAGATTTCATGCCTATCCAAAAATTTAAATTTACCTTCTCTGCTAACCTAACCTTATACTGCATACCTCCATCTATCTGAGCACTTCCTGCTACTAATCTAATCACTAGAGAGAAAAATAAAAGTCCTTATCTCTCCATATGTATAATTCTTTGACCAACGGCACTTATATCTGAGCTTGTCAAATCTCTAAATGCTACATACTAAAATTCACTAATGAACCTCTCCTCATGCCTGCATATATGCCCACCTGCAGTTTGTAAGTCATTTCTAACAATCCATTCCTAGATGCTTTCTGTATTTCATGTTTGTCTATGATAATTATCCCTTTATTCCATTTCAACTGCTCCTGGGTTTTCTCTCCCTAACTGTCGACTTTCTTTTTTTTTTTCTGTAAGAAAGTCCAAACTCTCTCACAACTTCATTGCCCCAGTGTCACCATACAATTCTTGGCTCCTAAGTCCCCACCAATATATCTCACTAGGGCCTAATATTCCAGCTACTGTTGTCTTATGAAATCAACAGAAGGAAAAGAGCCCTGCTCCATGTCTTCAGAGCACAATTATCCCCCAAATCACATAACCCATTTGGAAATCTCTTTAAACAACAACGACAACAACAACAACAACAAAATCATGTATTTGTTTATAAAACTAGTTTCACCAGAATGCTCACAATTTTCTTGCAAACTTTTACCTAAAAAGGGAGTGGTAGTTATTTTTAAAATAAAATTAGTTACCCTCTCATAGTTTTATTAAAAAAATTATTAAACTACAATGTACTCAAATTCAAGTGATTATCAGAATTTTAAACTAAGATCTTAAAACTTACCTAAATAAAAACTGCCTATTTAGATTGGAAACATCTATAGTGTCCATGTCTATAACATGAATCTGTCTAAAACCAGACAATGCCTGTGGGAATAAAAAAAATCCAATTAAGCAGAAGTTTCCACACATTTGAAATTTTAAGATTTGTTTTTAAGGTAGTCCTAAATTTATAAATGCTCAATAATAAATTCTACATAATTGTATTCAATGGTTAAAGAGTCTTACAAAGTATGTAAAATTCAGGGTTCTTGTAAAGGTCAAAAATGTGTAACTGAGTACTCAGTCTATAACCAAAAGAGAAAAACTCAAAATTTCTACAGTTGTTTTATAATCCCATAAAAACATTTGTAAAGTTTGTTGTTTTGCTGCTGCTGCCAGATGTTTTAATTTTACTAGTCTTACTAATAAACTGAATTTGCTATTCTTTTTCAGAATACTGTTAAAAAGCAATTCCTACAAGTTTTATCTTAGTTTACAGAACATTAAGTATGTCACGATTCAGAAATAACTATTAGAAGTTGTGTATTATCAACACACATATGTACACAGCACATGTAAAAGGAGTATCTTAAAAGTATTGAGTCAAGAACAAGCAATCAAAAAAGCTAGGGAAAAGCAACAAACCGTTGCAGTACAACCACTGCTCCAATTTACCAGCAGAAGCAAAAGATTAAAAAAAACAAGTCTCAATAATTAATCATGCTTTTCTGGTCTTGGTCAGTTAAGTAGTCAAATTAAATCAGGTGTCAATAATTTCCCTACTTTTCGGCCCCTCTTATAGCAAGAGATCCTCCAGAGTTGTCTATACTTGCTTTCTCATATTCCTGTCTCACACACTAAACAAGCTTTCACTCCCACCACTCTGCAGAAAACTGCTCTTGTCAAGGTCACCAGTGACTCCCATGTTACTACTTCTAATGACAATTTTCAGTCTCTCTGATCTTACCCACCTGAAGTATCTTTAAAATACATTCTTCACTTGGTCACTACACTCATGTGAAATCTGAACATTAAAAACTGGTTTCCAGTTCACCTCACTCAGGAGTTTTCCTCCTACTTTACTGGCCAGAATTTGGAGTGCCCTTGTGCTTAGTTCTGGTTAGTGCTGGTGATCTCCGACAATCTTATAAGATAAAGCATCATCTTACAGACATCTCAAACTTAACAGTTTCCAAAACCAAACTCAATCATCCTTGCTCACCAACACCACTAAATCTATTCTTTTCCCAGTGTCTCCCATTTCAGGGAATGCTAACTCCATCTTTCCAGTTGCTCAGGGGAAAAACCTTGTCGTGTCATCCTTGGCTCCTCTCTTTCTCTCATGTTCCACAACTAATCCACCAGTGAATCCTGTTGACTCCAACCTCAAAACATATCCATCATCTGACTGCCTCTCACCACCTCCAATGCTACCATCTTGCTCCAAGTCATTGCCACCTCTTGCCTAGATGACTGCAACAACCTTCCAACCAGCCTCTCAGCTTCCTGCTCTGTTCTTCCTTGAGTCTTCTCTCCATACATCAGGCACAGTGAACCAGGTTAAAAGTCAGATCAAATCAACTCATCTGCTTAAATCTCTCCAAAGACTTCCTGACTCAGAGTAAAAGGCAGTTTTTACAGTAGCCTCTAAGCCATTTGTAATATTCACTCTGAGCCCTTCCATCTCCCATTACCTCTCGATATCCTGTGGGAAACTGCTCACCCTTGCCCATTTCTGCTTTAGCTCTAATAACCTCCTTGCCTCCTAGAACATAAAAGCCATGCTCCCACTTCACAGATTTTGCACCAGATGTTCCCTATGCCTAGAATATTCTTGCTCACCTCTCTGCTCAAATAGCATCTTTTTGTAAACCACTTCCCTTCCCACCAGGCTACCTATCTTCCATTCTTCCTTTCCCCATAGTATTTATTACCATCTGACATACTATGTATTTTACTTGTCTTTTTCCTTCCATAAGCCCCACAAACACAAACACCTGTCAGTATTTTTCAATGCTGTATCTTTAGTTTTCAAAATGGTGCCTGGCATATGGGGGGAGGAGGTTCTATAACTATTTTCTCAATCAATAATATTAATGTCATATTTTTTTCAGAATGAGCCTTTGGGGGGGACCTACAGTCAATTTAAAAAACCATGTACATCTCTCATATATTTATGTCTGAAATAAGCAAAGTAACAAGTGGTAATTGACAAGCTTTAGTTTTCAAGACATTACAATGCAATAAATAACAAGGCCATTCCTAAAGTTGTTTGACAACTATTCCTCAGATCTAATCTCCAATTAATTTACATTTAAAATCACTATATGTCACATTTGCAAGTAACAGCTTCATAATAGAAAAAGTTAAGCATTAGAGGATTTTTACATAGAATGCCTACCAAAACCACTACCCATCCTCCATAAATCCTTCCCTTCTAGAACTCTTTGGTACTGCAAGGGTTTTTATGTTTGAGAAAATTCTGTCATTCTGGCACCCCATCCCATAGTATATCATACATAATGCTATTTATTTTGTGTAAGACTTCTCTCCAGTGAAATTTGAAATTCATTAAGGACATAGACTATGATGACCTACAATCCCTTCAGAACTGAGCACAGCAGTTAAGTACCAAGAAGTGTATTAAGTTTCTGCAGTTACACTAAGAGTGACATTAATATTTTCTTAGCAAAATGAATGTAGCTGTTGACATTTAAACTATAGCCACAAGGCCAACTTTTTAGGTCCCTCATCTGGCTATGTGACCTGATTCACTAAGGATTTCCTCTCGCATTTCCCATTTTCTACACACCACTGAGACGGCTGACATACAACACCTTTAAATCAATTCCTCCCCTATCCATTTTTATTAAATAAACCAATAAAGCCTTATAAAAAGCTATTTGTGGTTATGAGAAGTCAGTAAAACTAGTAAGTCACATATCATGGATTTCAAACCAGTACACAGAAATAGCTTATCTAAAGAGTACCCCCTCTTTTTTTTTTTATTTTTTTTTTTTTAAGATTTTATTTATTTTTATTTGAGAGAGAGAGAATGAGAGAGGGAGCACATGAGATGGGGGAGGGTCAGAGGGAGAAGCAGACTCCCCGCCGAGCAGGGAGCCCGATGCGGGACTCGATCCAGGGACTCCAGGATCATGACCCGAGCCGAAGGCAGTCGCTTAACCAACTGAGCCACCCAGGCGCCCTAAAGAGTACCCCCTCTTAAGATGATATTCAGTGAAAACAAACTGACCAAAAAAAAAGCTTAGCTATCCCAAATTTTATGTTTAAGTCATGTAATGACCTAATAGTTCAGTGAAAAGCACAACTGACTAAGAATTAATGACCTGGATTAGGTTCTAGGGATATCACTATTCAGAAAAACTGAGGCAAGTCATTTAACATCTCTAAACCTCAGTTTCTCCCTCTATATAGAATGACACAATATCCTAGCCACCTAATCGGGTTATTTTGAGGAACAGAAGAAATAATTCTTTAAAATTACATGTTAAAATATGAATTACCAGTTTTGTTATTTACATCACTGAAATTAATGACTGCTATGCAAGAGGAAGCACAAAGATTTGTCTGATAAAGATCAGAGAAGAAAACAAGAATTTTCTATCAATGACTTTATAGTTGGGGACTTTAGAGCATTCCAGTTATATCATTATTTTAATTACTATCTCGAATTTGACCTGCTAAATTTATCTAACAAAGGCTCACAGGAAAAAAGGTTAACAATCATAATAAAGAAATTTCCTAGTACTAGAACAGAAAAAGAAAAAGCTTTAATTATCACAAAGAGAAAAAAATACATTTATATATATATATATGCATATATATATTACCAGATTTTTTAGGAGCTCACATCCTAAGCCGCCAGCTCCAATGACCAGAACTTTACATGTATCTAACAAAAACTGGAGAGACTGTAAAGAATGAAAAGGCGTATTAAAATCTGTTTGATAATAACCATAAGTACCATCAATAAAGCAATAAGCCATAAAACAGTTTCTGATGTTTCCATGAAAAATGCAATTGAGGATAAAGAGCAGACTTTGTATTTAATAAATTATTTTAAATTTATGAACAAGGTAGAACCAGAAATTCTGTAATCTAATGATTTCAGAGGGTTTCAATTTTAATGTTTTTAAATTGACTTTAATTTTATGAAATTAAAAGGTTATTTCCAACAAGAAAAACTACTATACCTAGTTAATTAAGACTTATCTTTTTTTTAAACTTTGAAAGGGGATGGAAAGTATCAAATTTATTTAACTGACTTGCTAAAAAGAGAAAAGTATAAAAACCTTAAAACAGAGCCTCAAGCACTGCACAAGGTGTTTAAAGGTCTTAAGGTAAAAAGGTAAGAACAATAATTGCTGCTTTTGAACACAGTGAGTGAAACTTACAAGAGATGACAGGAAGAAAAAAAAACAGTAAAACTCTTAGAAAATTGTACATCAGCAGAAATACAATTTAAAACAATGATTTAAGAACAGTATCGTAAACTATCCAGCAAAAAAAAAAAAAAAATTCAGAAGCACAAGAAAATATGGTGGAGTATCCAAAGAAACACAAAATACTTTCAATTCTGTCCAAGATTAAAGGAGAGAAGTTATACTGATACAGTGAATGAAACCCAAGAGTCTGTACCTTAATTTTAGGAGTAGCGTAATACTGCTATTTCAAAACAACATCTCTTTATAAACACAAAAGACAGAAGAATTAACTATAAAGAATATATTTTCTACCTTGCAGTAAAAAATAAGTTGTATTTAGTTGAACATTTGCCTTATGTCAAACACTACCAGTCCAAAATTCTATCCCTCTATTATATAGCAGTCATATGATTTTTAACATGCAATTAATTATTTTCAATTCTAGGTAAAGATGCTCATTTCAACTAAATTTCAAAATTTAAGCAAGCACATCTATATTTCTATCAAATTTAATTTCTCATAGTAGGGTTAAAAAGGGGACTGTGTCTCAAAAGTCATTTTAAAACTGTAATTTTCAGTGAAGTATAACTTAGAATCTTAAATGAGATTATGCAGTTCTTTTACTCTTGAGAATTTTCAACATATTACATGAGAAATGTGAAAATAATGACTCAAATATCTGTCATTCAATTATAATCAGTTGCAAATATTCAATTTAGTATTTTAAGGTAACTTATACAATTGTTAATAGTTTTATTAAAGAGCAAACTAAAAAGAAAGCATTTTATTATTTTTGAAACATAAAACTATTAGAGGAGTTATTTAAAAATAAACATTTCTCACTTCAGTGCTGGGTTCGAAATCAGGGTGTGTGAAGGGTCCAGATCGCTCGAGGAACTTCTTTACATGGTTCCAGCGACCTTCCCAGTCTCCAGTGTCCCCACACCCACCATCAACAGCCATTCTGCACAGAACACAGTAAATTCAGCTGCAAAGATCAGTAGGAAAAAGCCACACCTACAACTATTATGGTTTCCCCAAATGAAAAGTAACCACACCAGACCTGCTTAAATAAAAAGGGAAATATCAATGTGGTTATGCTTATGCTTTGAACTTTTCTCTTGGCTATTATCTAGTTTATTTAATGTTAAGAACTACACGTATGATGAGATAAATCAGTCTACATGTTTCTGGGATCCTAAAGCACCCCAAGATCAAACCTGGGATATTATTGGTCAACTGGTGAGAAATGGGCTTCTCCACATTTGGAATTTATAAAAGATCACTGTAAACTTCCCCAGTTTGTTCCAACAACACACTTGGATCAGAAAAAAAAAAAAAAGGAAGAAAGAAAAAAAAAAGAGACTCCACTTTCATAATAGTGAAGCTTCAAATCTAATATAATTCATGTGTCCTTTCCAAGTTCGAAAGATGTGATTTAATGATTATTTTTGATGAGAAGAACATTCACATATTTTTCCCTGAAAGAGATCCCAATTTTCAAAAAAGAATCTTTTAACACTATGGTGTTGTTTCCACTCAACACAAAAGAAGTTTGGGGTTACAATTGCACTACAGATAGGCATTACCATCTAAAAACTTTTTAGAACATACAACTGAATAAAGAGGGACTCCTCTAACAAAATACAAAATGTATTTTCTAATGGAAATGTATTTTTTACTCTCTGAAGGATTTATGTTTGGTTGTGATTATTTTTAATTTTCAAATTTCCTGTAACCCACAGTTTCTACCTCCAAACGTATTAGTAATATCCAATTTTTACAAGTATTGCCTAACAATAAAGACCATAGCATTTGATGTCAAGCTGGGTCTGGTTCCACAACAACACTGTGACCTTGAGCTGATTATTAATGGCTATAAATCTCATTTGTAAGTTGTTTGGAGCTACTTCTTAAGGTCAGAACAAGGATAAAGAGATAATCCACACAGAGGCCTTAGTACAATACCTGCCATATAGTAAGCATTCAAGCCTTTACTGTCATTTTAAGCAAAGGTGGAAAGGAAAGGAAAGGTGGGAAGGAATGTGAAATTAAGCTTGTCATTCCAATCCTTTTGCAATTGAAATTAAACTTTCGGAGGGAGACACATAAGGACTAAAACACGCTACTGGGAACTGGCACAGAAATTACTAACTCACCACACCCCCTGCAAGAGTACCTTCTACTCCTCCCATGTAGGGAGAAGAAAAATTATGTGGCGTGGGCCAGGTTAGAAAACAGATTAAATCTGTCTCACCAGCACAAAACTAAACATCTGATAAAAAACAGGGTGTGTAATAAATGGAGAAAATAAACTCTTTGGAGTCAACATTAACCCTTAAGAGCCAACTATTTTGCAAAAATGAAGTGCTTAGTACAAAACCTTACACATAAAGTTCTCATAAAAAGTTTGCAATAATACTATTGTCTCAGTGTTTACGAAAGGCCAAAAAGGGCCTAGTGTCCGTTTCACGTGTTTAATAAAGATTCCCTTTTCACAAGGTCACGGCTATGACAATTTGGGGTGGAGGGGGGGTGGGGCTCAAGGGTCCTTACACAAGACCTTTGGGTCAAATACCACCCCGGCTGGCCGGTGCCGGGCCTGCTGCGGTGGACCCCGGGCCCGGCGCCCGCCCGAGATACAGACGAGGAGCGGCCCGCCGGGCCCCTGGGGCTCCGGGATGGGGGTCAGGGGATGAGGCCGCGCGGCCTGCGCTCCGGGTGCCCCCCTCCCAGCCCCCCGGGCCCGCTGCGGCTGGTCCCCTAGGCCTGGGGTGGGGGGAGGCGGGGGTCCCCGGAGAGGGCCCCGGCCTCCCGGCAGCACTAACTTCTCAGCCAGCAGCTCCTCTATTCTCCTTCTTTTCTTCTCCCTAAAAGAAAGAGAGAATAAAAGAAGGGTCAGCATCACGCTACACACCGGGCGCCGCGAGGGGATGGGGGGCGAGGGGACGGGGCGGGGGGTGGGGGGACCCCGGGTGGCGGCGGCGACCGCCCACCGCCGCGCTCTCTCACAACCCAGCCCGGCCCCGCACGCCCGCAGAGCCCGAGTACTTACGGCTCCTCGCCATCCGCCATATTGTTCTCCGCCTCTTCCCAGGTGCCCCCAGGGCGGGCGGGGCGGAGGGGCGGAACGAAGCGAAGGGGCGGGGCCGCCAGGGAGAGTTGGAAAAGGACGGGGAGGAGCGGAAAGGGGCAAAGGGGCGGGGCCAGAGGAAGGGGTGGGGTTGACGGCGCGGAGGCTCCCTTGAGCTTTAAAGCTTTTGCATGTAATTATAATCTTGATTAACTACACTTAGTTACGTAAATCTTATCCAGTGTATAAGTTGCGTGAAAATATACACATAATACATTATACGTTTATACAATTTACGTGCTAATTAATAATTATAAAAAATGGTATATTCTATGAAAAAACTCCTTGGGAGAGCCACCCTCATGCTGCAGAGCGTCTCTCTGAGGCAAAGCATCGGAGTAATTTTCACCTTAAATTTTCAGGAAACATTTTTGCATAAGAGTACGCACTTTAAGAATAAAATCTAAATCAGTTTATAGTGGTGGGATGGAGAGATTATCATTTTCCTCCTTTGTGAATATCAATGGTAATCTTTTAATGTCACATGATTCTGTCAGATAAGTTCAGCAGAAATGGAACTGGATAGAAAAAAACATTTTTTCTGGGGAAAAATATGTATTTAAATAAAAGTATAAAGAAAAAAAGCACAAAAATTAAGGCATAATTTAGAACACCTATAATCGCATCACCTGAAGATAAATGATTAAATTTGGACTATTTTCTTCCACAGTCAGACATAAATGATGGATAGATAGACAGATGTAAGTGTGTGTATGTGGGGGGGGGGTGTCTGGATGACTGGATACAAAACATCGTTTTCAAAAAAATATATGTATGTATGCGCATATATATACATATATCCTTTCTTGGAGCCGGAAAAAAATTAGATTTAGAATTAGGAAGAACAGTTTAAATTCTTAACTCTCCATTTAACAAACCATAAGAGTCGGGATACTGCTGGGTCTTCATTTGTAAAATATTTGCCTTGTAAGACTGAGAACTGAATGAAATACAGTGGTTCTCAAAATATAATCCCCTGATCAGTCCTATTAGCATCACTTGGGGAATTGTTATAAATCCAAGTTTTCAGGCCCCATCCCCAACCTTCTGCAAAACCCTGGATGATTCTGTGCAAAATAAAGCTTGAGAACCACTGACATGGAGTACGTAAAACCTAAATGGGTACTCGGTAAATGTAACTGCTGTTAATAAATTATATGTTGTCTCCTCTTTGTCCTTTATTATCCCTCAATCAGGTTCAGTTCAATAGCACTCATTGAGCTGAAAGTCAGTGCCAGGCAGTAAATGGGAGAAGACAGAGTTCACAGTCCACAGTCTGTAGCAGGAGACACCAGCCACTTTCGTGGGTCACATGTCTCAGTATCAACCTAGAAACCTCTTTTTTTTTTTAATTTTGCTGAGACTACTCTGCAGATAGAAACCATTGAGATTAAGCCCACGCTTTTCAAAACAGACTCATGCGGGCGGGGCCCCAGCAATGCTACTCTCTGATCAGAGAGGAGACCTTCCGATTAGTGGCAGCAAGCTCCACAGCCCCCCTCAGATGATAAAAACCAACAGGTGCTTTAGAGATCATCTAGTCCAAACCTACCCATTTCATAGGGAGGAAGCTGAGGCCTGGGAACAGGGTGCTGATGGACAATGAAGAGGACTGCAAAGGCATCTAGGCCTTCATCCATGTGCCTAACACCTAGACTCCTGTGGTGGTGTTTTGGTAGATGACACCAAGGCACTCCCATTGGCTCAGACAGGCCAATTAGAAATAGCCACCTGCCCTTGCCAGCAATGAAAGTAACAGACATGAAACAGATTTATTTCATTTCAAAGGTAATATATCATAAACTATTAGACTATCCACTATGGTTTGTATACAGACAGATAAATATTCAGAATGGGTCTATCTAGAAGCACAAGTGTGGATATAGGAGCTGCAGGAAGGCCAACCCCTGAATGAATAATGACAAAGTGCTGCTACTAATAGCATTTCGAAGAGTACCTGAAATCAAGTAAGGATTCCAGATGCGTCCATTTTTATTTAAAATTATTTTGACAAAGATAGAAATGTGTAGTGGGAAAACAAATTCTCTCGTATGCAGCCAGAGAGAGAAGCATGGTTAATACTTCATGAGAGAGGGAGAAGGAAATCATGCTAAATACAGTTATATCCGGTTTTTTTTTTTTCATTTCTTTATTTTTAAACCTCTTCGGAGGTTTAAACAAATAAATTCATTCTTTTTTTTTTTTTAAGTAGGCTCCATTCCCAATGTGGAACTAAAGACCCTGAGATTAAGAGTCACGCCCTACCAACTGAGCCAGCCAGGTGCCTCTAAACAAATAAATAAAAATTCACAGAACAAATGTTTACTGGATATCAACTGCCTATGATCAATGAGGAATCATATTATTCCTAACAGACATCTGACAGTTTATGGTCATGCAGTCCTGAGCAGTTGGAAGGTTCTTGGTCACAGCTCCTAATGCTCACTGATCTCTCCAACAGGTGTGGGGTCCTAATGGTGCTGGTATGCTGGTCATGACCAAGATCATTTTCTCAGCTTGCCCGCAGTGTTGCTCCTTGAAATTCTTAAGCCCCAGGGAATTCTTCCACACCCTGTAACTTCCTGTAACTGAGCACTAAGGTCTGGCACATCTCTACCTAGCACTCCTCTTACTGTAATACATTTAAGTTAGTGTTTCCACTGCATTGCAAGATCCCTGAAGGCAGGGCAAGGCTGCATTCTTTTCACCTTTTTTTTTTTTTAATCCCCCAGAGTGCTTTCACAGAGCCTTGAAAGGACTCAAAATATCTGTTGGCATCACACTGAAATCTTCTACCTTTTTGTCCTCTATCAAGCCTACTCAGAGACAACCACAACAATAAAATTGCAACAAGATAGAGAAAAGTCAGTGGATATTCATTATAAGCCACAGAAAACAAATCAGGTTAGCGCACTATTATTAATACCATACAGATGAATCATGGCCTGTGCTATTATTAGTAACAATAGCAGTAATATCTAACTCTAAGCAATTACTCTACACTATTGGTCACTGCAGACCATTGTTTGCTTTCTAAGGTGAACAACATCCCAGCTCAAGGCTGATGTGCCTAGAGTGCCCACTGCATCAGAATAGCACAGTAGTTCAATAATTTTGTCTGGAGAAGACAGAGATGGAGAACAAAAAAATAGAAGTGAAATAACAAGCCAACCCTTCCATTCTACACGTTCTTCTTTCCCATTTTGCCAACCTGATTTCACTCATAGTGACTCATGGTGAAACAGAAAACATGAGAATTGCATTCAGATGTGCAGAGGTTAGTAACTGCTCAGTTTTCAAAACCAGCTCATCTTCCAGTAACACTATAGTTGCCTTCCATTCCATTTCACTTAGATTAGCATCTGAACAGCTGCAAAAAATTTCCCTAAAATCCAGAACACATTCTTATGTTGAACACTCAAAAGGGGGTATTTTAAAGGAGGCTGTGTGTATTCGGACTGTCAGGGAGGGCAATGCCATCTCGCTTCACACTGGGGTTTTCCGCTCGTTTCTTTCTATTTCATCTCTATTTTGCATTCTGCCCCTTGCTCCGTCGCGAGGCCCCACTTTTTCTGTAACCAACCTCTTAGAGCCAATCAAGAAGTAAAGAAGAGAAAAACGCCCGCCCGCTCCCAATTTCCTTCGCTCCGCTGCTCACCAACCGCAGAGCCCGCTGAGCGTGAGCCGCTGTCGTCTCTAACCCAGCTTAGCCGATCGGTTGGCGCCGCCGCCGCCGCCAGATTCCAGAGGAGAAGAACAAGAAGCTGAGAGACTAGACATGGACGTGAATTTCGCCCCGCTCCGCGCCTGGGACGATTTCTTCCCTGGCTCTGACCGCTTCGCCCGGCCGGACTTCAGGGACATTTCCAAATGGAACAACCGCGTGGTGAGCAACCTGCTCTATTATCAGACCAACTACCTGGTGGTGGCTGCCATGATGATTTCCGTTGTGGGGTAAGTGGGGGTCCCCCTCCGGGGCACTGATCGAGGGCGGCACCGTGGGGCTCCGGGTGTACATACAGGATCCCGGGATATGGAAACGCTCTCCAAGCCCAGCCTCCGCCCTGGCAAGTGCAAGCGGTCAAGCCTATGGAAACTTGTCAGGGCGAGGCCGCAGCAATCTTGGGGTCCCCTTTTCCTTACCGTGCCTCGGGCGGAGACGTGAGGGGATTTCTAGGGGTGAAGAAATTTTGCCAGCTTCGGACAAGAAAAACTGACGTTTATTTTCCCTCTGTGCCCTGATTAGGCTCTTGTAGGTATTTGCAGCGCCCCAGTCTTTTAAAAATAAGAAAGAGGAGGGGCGCCTGGGTGGCTCAGTCGTTAAGCGTCTGCCTTTGGCTCAGGTCATGGTCCCAGGGTCCTGGGATCGAGCCCCGCATCGGGCTTCCTGCTCGCCGGGAAGCCTGCTTCTCCCTCTCCCACTCGCCCTGCTTGTGTTCCCTCTCTCGCTGTGTCTCTCTCTGTCAAATAAATAAATAAAATCTTAAAAAAAAAAAAAAAGAAAGACAGAAAGAAAAGAAAGAGGAAAGTGGTGTAACCCTATCCTGGGGCTGGCGGGAAGGGGCGCAGCCCTGGGAGACTTGGGCGACTGGGTGTGGATCCGAACTCTGCATTCTGGGGGTTTTCGTGTAAAAAGGGCACCCAAGAAGCAACGCGCTTTGTGGGTTTATCCGCCTAGTGCCCGCTGCACTGTAGGAGGAAGATGAGCTTGGGAGCAAGAGGGTGGGTGTTTCCTGGTGGCGCATCTCCCGGTGTGGGGTGAAGGCTGTCCTGACTCTCGGAACCGGGTTCTCTTGCGTTTTCATCCAGGAGTCGTCCGGCGAGGCTACTTTCTCTCCTTCACTTCCTAGCCCGTCGTCTCATCGTATTAAAGGCCTTCTCAATAACAGATGTTAAAATAAAAAGGGTTCTGTGTTACATAGGATTCCACCCGCTTCCCGCACACACACACCTGATTTACTAGAAACCACCTTTTCTTGTAGTTTACCCTTTAAGAAATGCTTCTCTCACTTGTGCAGGATGGTGATATTCTAGATCTTGCTGATTCTATGCATCTTTAAAGAAAAAGCCAACCTCAGATTTTATAAAGGAACTTGCTTGCCATTAGAGAGGGAAAGTACAAGCTGGCCTGGGAGAAAGAGGAGAAATCCAAACTTGGAGGGTGTGGGAAAGGCCAAATAGGGTGGTTTCTTAGGGTGGTTTGCTGATCTTTGGCTTATTTATTATTGAGTCACTTCTCTGTGCCAAGCTCAAAACAACACCAAGATCAATCAGACATGACTTCTAGCCCAAGGGCATGTGACAATTGTTGAGAAGCTATAGGACCAGGAACACAGCACAGAGAGAGTTCACAATTTCCAGATGTGGTTCAGGGTCGTTGCCCCCATGCAGAAGAGAATGCTCATTTGTGGGATTCAGTAGACAGTTGCACAGATTCTCATTCTGTGTTGCTTAAGGAATCACAAACTCTGAGAATGACTTGGTGTGTGGAGGGCACAGGCTCTGAGCCGACTCTGAATTAGAGTGGCAGCCAAGTTAAAATTAGTTAGGGTAGGACAGGCCTAAGGCCTGGGGCAGCTGCCTCCTGAACCTTCCCCTAACCTTATGCGTGAGGCTCATTTTCCAGAACACTAAAACATTTCTTTAAAACGTAATAAATAGTATATAGGATTGCATCTGTTGGTTTGCTTTCTTTTTCTTTTCTCCCTCTTAGTAAAGAAACAAGCCAGACATACTATCTGGTGATCTAGATATGAGGTGTTTTTTTTTTTTTTTTTGTGGTAACCCTCAAAACTTAGATATTGGCAAGGTTTGACACAGACCAGTCAAATGTTCAGAGAAAACTATTGCTTTTCAAAGAGGGGTACTGCCCAGACCAGACACAGGCTTGGGCAGCCTTGCTGCTTTGTTGGAATCCATTTTTCACTGTGAAGGTCAGGGTCCAGCCCTCTTACTAAATATAGCTCCCTCATTATGGTGCCTTAGCCTACTCACTCAGGCAGTTTTGGAGTGTTGGCCCTTCCCATTTTCCTTTTTAAATAAGAAATGTTGGTTGGCAGTGAACTTTTTGACGGTAAAAGTAAAAAATAGCCATCTTTACTTTTTATTATTCTTATTTTTAAAAATTTACAAAAGACACAGGCCAGCAGTAAATTATTTTGAAAATTGCATGTGTGTAAAATACGAGATTTCCCTCTCCTTCATACCCCAGTAAAAATTTGGTATATGACCTTTAACTGTTTTCTCTGCATCCACAAACACACAGTCAGTGATTTTTCCACAAACGACTTTTTTTCTTTATAATCTAATAATAATAATAAAAGCAAACATTTATTGAGTATTGAGTGCTCTGTGTGCCAAGTATTTGCTAAGTAATTTACGTGCATTATCTCATTCAACCCAGTGAGATGAGATATTATTATGATTATTATTATTCCTGAGACTCAGAGAGTATAAATGACTTGCTCAAAGTCACAGACGCAGTCTTGTGCTCTAAACAATGTGCCATCTTTTTTTTTTTTTAAGATTTTATTTATTTATTTGAGAGAGAGAGAGAGAACACGAGCCAGTGCGGGTGGGGGAGGGGTGGCTGGGCAGAGGGAGAGGGAGAACCAGGCTCCTGGCTGAGCAGGGAGCTCAATGCCAGGAGGGGCTCAATCCCAGGAGCCCAGGATCACAACTGGAGCCGAAGGTAGATGCTTAACAGACTGAGCCACCCAGGTGCCCCTAATGTGCCATAATGTGCCATCTTCTTATGAGTCATGAAGTTTCGTCTCTTAAAGCTGGAAGAAACCAAATATCTTCAAGGTCAGAGAGCTTAGTTGACTCTGGGACATTTCTCATTCTAAAGAGAACTCTCCTCTCAGTGATGTCAGTAGATGGGTGGGTCAGAGCAGAGTTGGGGGCTGTCTTCTACAGCATCTGATAGTTTCCCGTATCTTGATAGAGTGTGTGTGAAAATGTGGCCTGGGTGTTTACTGGGGAAGAGACCGTGTTCAAAGGGTGTTCTTCAATGGTTCTGTCCCCTAGTAGTGAGGAGGGGCCTCCAGGGCATTGTTGGAGGGCTCTAGCCTCAACTGTGAATTCTCCTGTGTTGAAAACTGGCTTGAGTCAGGATGCAGAAAGCCTGCTCTTCCAGCTCTCAGGAAAGAAGAGGGAAGACCAAGTGGATATCATCTAGCTCCAAAAACAACAGAAAGGGCTGCCTTTCCCAAGATGGAGAGTAAGAGGGATTAGGATAGAGGTAAATCTGTATCTGAGGGCCTCATCAGGCAGGGCCTCGTAATCAATCCATGGTTAGAAGTTTGGTCTTCATCCTAAAAGCCTGGTTTACCAGGCATGTGACTTCTACTCAATAGGTCTACTCTGCCTCTTAGATTAATTCTGAGTAAGTCTCTTAGCTAACAGTCCTTGTTGAAGATAGTTGTCATAAGCTTCTGGCTCTTTAAAGAGTATAAAGTAGTGGTTAAGAGTTCAGGCACCAGGGCCACATTAAGTAAATTTTAAATCCCAACTGCCAGTCATTAGCTGTGTAACCTTGGACTTCAACTGTGCCTGTGCCTCAGCCTCCTCATCTATAAATGAGACTAATTATAGAACCTGCCTCATAGGGCTTCTGTGAAGATTATCCGAGTTACTACAGGCAAGGCTCTTAGACTAGTGTCCAGCTCTTAGTTTTTGCTCCACAAATGTTACTTATTATTGTGGTGGTGGTGTTTTTTTTTTTTCTAATCGTTGTTGGTGTGAGAAACATAGACAGCATCTTTATCCCAACAGCTCCATCCACCCAAGCTCCAGTTGCTAACTCACCTACTCCTGCCTCTCCCTCAAGACTCAGCTTTGGTACCATCTCTTTGAGGAAACATTTTCCCTTTGTCCCTCACTTCCTTGTGTTAATTGGGCCGCACACCCATGCCTGTATTTTTCCTGGTAATCCCCTCACAGGCTTTTAAGTTGTCTGTTTGCCTGTCTCCACTCTGGACTATAAATTCCTTGAGGCCAGAGACTGTGGGTTTTGTTTGTGATTGCTTTTTCTTTTTCTTGTCGTCGTTATCAGTACTTTTATTTGCTGTATCCCTGAGGCCTGCTATTTGGCAGATGCTCAGTTGATGAATGCAGAGTAAATAAATGAACAGAAGGCCTCAATGTAGTCACGGGGGCAACTTTTAACCTACCTAATGGAACAAATTATTTTGAAGCACATAGCAGCACGCTAGTACATAGCAACAGCATGCTCCTAAAGTGATTCTAACTGGGTCATTGCTGACTGCACTTGCTACATATTGGTTAAGATTACTACAGCGTAAACATTCAATTTAGAAAAGGTTATAATTCAAACTCTTCACTAATTCATATTGCCCTTGTAGAATTTTGGTGAAATACTCTCCTGCCAGCTTTCTCAACACCAGTACTATGGACAATTGGGATCATATAATTCTTTGTTGTAGAGGGCTGTCCTGTGTATTTTAGGATATTTAGCAACATCCCTGCTCTCTACCCTCTGAATGCCAGTAGGCACCCAGGCCCTCAAAAAATCTGCCTTCAGACATTGCCAAATGTCCCTTGGGGGTCAAAATCACCCCTGGTGGAGAACCACAGCTCTGTTGCTAAGAAAATCATGATAATTTGGTGATCACTTTCACTAAATGCAAGTTAGTTTATAACAAGTTACAAAAAACAGTTCTTGGCAGTTTCTTAGCAAAACAATTTGATTGTAGCTCCTGGCTTCTGACTTTTCAAACATTAAGAATGGAGCAGATTTGGGGCGCCTGGGTGGCTCAGATGGTTAAGCGTCTGCCTTCGGTCATGATCCCAGGGTCCTGGGATCGAGTCCCACATCAGGCTCCCTGCTCCTTGGGAGCCTGCTTCTCCCTCTGCCTCTCTCTCTCTCTCTGTCTCTCATGAATAAATAAATAAAATCTTTAAAAAAAAAAAAAAAGAATGGAGCAGATTTGAAGCTTACATGGCTTTGATCATTATCCTTGATTTATTAAATCTGTTATGCTGTCATTCTTTTATTAATCTGCCTGGAAGACTCTACTGATTCCACAAACTCACTTTCTATTTTTTGACAGCATTCTGGCTGTTGCTTTTCTTCATTTTTGCTTAAAAGTTCATGTGCTCTGGAGTTCCACTACCATAAAATTGGAATTACATGACTTAATTAATATAAAGTGCATTAAGGCCCAGCAAGTGATAATATTTAAACAGTAGCTGCTGTTATTATATTAAATCCTAGGTTCTAGGTATATTTGGAATTCTCACAGCTTGTGACTTCTCTTAGAAGTATTAGATGATGGATATACTTTAGTGGTTTTGTCATAATTGTAACTTGTGTTTCTTATAAACACTTGTGTTGCTTCCCTTGAAGACTTCAGTTTCTTTTTGAGATTTAGGCGTCACTTCAGAAGAGATTGGGTGACTTAAAAGGAATAGCATGAATAACAAGCTGGGAAGTGTGTGTTTTGCTGAAAGTGGCTTTGCATTTTTTAAATCAAGAAAGGAAAATGCCTAAGATTGAAGAAGATATGACTTACCTCCTCCATTCTTTACACAATACATCTTGGCACTAGATATTCTTTTTTTTTTTTTTTTTTTTCAGTAATCTCTATTCCCAGCGTGGGGCTTAGACTCACAACCCCGAGATAAAGAGTCACATGCTCCACTGACTGAGCCAGCCAGGCGCCCCTCAATATTCTTTTTATATCATAAACAGCAATAGAAGTCTCTGCCTCTATTTTCAAAGTGAAAAGCAAAGGCAACACCTATTGCCCTTGCAGTTTAAGTGCTCAGTATGTGATACATTCTGGTTGTGGACAGGAATTTCTGTGCTTAACAGAATGCCAAAAGATTTGAGCTGGAGAAATCTAGAGTACGGGCCATGGAACAGCAGCATCTTTCACCCTGGGAGCTTGTTGGAAATGCAGAATTTCAGGCACCCTCCCAGACCTGCTGAATCAGTCAGCTTTCTGAAAAGACTCTCAGATGATTCATAGACACATTAAAATTTAAGAAGCACTGGTCTGGTCTGGTTCAAAAGAACCACCGAGAAAATTTAAATAAATGTACCCATATGCCCAGGTGTTAACTTCAGAAATACTGAATATATATTTCTTGGGTGGGTCCAGGATCTTAACTCCCCAGGTGATTCTGATATACACCCCCAGGTTGAAGTTGAGAAGTACTGATCCCATCAAACTCCCAGTTTCACAATGGTGAGGGCTGGAGTTGGTGTGGCTAAATAGGACCAAAAACTGCTAATCATTAGTAGCCTCTTTTATTGTTATGAAGTAAAATACTTTCTCTGTTAAGTCATATTGCAAATATTCTGAAGCTCCTAATTAACCAAATTCAGCTCCATCGCCAACTCACACATTTGTATTATTTGCTTTTCTTTTTTTTTTTTAAAGATTTTATTTATTTATTTGAGAGAGAGAGAATGAGAGAGAGCACATGAGAGGGGGGAGGGTCAGAGGGAGAAGCAGACTCCCTGCAGAGCAGGGAGCCCGATGCAGGACTCGATCCAGGGACTCCAGGATCATGACCTGAGCCGAAGGCAGTCGCTTAACCAACTGAGCCACCCAGGCGCCCTATTTGCTTTTCTTATTCTCACAAATTCCTCCCTGCCATCAGGAGTCTTATTTCCTGGCGTGGCATCAGAAAGCACCAACCACACACAAAATTTTCAAATATATAAATGCCTCCAGTACATCTCCAGCTAAAAGGCTCATTTATTTTCAGATGTTTATGTTCAGGCCTCCCCTTTAAGACAGCACAGTGTAGCTGCTGAATGAGCCCATATATTCTTAAAGTACTTCTTCACCATGTGGCCTGTGGGGGTGTTTCCAGAGGGTGGAAATTCCAGGTGCCACTTTATGCTTGTAGTTGCTTGAAATGGCAAGGCGTTTCTGGAAGGCTTGTACTTCTGTTTGAAAAGAGCGTTACTTTAATCTTTTTAAAATGAGTGTGGTCCCATAATATATTTGAGGCCTATGGCTGCCAATGTCTGGTATTGAAAAATAGTCAAATTGTTTGTACCTTTTAATGCTGCAAGGATGAAAAACCCAAGTTTCTAGTTGGTAAAGGAAGAAAAGGATATGAGAGCCCTGGGATGCTCTGGATCGGAATGTATGAAAACATTTGCAGATGGAATTAATTGCAGTTCTTTTGTGCCAAAACCTAGCAGAAAATTCTGTTTTTGAGATTAATCAGCTTCCACGCCAATGCTACAATATTACTCTTCTCTTTTTTGCTTCTTTCGCTACACAAAGACTATGAAGCATTTGCCAACTTCTCAGGCACCGGGCTAGGAGATACAGTGGAGAGTAAGACACTGTGATTCCGACTTGCATCGTGTTTAGAGTCTAGAGGGGCAGCAAGATGAAACTACAGACATAATTAATTGTTATACAAGGATAGCAAGTGTACAAAAATATGCACCTACATAAACACATTCTTTTCAACTTACCTTCTTTCCCTTGTGCATTATTATCCCAAATTTCAAAACTCAGGTGTTGAAAATGGGACAGGCATTGAGTATGTGGACGGGGGAAAGGAAAATTATACCTTTCCTTCCCATCCTCCCCTGCAGCTCAGATGTCTTTTATTCAGTTGAATAAGTATTTACTGAGCACCTGCTGTGTGTCAGATACTGTGTAGGCACCAAGGATACGAGCAGGAGTATAGCTCCACCCTGCCTTCCCAGTCCTCCCAGAATTAATCCCTTCCTGCCCTCCCATCCCTCTTTATCTGCACTTGAGGCACATGTAATGCAGGCATATGTCTTTCCTTCATGGGTTACGTGCTTCTTCTGAGTACAGAACTTTAAGAGGTCTGTCAGTGCTCAATAAAATTTTAATCTCAAAATTCTTCATCTAATAAGGATTGCCTTTTATTAAATCCTCGGACACCACTTATGCAACCTTGTTCTTGACTTTTCCCCGGACACTTTAAAAAAAATATATTCCCTGCCACCATCAGCCTGGGGATGGTAGTTTCTGTCTCCTTTTTCCCACATTAGGATTTATAATGATTCTGGATATGTGTACAAATGAGCATATTTTGGATTCCTGGCCCCATTCTTAGAAGGCAAAAGCTCTCAATCTACTTAGTAGGGGCCGAGAGCTCTGCATAAGAAATCCAATTCTAAAAGATGAACTTGACCTTAATACCAAAATGTGCAGCACTGTTGGAAATTTCTTATTCTTTTCCTTTTGGACAGATGAATTCTATCCCTTATCACTCAGCTTCAGAATACCTACCCGTAACATCCTCCTCTGTCTTGTTGCAATAGGCTTGCTCCTTGTTTCAGAGAACACTTTCATGCCTGTGATCTCAGACAAAAGCTGCAGGCTGCCTCTCCCTTCTGCAAGGATTTACCATAAACAGGATTTCCCAGCCTGCCCTTCCATGGAGCAATCACTAACGGAGACACCACGCAGAAGGCAGAAAGTCCGTCTGAAGTAGAAAACCAAGGCTTTGGTTCCTGCTTCTATAATCCGCTTCCGTACGCCATCAGTGTGGTTTTTCCCTGTCTCAGAGAAACAGAAGGGAATGCAGAAATTGGGTGTTGGTGGGAGGTAAACAGACAGGAGCCTCCTTATAGGAAGGAAGATTATGTGTCACCGGGCTCATTTCCCCATCCCCAGCCTTCTCAGCGCTGTAAGAACCTGCCATGGGAAAACTATTGAATTTACTCTACCAAAAGGATTCAGAAGGAACAGTTTGTAAACAAAAGATCTTTCCACCTCAGTTCCAAAAGACTATCTGTTGTGAGAGTGACCATAGGTTCCTAATTGTTGAAAGCAGTGATGAGTATACATGAGGGTCCATTATACCATTCTCTCTAACATTGTATATGGTAGAAATTTGCCCTAATATAAAGTTTAAAAAGGAACAGTTTCAAGCTAATCAGATCATTTGAAGCTCCATCCCTGTGGAAAGTCTGAGATATATGGCTTCTAAACCAGGCCCAACTCACTGTTTATTAAGAATAAAATAAGCAATTAGCTTAATAAACACAAAAGAAAACATGGAAGTTCATAAGGTATGTCTTACTGTGAATACTTTAAACATGCCAACTGCTGCCAAGACAGTGGATCATTTGAGTGTTTAGTTTCATGGTACCAAGTGGACAGGATGCAACAAATAGTATCAACAAGGATACAATAAATACTGTGGGTCTTCCTAATTCAATTGGTTAAGAAAAATCTCAATGTTAGGCTACTACGCCCTTTCTGTGACAAAAGAGGCAGGCTCCCATCCCACCTTAACTGCTCCAAAGTCTCCTTTACCTGGTGATTATTAGGCCAAGGTGACCCTGATCATATTGACTCAAAGCTGATTTATACATTTACATCTATACTTTGTGGTCAGAAATAGTACTTGCCAGGACGGAAGCCATGCTGGGAAACCAAAATAACCACGGAAGGCCATTGGGGTTATCTGAGGAATCAAAGAGCAAAAGGGGCCTATATAGACATGTCTGCAGGAGTATGAGTCTCCTGTGCTTCCCACTCTCCCTCCTGACCCCCAGCACGTACCAGCGGCAAGACTTACAAAGTTCCTCCTGCCAGCAAGCCAAAGGGCCCTTTCTGACCATGTCACAATCATTCTACCTCACATCTGCACGGGCATATGCATGATATTTCCTACTTTTCTTTTTCCTCTGTTCCTTTCATCACAACTCTATGAAGGTACAAAGACAGGGACTATTTCTCCAGTAATGTCTAGTGTGCAGTGAGAATAATAGTGATTTGTCTGGGAGAAACCTCCTGTCACTTGATTCATACCCATGGAAAGTTGCTGAGCTTCCTTTAAATAACATGAAAATACACAAGATCCTTACCTACCTTTTTTCTTTCTTTCTTTCTTTTTTTTTTTTTAAAGATTTTTATTTATTTATTTGAGAGAGACAGAGAGCACATGAGAGGGGGGAGGGTCAGAGGGAGAAGCAGGGAGCCCGATGTGGGACTCGATCCTGGGAGTCCAGGATCATGACCTGAGCTGAAGGCAGTCGCTTAACCAACTGAGCCACCCAGGCGCCGTTTTTCTTTCTTTCAACACACATATATTGAATACCTACTGTGTGCCAGGCAGACCTTGTGCTAGGTGCCGGGGAGAAAATGTTACAGTCCCTGCCCTCATAGAGCTTAATCCAGTGGGAGACAAACATGCATCCAATCCTCATTCAAGTAAATGTAACACCACCACTGTGATGAGGCTAGGAAGGAGGAGCACCACTATATGGGGCTCTGATGTGACCAGAGACAGAAGAAGGGCTGATTAGGCTGGGTTTTGAAGGAAGTAGGAGTGAATCAGGCAGAGAATGGCTTGTGCGCAGGCCTGTGGGGGCCAGAGACAGGGCAAGGTCTAGAGGGAGATCGAAGCCCCAGAGGACGGGGTGTAGAATCAGGAGGTGGCGCAGGAAAAGACCACAGGCAGGGCTGCTGCTAGCCCTCAGGCTCCCTGAGACTGATTATTATTATTATTTTTTTAAATTTTATTTATTTATTTGAGAGAGAGAGACTGAGAGAGAGAGAGCATGAGAGGGGGGAGGGTCGGGAGGGTCAGAGAGAGAAGCAGGCTCCCCGCCGAGCAGGGAGCCCGATGCGGGACTCGATCCAGGGACTCCAGGATCACGGCCTGAGCCGAAGGCAGCCGCCCAACCAACTGAGCCACCCAGGCGCCCCCTCAGACTGATTATTGAAAGCACTCCTTACTCCTAGCAGATGCAGCCTAAGCCAAATTGGTTAGTGAGTCAAATCTGGCCTGGATTGTAGCCCCTCACTTACCACGTCAGCCAGGCCTCCTTGTGCCAGGTACAAATTACACAACGGTATGCGGTGGCTGGCAGCACACATAGGTAGGGGCCAGACCCTGTGGGGCCTTGGAGCCTGTGTAACGAACTGTTTTTATTCTAAGAGCAAGGAGAAGCAAGGAAATGGATGGGTGAATTCATATTTGCAATGACCCCTCTGGCTGTTTAAGGACCACAGAAAAACATCACCAATTTAGAGAAATCCACTGTGAGTAAATTGTTTCCCTCCTTTCTTGGTGAGTCAGGCTTCCTCAGGAACCCAACTACAAAAATACCTTTTTTGGGTTAGAAAATTGGAACTCGGGGCAAAGCGGCTTCTACTGCTCTAGAAGTATTTCACTGCCTTTTTGGCTCTTGTGGTCCTTGCAGTTGCTGGGAATTACCAACAGTGCACTCAACTTGATCTGAGGATCTCCGTTTTGGTAAACGTTTATCGCCAACTCTACAGTTTATGGGTTTGGAGCATACTTACTAACCTGTTCCTTAGCTTGCTTATGTGTAGAATGAGATGTATTTTTTCAAGATCTGCCCTACCTCTAAAATTCTGTGATCAGCCAAGTTTTTTGGTCCCCCCCCACTTCAGGAACTTATGCTGAAACTATAGCTCTAGCTAGCTGAATCGTGTTGGCACATTCAGGACCCCGTGTCCACACCTGCTCATAGCCACCTTGCTTCAGAGAGAAACCAGAATGCTAAGGGATTTCCCAGAATGATTCTTTGTTCCTGACCCCAATTGGAAGAATACCGAGAATGGGTGGGTGCGGGGGAAGGGGGACTGGAGTCCTGTAGCTGCTTAACAATACACAAAGGGCTATATTATGAATTGCTGTCACGGTTACATCAGCTGGCACCCTTTCCTCTCCCCTAGACCCCTTCGAATGTGTTTCTTCACTTCTCCGGGCCTCAGTTTATTCATCTGTGCAATGGGACTGAAGCTATTTATCTTTGAACACTCTGCTACAGGATTCTGTGATAGGGTTGTAAACCTTTTCACAACCGTCAATATTTCCAGTAGAATTTTTAACCATTACATTTATTTACTTATTTACTCAGTTACTTACGGAATAGAATGCATATGTATGTAGATATATGTTTTTGCCTCACATTAGAAAAACACTGAATGCTTTTGACTTGTTGAACTAGGTTCTATCAGAAAATTATATTCTCTCTCTCCCTCAGTCCCCTCACCCCTCACTGTCCTTCCCCCTTCCCTCTATCTTCCTGCCTCCCTTCCTCCCACCCTTTTTCATTCGGGGACTACCAGTAAATGAAACTCCACCCATCCGAGCCCAGTGGCAATTGTCCCCATGAAAGCTGGGGTAGCATATTTATGGGAGTTTTTGCCTAAAGGTTCCTGGGCTTTATTGTGACTGGCATGACTAAGAGCCCAGCTGTTGACTAAAAAACTTCACTCATCGCAGATGAGAACTGGCTCACACGTTCCTGTACTCACTGGAAAATGAAATTAAACTCTAGAGGGTGGTGTATGTGTTTTATTTTCCTCCAAGTGCAAGTAGGTGCCAAGGCATTGGAGTGGTACAAATTTTACTCTTTGTTAGAATGGAATGGGACTTAAGAATAAGGAAGAAAACCATTTCTGCTCCGAGTAACTTTGTTCATTTTTTCCAGCTTGGAAACTTGGTTACTTTCTAATTATAGATTGTGGCTGGGTGTGTTGTAAGCTAAAACCAGTTCTATAGGGCTCTGTGCTCCGGTCTTTTCCCTTGAACATGAGCAACAGGAACAGGTGAAAAGCAAATTTGGAATTGCTTAAGTCAGGCCTGGATTTTTTGTTGTTCTTTGTCCTGGGCTTTATTTAGACATTCAACATAGATGAATGTCCAGAGGAAAAACTTCTAGAAGTAACGTACATGGCCACCAAGTACTTTGCTTGTCCAGAGGAAAATAGACAAAGCTTGGCATACTTTTTGTTGTATGTTTCACCTCACGAATTATTTTAGTAGGCATTCTAGAAAGAACTGAGTAGGATACTTTGCTAGCTTGCTACCAACCAACCATCTTTTATTTGCAGTTTATGCAAAGCAGTTTCCTTAAACTTGAACTCTCCACTCTAGTTTTTTGCGTTACTGTTGATCTTTGCTTTTCTTTACAGCTCAAAAATATTTGGGTGAAACTAATAAACAAATGGGAATAAACTACCCACGATGCTCCTACCCAGTATAACTGCTCCAGTCTTTCAGTATAACTCTTTTCGGAATCTTTTGAGTGCTAGGAATGAGATTTATTAATCGGTGACAATTTCTGGGCCTCTCCACTCAGTTTCCTTACCACCTGCTAAGAAAGATTTTGTTTTTGCCCTGTCCAGTTCTTCCCTTCCCCAGGCCTATAATTGTCTTTCCCAGATCTGGGCAGAAGGTACAGCAAAACCCAGATAAAATTTTAAAACAGAAAAAGTACAGAGTGACTCTGTGGACCCAGATGATAAAGAACTGGTGAACAACAGACAGAACAGTTTAATTGCTGGATGCTGGGAAAGCGTGGGGGAGTGGGGTGGTGCACCTGGCCACAGGAGGATCTGGAGAATCGGCAGGGAACCAAGGTTTGGGTGGGAGAAGGAACAGCTTCGCTGTGGCATCTGAATTGCAATTGCATTAATGTTGTCAGAGAGACAATGGAAGTAAAGGTGGGCGGTTGTAGCTGGCCTGTGCCAAGCCTGGGTCTTAGGCTAGGGAGCAGTTGCTTTTATATTTTTATATTTGCCTTTCTTATATGTTCATTTTATTTCTGATTGCAAAATAATATACTAATTATAAAAATTTCTACTTCTCAGCTACATAACATATATAAATCCACCAAACAGAATGTATTATGATTACTTTTACCCACTCGATATATTATTAATATCTTTCCATATTATTGAGTATTTAAAAATAGCTGCATATACCACCTCTAGTAAATTGGTGGCCATGTATGTTACTTCTAAAAGTTTTTCATCATAAATACCACTCATGTGACGATTGTTACAACTCAGTCTTTGCATTTTTATTTGTTTCCTTTGACTCTTTGCTGAGGGGGAGATTTATTGCCTGGAAGGGGATGAATATTTGCAAGAGTTTTGAGTGAAATAAGCAACTTACTACTATAGGGTTTAGCTCTAAATTATGTCCTACTACACTACTCTTACCACTTATGGCCATGTGGTTTAATTCCATGCATCTTTTTTTTTTTTTTTAAAAAGATTTTATTTATTTATTTGACAGAGACACAGCAAGAGAGAGGGAACACAAGCAGGGGGAGTGGGAGAGGGAGAAGCAGGCTTCCTGCTGAGCAGGGAGCCCAATGCGGGGCTCGATCCCAGTTCCCTGGGATCATGACCTGAGCCGAAGGCAGACGCTTAACAAC
>NC_138369.1:30865879-30909243 GCF_054177405.1 Leptonychotes weddellii
GTTCCCCCCCCCCAACCCCGTCCCTCATTTCCAAATCAGTCACGTTGATATTCAGAGCGTGACGAAAACACGCTGACCCTCATTGTCCTTCCCAAGTAAAATGCTCGTTAAGCCTGTTGTGAGGGTAAAAAGTTAGTAACTCAATTGTACTAGCTGACCACAAATGTCATATTAAGGGCTGTGTAGACACAGTGGGTTGGGGTGGTAGTGGGACCACAACACCCAATCCTTCCTACTTATGAAATACTGGGTCTCGTTTTCCTCTTTCTTATCAACAGTAGTGTAACCTTTGGCTCATGTAACAATGAAGCCGGAGGCTCTGTGCTTGGAAATCTCAGTTGGTAGCTCATCTAATGACACTCTCGGCCCTTTTAAAGAATCACAATGGAGTCTCTGTGCCAGGAGTCATAGACTCCGATGCCTCCATGGGCCAGGCAGGTTATGTAAGAGAGCAGTGCAGGGCAGCTGTTAGACAAGCAGCGATGAATGGCGGCTCAGTGAGGGCCATGCAGTAGATGGCGGAGGGGACAGGGGGGCTAACTGGAGAGCATTTATTCTATCTGAAAGAGAAGATGCTCCAGCCAGTCGTTGACGTGTGGAAAAGCGGGCCTACTGTTGTTAGAGTTTCTTGTTTACAGGAGAAGCTAGAAATCCCAAGTTGTATGGATTTTTTCAACACGTTGGGATTCAAATAAATGTTTTTTTAAACACTGTACCATCCAAGCACAAATGTGACAATAGACTGGGTCTGGCCCATGGAGGCCATCATGGGACCTCTGCATATATCTGTTGTGGTAGCTTCTGTGAGGATTTAGATAAACCTGAAGAGCTCAGAAAATATGTCAGCATTGTCTCCGGTGTGCACTAGAGCCCGGGATATAATGAAAGCGAAACAGCCCCTCCGAAAGAGGCAGTCTCTTTTAAATTTGAAAAGTCTCTTAGCTCTTTGCCGCATTTACTGTGAGAATGAAGACCGTTCTCAGCAATCGGAATGTTGATGTTCCGGCAAATGTCAACATCACTCTGCAGGGACACACAGTGATCGTGAAAGGACGTCAGTCTCATCAGTGTACACAGTCTTCTTGGAAGGAGAAAGAAGAGGCTCAGGGTTGATAAACGTGGGGCAAGAGAAAGGGACAGGCTCCTGTTCGCACTACCCATAAACACGTACAGAACGTGATCAAGGGCATTACACTGGGCTTCCATTACAGGCGGAGGTCCGGCTATGCTCACTTCCCCAGCAATGTTGTTATCCGGAAGAATGGTTCTCTTGTTGAGATCCAAAATTTCTTGGGTGAAAAATACATCTGCAGGGTTCGGATGAGGCTTTGCTTGTTCAGTATCTCAAGCCCAGGAGAATGAGTTAATTCTTGAAGGAAATGACATTGAACATGTATCAAATTCAGCTGCTCTGGTTCAGCAAAGCACAACAGTTGAAAACAAAGGTATCATAAAAAGTTTGGATGGTACCTGTGTTTCTGAAAAAGGAACCTTTTGGCAAGGTGATGAACAAGATCGAAGTTGTCCAGCTATAGAAACAGCAAGATGCCAGATGATTCTTCAGACATATTTTAATATGTTTTAAAATACAAACCATGTATGGACTTTGGGGGGAAAATGTCTTTGAAAATTGTGGGCCTCTAATAAGATGGACTGACCAGTTTGCTGGTCAATGTCAATCTTGGCCCCACCATTTTCTCACCTCCATGCCTCAGTTTCTTCATTTGAGAAATGAATAATTAGTATCTACCTCATTGCATTATGAGGATTAAATGAGACAATTTAGATAAAATGCTAAGTACTCAACATGTGACTTGACTCCTCCTCACCTTCCTCATCTTCACACCCGGCTGCTACCAGTGCTGACCTAGCCTCCCTCTTTTCTTCATATTCCAGGTTCCTGAGCCCCTTCAACATGATCCTTGGAGGCATTGTAGTGGTGCTCGTGTTCACAGGGTTCGTGTGGGCAGCCCACAACAAAGACATCCTCCGCCGGATGAAGAAGCAGTATCCCACGACATTTGTTATGGTGGTCATGTTGGCTAGCTACTTCCTCATATCCATGTTCGGGGGAGTCATGGTCTTTGTGTTTGGCATCACTTTTCCTTTGTTGCGTAAGTGAACCTCAGTCTTCTTTTCTTATGCCATAAAAAAAAAAAAAAATCCATGTAGGCGCGATTATTCATTGGAAATTTCCTAACCTGTTCTTTATGTGTGTCAGCATGTCTGCAAAATTATCAGAATTTTCTGCCACAGCAGATCAAGGCCTGATGGTTCCCTAATTCCACAAATATATATTGAGTGGAATTATACATAAGAGTGGAATATATATATTATAAGAGTGTCTGCTCCGTGCCAGACACTCTTCTGGGGATACAACAATGCACAAAAGAAATACAAACCCCAACTCCCATGGCAAGAAATTTGCACAGCCTACAACGGCCTCCAGATTTGTTGAATATTCGAGTCTGTTCTCAATCTTTAAGTGCGGTTCATACTGTCATGACACACAATGAATGTATTTCATTTGGAAGTAAACTATTTACTCTCTGCCTACTCAGTAGATCACGTTTAGTATCAAAGTGCCCTAAGTCTGTAAGAATAATTGGCCCAGAATACAGTTACCAAGTACTCCAATTTTGGTGGAGAGAACTAGGTATTTTCTAAATTTTACATGCATTGTTTACTGAGATCCCAAACACTTGAAACCTGAAATAGAGAACAGATAAAATTCCAGCCTCATCAGCAGAAATCTAATTAAAATTATATATTATGTGACAGGAAGATCCCTTTAACTTTTAATAGCACTTCACATGTGCATTTATTTCATTAAATAAAATCAGTTACTTGTTTGGAGTTATGTTAGATTAAGCCCAGAATATTTATGGATGAATCCCACACTTTATTGGACAGAATATGTGGGTTTTTTTTTTTTTTTTTTTTTTTATTTGAGACAGAGAGAATGAGAGACAGAGAGCATGAGAGGGAGGAGGGTCAGAGGGAGAAGCAGACTCCCTGCCAAGCAGGGAGCCCGATGCGGGACTCGATCCTGTGACTCCAGGATCATGACCTGAGCCGAAGGCAGTCGTTTAACCAACTGAGCCACCCAGGTGCCCCAAGATATGTGTTTTTGTTTTTAAATATTTAAGTAAACTCTATACCCAATGTGGGGCTCGAACTCATGACCCCAAGATCAAGAGTCGCATGCTCTTCCAAATGAGCCAGCCAGGTGCCCCTTATTGGACAAAATATTTGAATCAGCAAATTCAGACTTTTTGAAATATTCCTGAAGTTTTCCTTATGTGCTAGAGGCTTAGTATTTCAAAGAGTCTGCTTTGACACACAGCTTGTTAACTTCAGTACCTTTCCACATCAGGGCCTGAGACAGGCCAGTGTAATGAAATAGATCATAGGTAGAGAGTCAAGGGTCCAGATTTCTTTTTTTTTTTTTAAGATTTTATTTATTTGGCAGAGAGACAGCGAGAGAGGGAACACAAGCAGGGGGAGTGGGAGAGGGAGAAGCAGGCTTCCCGCTGAGCAGGGAGCCTGATGCGGGGCTCGATCCCAGGACCCTGGGATCATGACCTGAGCTGAAGGCAGATGCTTAACGACTGAGCCACCCAGGCGCCCCAAGGGTCCAGATTTCTATTCCTAGACCTGCTGAAAACTAGCCATGTGATCTGGACCAGGTATCCTATATGGGTTGCAGTTCACTCATCTATAAAATAAGGAAATTAGGATTCATGACTCATAGACCTTGATGATTGTCAGAATCATACAGGACACTTTTAAAAAAATGGATTGCCCAGCCAGATCCCTTAGAGATCTTGATTCTGTGAGTTGAGAGCGGTCCTCCCAAAACCTGTATTTTTAGAAAGCTCCTCAAGTGTTTCCAAAGGCCAGTCTAATTGTAAGTCTCCAGATATAATGCACATCAGTGTTTCCCAAAATGAGGGTCCAAGATCACATATATGAGAATCATCTAGAGTGAATATTGGCTTTTTACATTGTGGAGCTTTACCTCAGTCTTACTGGTCTGAATTTTGGGTGGTGGAGACCTGGAATTTGCCTCTTTTTAACAGGCTCTCTAGGTGATTTATTTGTGCGCAGGAGTTTGAAAATCACTGCTGTACCTGTTCAAAATACAGATTCTCAGGCCCATCCCTTTATGGTTCTGGTTCAGGAGGTCCAGGAGAGGGGCCTGCGAATGTTTCTTAGTAAACAAACATGACTAATTGTAAGTGATGAAGCAAATTTGGGGAACCTTGAGGTACCTGAGATCTATAAAACCGTTAGTTCTGTACATCTATATCCAGCATTTTGGAAAACTGCCCCTCGGGAGGCACATCCTAGGTGGACTTCACCTGCATGCTTCCTGCAGGAAGATAATCTGTGAACTGAACATGAGTTCCTTTCTGGAAAACTTTGTATAAGTCGGTTTTTATGTAAATTGGAATCCTGTGGGTTCACTGAAGTACAAGGCATTTAAGCCAGCAGCAGAAAGTTAACAAATCAACGGGAGGGAGTGTGGTTGCCAGATTAGGGTCCTTCCTGCTGAATACGTTTACCTTCACACACAAAGAAAACTTAATATGTGACTTTACGAAGAAGAGCTTTAGACCAAGTCCAAGGATCCCTTTGAGGACTTGGATCAGTTAGAGATCGGAACTTGTCTTCAGTTAACTGAGGTGGTTTCCCCAAGGTGTGAAGACAGGGAGCTTAAGGTTGAGGCGGACAAAGAACAGTTGCTTCCATGCTAACCAGGTTTCACTTCCCCACAGTGATGTTCATCCATGCGTCATTGAGACTCCGGAGCCTCAAGAACAAACTGGAGAATAAAATGGAGGGAATAGGCTTGAAGAGGACACCGATGGGCATTGTCCTAGATGCCCTAGAACAGCAGGAAGAAAATGTCTCCAAAATCGCTGACTATATCAGCAAAGTGAAGGAGTAAATATGGCTGACCTGCTGATAGGGCTGCGGTGGACATCAAGTTGCAGTTTGCCCTTATCCAGACCTACTTCCCGTTTGTGTTCTCGAACTAGGAGGCTCCTGTACCATCCACCTATCTGTGGCAGCATGCATGTATAGGCCCAACTGTTAACATCTCCGATGTTCCAGAGAGAAGCCCTCAGAACCCACAAGGAAACTGCCCTCCTATTATGCCTGAAGTTTCAAGTGTGTTTATGCAAACTGATAGGAAATGGATCACACTTACTTCTGTAGAGAAATAAAAGAAAAAGAATTTTGCATTGTACAGCAACAGTACTGTTAGCTTGTAGGGAAAAAACTAATTGTAAGGCAATCAAGGCAATATAAGTAAATGAAAAAAAACAACAACTGTTAAAGTAGATGTCACACATTAGCCTGTTTTAATCCTGCCCCCACCCCCCCACCCCAGCGTCCTCCTCCAAAAATATTCCCTGGGACTATAATATGTGCAGTCTAAACTAATTTAGCTTTTAATTACTTTTCTTTTAAAATCAAAGATGATCTGTATCACTTTGCCGCCTGTTTGACATGCAGTGGAAACTGGATAAACCAGTTGTTTTTATTTTGTTTACAAGTATAAAGATAGCTGTTTAGGAGACTATTTTGTCAAATTTTTGTAAATTTTTGAAATGCTAGTAATGCCTTTTCACTAGCAGGTATTTTGTTGCAACCTAAATATCACCTTCTTTAAGGTTATAGCTACATAACCTATATTATTCTTGACGGTCTTGTCAAAAAAAACAACAACAAAAAAATAAAACTTGAGTTCTGTTTGTATTGCACATTTTTTGTTGTTTTGACAAAAAGGTGTCCAAGATAATGTTTCCTATATATTTTTTTCACTGTTTAGTTTTTAACTGGAACATTTAGAAAGAAGGAAATCAATGTACACTGTTTTGATTTCTTAGGGGCACAAAGAGAACAATAATGGTTGGTCTTTTGAAATCTGAAAGGCATCTGTAGGTGACCAAGCAAAGACTTATGAAAATGGGAGTCATCAGTGGCTTTCGCAATTCATAAAAATTTTAGATAGCAATGGTTACAACCGTATGTTTTTATAGATAAGGCATTAGAATCAAGATAGCATGAGTGTGTATATCCTGTTACTTTCTTCCTTTTATTTCTCCTGTATTTAGAAATAGATGATACAAAATGTTTTGCTTGCCAATTGAGTGATTTCATAGATGAACAGAAAACATTTGGGTTTCCCTAACACTGAATTATGAAGACAACTGGAGCAGTACTTACTGAAGAGACTCTCTGTACGTCCTAAAATAAGAAACAACAGCATATGTTCCTCCTGCTTTGTCTTGCATTTTAATTTCTCAGCCAACCTGCAGCCTTCCTATCTAGTACAGCGACAGCACTGTGACTTCATAGACATGGTGTAGAGTTTGTACCGTCACCCAAATATGGAGAATAAAATTTATCAAAGATTTTTACTGGTGAGACTTTGTTTAATGCACATCTGTTGTGAAATGTCTGGGATACTTGGTGCCAGCCCTCTAAACGATGAGGACGTGGCAAAAACCACTCAGCGCGTGTCTCCGATACAGTAATCTCTCCCCGCCCCCCACCCCCCCATCCGCGCTTTAGCTTTCCATGGTTTCAGTGACCTGCAGTCAGCCTCTGTCCAGAAGCAGATGATCGTCCTTCTGACACATCCTCAGGAGGTCAACGGTAGATAAATACTACGTCACAATGCCTACTCCACTCCTCTCACTTCATCTCCCCAGGAGACATTTTCTCATCTCAAATCATCACAGAAGGGTGAGTACGTTCAGTAAGATAATTTTGAGAGACTGCATTCATATAACTTTTATTGCAGCATATTATTATTCTTGTTCTAGTTTATTATTAGTTTTTGTTGTTAATCTCTGTGCCTGATTTATAAAGTAAACTTTGCTGTAGGTGTGTACAGGAAGAAAACAGGGTATATATAAGGGGTTCAATACTATATGTGGTTTCAGGCATCCACTGGGGTTCTTGGAACATATCCCCACTGGATAAGGGAGGGGGGGGGACTATGGTACTGTTTAATAATACTTTAATACTTTATTAATTTCCAGCCAGAAAAAAATTGAATCCCAACGGGATCCTTTTTTAAACCTGACATATTTGAGCCCTTTCCATTTTCTACACGAATTCTGTAGACGGAGTGCAATCTATTTGGAAAAAGGGACAACTTAAATAAAAAATATACTCATTATAATTACTAATGGTTGGTGGTCAATTCTGGAAGGCAAATAATATAAAAATGTAGCATGTAAGAGCTGTAAATCATTACATTTTAAAAACAAGTTAAGGGGCGCCTGGCTGGCTCGGTCAGTAGAGCGTGCGACTCCTCCTTGATCACAGGGTTGTGAGTTTGAGCCCCACGTTGGATGTAGAGATCACTTAAAAATAAAATCATAAAAAAAAAAAATGAAAAAACAAGTTAAAATCTTCAACTAAGATTTTTAGGGTAGGAGTGGGTAGATGGAAAAAGTGTAAGTAAGCTGCTTCACCTGTCTCTTGACAAAAATCTGTGTAGTGAATCAGTAAGCTATGAATTTGGATCATCTTTTCTCTTTGCACGTCTAAAATTAAAGCCCTCTTGAGGTGCATGGGTGGCTCAGTCATTAGGCGCCTGCCTTCGGCTCAGGTCGTGATCCCCGTGTCCTGGGATCGAGCCCCGCATCGGGCTCCCTGCTCGGCGGGAAGCCTGCTTCTCCCTCTCCCACTCCCCCTGCTTGTGTTCCTTCTCTTGCTGTGTCTCTCTCTGTCAAATAAATAAATAAAATATTTTTAAAAAATAAAAAAATAAATAAAAATTAAATTAAAGCCCTCTTTTAGGACTATTAGCGATTTTTGAAATTCCTGACTTCATTAATACTGTGGCTATACAAGTAAATGCATAAGGGCTTTCAAGAACTTCAACCACTGATATATAGTAGGCTTTTAAACATGTTTAGAGCACTATGTCACATCAGCGGTTAGCCTCTTGATGTAGAATATGCTAGATACTTACGGTGTTTTATTTACAGCAGGGCCTTTTTAACCAACCTGCTTGGCATGCAAGTTTTATAGAAACGGTAACATAGGAGAAAAAAAACTCTCAGCCACTGGCTATTGTAAAATCAGTTACCTGATTGAAACTATAGCTATTCAAATGTGGATACTTTAGTATACACTAAATTATCCATGGGGCACCTGGGTGGCTCAGTTGGTTAAGCGACTGCCTTCAGCTCAGGTCATGGTCCCAGAGTCCTGGGATCGAGTCCCACATCGGGCTCCTGGCTCAGCGGGGAGCCTGCTTCTCCCTCTCACCCTCTCCCCTCTCATGCTGTTTCTCTCTCTCTATCTCAAATAAATAAATAAATAAAATCTTTAAAAAAAAATTATCCTTAAAAAATGGAAACACCATATTTCTTTCCCATGACTCGTCCTTCTACATAATGTATTTTTAAACTTTTCCCCATTAGATTTATTTTCCCCTAGCCTGTTTTGCTTGTTATATACCACCTATGATTATATAAAAGGAGAAAGAGAGCAGATGCCAACTATTCACTCAGGTGAGGCACCAATGTATGATTTCTTGATTTCTAATGCTCATGCCACGTCCATACAAAATTTCAGATTCTGTGCATCTAGTGACCAGAACAGATAATTGAGGGCTCTAGGAACTTGGAAAGAGGAAAGACCACTGGGGTTGGAGTTATCTGAAAGATTTTTATGGAGGCTTAGGACCTAACCTGTGTAGTGTACAGGTGGGGTAGACTTTGGCTCATGGAGAGCAGAAGGGAAGTGTTTTGGAAAGTGTTCTATGGAAGGGTCAACGAGAGCAAGGCACAGGGTGTGTATGAGAATGTCTTATCAAGAGAAGTATAAAGAATTTGTGGCAAAGCAGACTGAATTACTAAACTGGGAACAGATAATGGAGGGCCTTGAATAATACGTTAAGAAATTTAAGTTTAAACCTATAACAAGTTTCCTCTAGAAGATTTCTGAGGAGATTCACAAGATCAAATTAGAGTCACAAACTAAACTGATATATATATTTCGTTAACTAAAATTAAAAACTTGTCATTAACTATCTTATTTATGCAAAAAAATTTTTTAAACAAAACATGCTCTCTGCCTTTGTCCCTCTATATATGGAAACAGGGAAGTATATATATACATATATATACATATATATGTATATATATGTATATATATCTGCAGGGTTTGTTTTTCCCATTACTTTTCCTGGAAACACTGTGTTCTCCATGTCCTACGCCTCCTTGCTCTGCTCCTCACAGATATGTACTGCTTCCGAAGTATGACGTGCCAGGGGAATGTCCAAGAGAGCAAACTAAACAGGGTTGGAAACTGAAAATCCCACCTCTTCTCCAGAGAAGAGCTAACGAACAGTTCCTCCATTTCAGAGCATCCGCATTGAGCATGGAGCTCAATTCACCCCTCACATTTCCACAGAGTGAAACACGACTGATGCCATGAATTACAGCAGGAGATGGAGGAAGAAATATTTAACACTTCTATAGTATTTATTGTTATTTACTAGAAGAAAGCAAGAGTAAAACAAACGTTTATGGGGAAAAAAATTTTTCGTTTTAAACTTCTGCTGCTGGAAGCACGACTAAATTTTACCTAAGTCACTCAAATGGATTGGAAGTAGAAAATGTTGTCCCAGAATAGTAATTTTTTATCTCCGTCCCCCTTCCTTGTCAGGCCCTTATTTTGCCTCTGCCTTTACAACATCCTATCAGATGCCAGCCTTGTTCCCAGTTCCACCACCTGGCTCCAGAAGTATGCTGCTGAGACGGTCTCCAAGCTCTGACCCGAGTCATTGTCTCAATTCCTTGTTCTTCTAGAGTATTCTGTTGCCACTTACGCCAGTTCTTTTGGCAGTTGCACCTGTGGATTGAGGTAGTTGAAGAAAAGGGAAAAAAATTAATCCTGGAAATTCAAGAGTTTGGCAGCAAAAATGACAAAACTTACATGCGTCAGAAGTTGCAGAATGGATGAGAAATTTGGGCCAGAGAGCCTCCCAAAGCATAATAAAGCAACAGTGAAAACTATATCCACCACTCCTGGGGCATTTAGTGATGCCAGGGACTGATCTAAGGGCTTAAGCACATGGTAAAGCATATCATAAAAACAAAAGGGCAGATGCTGGAGTCTGCCCGGTTCAAATCCTGGTACTAGTATTCCTAGCTGTGTAGGGCTGGGCATCAATTTTCTCAGCTGTAAAATGACAGTAACAGTTATGTGGCTAATGGACAAGGCCACTTTAAGGATTACGTCATATAAAACAAGTTAGTAAGCAACGCCACACTTCAAAAACATCTTCTCATTTTATCCTACAATAGTCTTATAAAGAGGGGACAGGCTCGGAGAGGAGAAGATTAGTTAGTGTCAGAGCAGGATTTGAACCCAAATCTGCCTGATTTCAGGACCCAAGCCTTAACCACAAAAAAACAAACAAACAAACAAAAACCACCACAAGAGTATAAAATATATGTTCTTTTATAAACTGGTCTTTCCCTTTTGAAGCACATTCCTAATTTGAAACTCACTTAAATTTAAAAAAACAAAATATTTGGAGAAGCCCCAAGGGCAAAAAAAATTACCAAAGAGTAGCCTGACTACCAATTAACTTTCAGGTTTATTTCATAGGAACAACTTAAAGATAAGGCAAGTTCTTAAACAGTTGCAAATGGTGTCACATCTTAGGAGAGTGACTTATCCATCATGTAGGGACCTTCCAGAGGACACTGAAGAAGTACAGAGGACACTCAGAGTTTGTATAATAATGACTAAGATAGGAGGGTTGCGACTGCACTTTCATAGGGCTCAACCATGGAGAACACAAAACAGTGAAGCACACCAGTGAGCCAAAAATACAACGCCAGGCAGTTAAAATAACTACAATGCTGCAGCAAATAATTAAAACAGTGTGTTCTTTGTCTTGTTGAATGGGGGGAAAAAAAAGCATTTTTATATAATGCTATTCCAGATACATGTTTATATGCAGGGGAGGGATCCAAACTAATAAAAATATCTTAAAAAGCAAAATGTGGCACTGACCCAACATAGCCCAGACACATATTGATATATTTAAAATATGACCAAGCTGGAAATTCAGATCCCTGTGAACAAGAATGAATCATGGTTAGCTACCATTGGTCAGCTATTTGGAAAAGAAATAACAAAGTGGGCTTCTTGCTCCCTACTTACTTCTAGAATTTAACTCTTTAATTCATCTGTAATATGGAATGTTCTCTTAAAAACCAAAAACTAGGTTAGCCCGGTGATGGGTATTAAGGAGGGCACGTACTGCATGGAGCACTGGGTGTTATATGAAAACAATGGATCGTGGATCACTACATCAAAAACTAATGACGTATTGTATGGTGACTAACATAATAAAATTAAAAAAAAAAAAACCCAAAACTATAAAAGCGTCAATAAAAGATGGGCAAATATTTTAGTAAGCTTCAAAAGAAGCCATTTCTAAGCAGAACACAAAAGACAGAAACCAGAAAGGAAAAGAGAGCTATCCTCGATGTTCTAAATATATAAAACTTACAAACACATGAGAATCAGCTTGCAGTACTCTCAGGGGCCCTGTTCCCCCTTCACTGACTGGTTCAAATTAGTTTAAGAGAAGTATGTGTGGATAGCATCAAACAGGGCACACACGTGTATACACTCACAGAGACTGGGGCAGGAAGAGAAGATCCATCTCAGCAGGGGCTATTTCATTTGGTGTATCAAGTTGAATTCCTGCTCTCAGTCAACGCCTCAGTGGGTGTCCAGGAAGAGATGAGGAAGGCCTACTCTGAGGAATTCCGAACCTACTAGGAGACCCACACTATACCCATTAGGGTGCTCAACCTGAAGCAGAATGTGGGAGATGCTTTAAGAGAGGTAGAGATGAAGGGTCATGGAACTATAAAGGGAGCATATTCACTACTGATGGTTTGTTCGGTTTCTTTTGCTGTAAGAAATCCTATTTGAGCCAAGCCTGTTTGGATAGCTTTCAACAGATAGAAATAGAATTAAAGGTCATTTGAGCAGAGGGCATGGAGGCAAGAAAAGAAGACCCTTCAGGGCAAGTATCAGGAGATGTGGTTTACCCTGGGTGTCACAGAGTTGTGGTTTTGGCAGTGTGGTGTCCACATAAGCAGCATCAGCATCACCAAGGACCTGGAGAGAAATGCAAATTCTCAGACACCATCCAAAATCTAATGAATCAGGAACTCTAGAGATGGGCTCAGGAATCTGTACTCAGCCTTCCAGGTGATTCTGATGCATGCTAAAATTTAAGAATCACTATCACAGACTTCAGAAATGTTGTATACTATAAACTCTTTTTCCCACTAGGTATTAGGAAAAGGCAGTTCCTACGCTGTGTAATTCTAGTCAACATATGCTCTTTCAAGAGGAGTTTGAAATGTTAATAGCTCTTTCCCATGGAGATTTCTTTTATAAGGAGCTAATGGAACAAATAAAATAAGGAACAAAAAAATAGGGTGGGGAAAAAAGTCGTTGAAGACAACTCTGGGGCTCTAGACCGGAATGTGTGAGAGAAGGGAAAGAACAATGACCACAGGGAACCAGAAACACAAGTAGACCTCAACTCAAGAGGTTGTCTGGGGAAAGACTGAACGAAGGAGCTAAGAAAACCCCAGTGATCTAAGCAGAAAGAGAGATCCGGGGAGTGTCCTAGATTATGTGACAATTGAAACAAAGGGCGAAGATAAAATGGGAAAGAGGAGGAAATTGCAAAAGTATAGAATCCAGAAATCCTCAAGAGAAAGAAGATCTTGTTAATGAGGCAAAGACATGGCCAGAGATGGAGATGAAGACTCAAGAGTCTGTAACGTCCCATTTCATAATCATAACAACTGCCGATATGTCATGGAGTCTTTTGGCTAACTAAGTCTGCTTTTGATATTCTTAAACTAAAGTCTTTCCAAAGGAGACATTTAGCTGTGTTTTTAGGCAACTGAGTGGAAGCAATCCAGATATACATAGGTGAGCCCAAAGTGAAATTGAGTGAATGTTAAACTACCTTTTTTGATCGGCACTAAAGCTTGCAGGTGATATAAATGCATTTGGCCTCAGTGAATGAAATGATTGTTGCAGATGGGATCTTATTTCAGGGAGAAGTACAAAGACCCATCTAGGATGGTAGGCAGTGAATGGCCCACAAAATTTTGGGATGAAAGGAAATCACACATTTGCCAGGGAGGGATAATCCTGTACAAGTCTCACGTCTTTGTTTCAGGCTGGTATCATATTGACTCTGATATTAACTTATTGGGAAATGAATTTGTGATTACCTAATGAATTCATCTAAGACAGAGAGTTTAAAAACACACCTAAAAACAAGAACAAAACAAATGAAAAAATTCTACAGGAGCCAAGTAAATAATGCAAATGAGGGAAACAGGCCAGGTATTAGGCAGTAGGGCATGGTGGAGACTGAGAGAAACTGGAGAGTCCATTACCTATCTCAAGGGAGAAGCCAAATGCCAGATCCAGCTGATGTGTGCCATGCAAATGCAAGCCCACTGTGGCCAGCTCTGATGTTTCAAATGGTGCCAGATACCTAAATGTTATTATGTGATATTTTAAATTTTGTACAACAATATCCAAGCCAAACACTCCAGGCCTGCAGATGTGGCTGATAGTCTGCCAGTTCTCCATACCTGGCCCACAGAATACATCTCTCTTAAACTGGTTAAATGGGCAGCTTCTTGGAGGAGGTAGCATTTAAGCCAAGCAAGTGTACAGATTTTCCTTTATTCTTTGCTATCAACTTCATTTCAAGAATCTCAGGCCAGAAGCATGGCATGGGGAAAGAACAGGCATTGAAATGAAAAAATACAATTAAAAAATATAAACAGACTGCTTGATGGGATATATTTTGCTTATGCAAAAATACTATTTGCAAGTCCATGAGAGGAAAATGAAAACAAGACCAGCCTAAGGCTAAATAATTTATGTTTTTGGACATTCAGGATTCTAGTTAGGAGCCTCAGTTTTTAAAAAATCACAACAAAAATGAAATCTTGCCATTTGTAATGACGTGGATGGAGCTAGAGGGTATTAGGTTAAGCAAAATAAGTCAGTCAGAGAAAGACCATTATCATATGATCTCACTGATATGTGGAATTTAAGAAACAAAACAGAGGAGCATAGAGGAAGAGAGGATAAAATAAAAGCAAGATGAAATCAGAGAGGGAGATAAACCATAAGTGACTCTTAATCATGGGAAACAAACTGAGGGTTGCTGGACGAGAGAGTGTAGGGGGATGGGGTCACTGGGTGATGGGCATTAAGGAGGGCACGTGATGTAATGAGCACTGGGTATAAGACTGATGAATCACAGGTTTGTACCTCTGAGACCAATAATACATTATATGTTAGTTAATTGAATTTAAGTTAAAAAATATTTTTAAAAAATCACATTTCAAAATTATGCTTTAATTTTAACCTCACACTTGAAAACCCAGGGGTTTGGAGGGCATCTCTGTCCACAGCACAAGAGGGGGAGAGAACAACCTAAAAACCTTTAGTTTCACTTTTCCAAAGTGAGTGCTGTTATGTCTCATTTGACTGGCTACAAATATCCCTTTCTGCTGGGACTTTACCATATTACCACCAAGGGCGTTTTCAATATTTCACTCAGTCTAAGAGGCACATTTTGTGACATTTCCACAGCCCCCAAATCAGAAAGCACCTTGCAATCCGTAAGCTTTATAACAGCTGACTGCAGATTCAAGCACAGACACACCACGGCCTTCTGCACTATCAGCACTTCCATTAACCACCCACGCAGATGTATTGCCATTTAGAGTAGCTTTTTGAAGAGTGACAAAACCAACTTGACAAAATGTGATGGGTACGTAACAATTCTTTGTACTATTTTTGAACTTCTGCAAGTCTAAAATGATTTCAAAATAAAAAGACTATCTTCTAAAAAGATCACACTATGATTCAGCATGAAAGCAGAAATTTATTATGTAGCAAGGCACACAATTTGATCAGTGGAGAACAAAGGGTCATTAGTGGAGTGAATTTTGGTCAGTGGGATGATGCATTTGCACATTTTTTTTTTAATTTTTTGCGGAGCATCTTACAGGACTACGTGGATGAAGTTGTGTGACATTCTCTATCTTAAGTACATGCAAAGAGATGTCTCTCACAGGCCAAGCCAGGCAGGTAAAAGAAGGAGAAATTGCCAATCCCTTAGAACAGATAAAAGACATTTCAAAGCAGAGGCTGATATGCAAGACCATCATTCAAAAATCATGTCAGAGTTTACTTTGAAGCATGTTCCTTTCTTAGTGGACATTAAGCACAAACAAAACACAGTTTAAAATTGATAGCAGTTTAGAACTAATTGAAAATTAAAAATGTAGCAATTAGCCAGGGGTTACGTTTTTGTCATTATCCTCATAAATTTATTTTAATGTCTTTTGTTCTAGAATCTCGACTCAAAGTTGAAGTGTTTTCAGTTGACTAAAAGGCAGAGTATCCTGACTGTGGAAATTACAAAACCAAGACCGTAAATTCCGTGAGGTCAAGACTGTGCCTGTCTTATTCACCGCTATATCCCTGCCCCTCTGATGGTAGCTGACATGCAGGTGCACTACGTAAGTATATGCTACATTAACGAATAAGTGAATGGGTAGAATGAAACAGACTCCAGGGTAAGCAGACTTGCTCAGTAGAACACTCCCTGGGAAGGCAGGGAATTGGGTCAGATAATCATCTGAACTTCATTCTCTCTTCTACTCTGAATCCACATGCCACCTCTAATGTAGATTTTAAAAAGACTTCTCTTAGGGCACCTGGGTGGCTCAGTTGGTTAAGTGTCCCGACTCTTTTTTTTTTTTTTTTTTTTTTTTAAAGATTTTATTTATTTATTTATTTGACAGAGAGAGAGACAGCGAGAGAGGGAACACAAGCAGGGGGAGTGGGAGAGGGAGAAGCAGGCTTCCCGCAGAGCAGGGAGCCCGATGCGGGGCTCGATCCCAGGACCCTGGGATCATGACCTGAGCCGAAGGCAGACGCTTAACGACTGAGCCACCCAGGCGCCCCCCGACTCTTTTTTTTTAAGATTTTATTCATTTGAGAGAAAGAGAGAGAGAGCACACTAATGGGGGGAGGGGCAGAGGGAGAGGGAGAAGCAGGCTTCCCGCTGAGCGAGAAGCCTGATACGGGACTCGATCCCAGGATCCTGGGATCATGACCTGAGCCAAAGGCAGATGCTTAACCGACTGAGCCACTGGGCATCCCAAGTGTCTGACTCTTGATGTCAGCTCAGGTCATGATCTCAGGGTCATGAGATCGAGCCCAGCATTCAGCTCTGTGCTGGGCGTCGAACCTACTTAAGATTCTCTCCCTCTCCCTCTGCCCCTCCTCCCCCTGCATGCACTCTGTCTCTGAGGGTTGCTGGACGAGAGAGTGTAGGGGGATGGGGTCACTGGGTGATGGGCATTAAGGAGGGCACGTGATGTAATGAGCACTGGGTATAAGACTGATGAATCACAGGTTTGTACCTCTGAGACCAATAATACATTATATGTTAGTTAATTGAATTTAAGTTAAAAAATATTTTAAAAAAATCACATTTCAAAATTATGCTTTAATTTTAACCCCTGTCTCTCAAAAATAAATAAATAAAAATTAAAAACAACAACAACTCCTCTTCAGTCTTTTCAGACTGTTATTTTCTGATGGTACAGCCTCCCAGGCAGCTTGAATATGCCTTACCAATGACTGGTTACACAATGACAGAGCTAATTTCTCTCAAATCAACACCCCATCCACCCCCTACAGGGGTCTGGCTGCCTGGAGAAGAGCAGGTGCAGAAAGTCTTGATGTAGTACCCAAAGGGCAGGCAAAGAACTCTTGCCTGACCTCACGGGACCTTCTAGTGTTCTCACCCTGGCTTCTACCCTAGGAAGAATCAGAATCCCTCTATGACATAGTGGAAAGTCTTCTTTGATTGAGAAGAATGGAATGCTGTCAATTCTGCATAACCAGGAGATGAGAATAAGGGATATACATCTGTGTAACACATCTTGAAGAAATTGTGACTCCCTATGATGAAATAACAGATGGACTATTTTGGCTAAATTACACACTAGATTTTAAAATAATACAGTTCATTATCAACTACCTGTGACTTTTGGACATACTCCTTTCAGATTCCATAAATGCTATCACAGTAATGACAAAAAATATTATTTCTTCAACTTTACCTGCAAGGAATAACACATTTTCATGTATCAGCAGCAGTTAATCATGGATCACTGTAAACATTAAAACTGAAGTAATAGTCAAAACTCCATTAATTCATGGTGATGCTAACCTGAAGTTTACCATTTGTCCACCTAAAAAAGTGAGTATATGAGTGCAGTTGCAGGTAGTCTCTCTTCATCTACTAAAAAAGAACCAACTATTTTTAAACATTTTGGAAGCACTCAGTTACTTACAAGTGACAGGCCTAATTTAGGCTTTGTCCTTTATTATTCCCGCAGCAGGTTCCTCGAGATCTCTGAAGGTCAGCTCTGTGGCTGGGATGAATAAACGCTTGACCCTGGGCCTGGAGCCGAATTTCAATGTCAACTCTACCTCTTTCTAGCTCTATCTCCTATACATGGTATTGAACTTCTCTAGGCCTCAATTTCTCTTTTATAAAATGGGGAGAATAATAATACCTACGTCATTGGGTTGTTAAGATGATGAGTTAATTCATATAATGCATCTGGCCTATAGTAAGTGCTTAATAAATGTTAGCTATGAATATCACTGTTATAAAGTTGTCTACATGTGTGCACATCCTTGGGGATAATTAGTAATTTCGGTTCCCTGGCAACGCTGATGGGCTTCCTCCAGTTAGTCACCACTAATGAGACTCTCCTTGTGTTAAAATAAGCAGGGGGAGAGGTGGGATACACGGGAGCTCATTCACCATTTCTCCTTCTCTCTACTTACGGGTTTAAGATAGGCGACGTTGCTGTGACGAATGTCATTCAAGAGCTGATCTCTGGGAGTGATTTCTACCAATGGGGGTGGCCTGTTTCTTGGCACCGGTTTGAGCGTTCTGATGACATCTTTGAGGTTGGTCTTCTCAGGTGGTTCTCTGGCCTCGGGCATCCGAGACTTGCGCTGGATCCTCTTCAGCTTCACCACCCGGAAGGAGTCAGGGTCCGTCCTGTACTTCGGAGGCTGTGATGGCTTCTTGATCATTTCATTCTGTTGACCGAAGGGGGCCGCTTGGGGGTTGGGAGGCTGAGGAGGAGATTGGAGGAAGTCCCGCATCCTGGGATCGGGCATGGGTCCCCCCAACCTCTCCCACATTCCAGGTGGCAGCCCCAACCCATTCTCCAACATGGCTATCAACTTCCTCTGCTCTTTGAGCTGCTGCTGCTTCTGTTCCTCTTGTCTTTTCTGCCGTTGCTTGTCCTGATTCCTGGTGAGCAGATTGGTTACCACCATTCTGGGACCTGGGAGCTCAAAATGGTAGCCCATCTTCAGGAGAGTGGTGTTTGCCTTCAAGAGCCGGGAGATTTCCATTTCGGCTTGGTGGCCCAGCATGTGTCTTTGATTGTGAAACCGAAGCTCCGTGAGTGTCTCATTGAACTGGAGGCACCTCATGATGGCCACAATTCCTTTACCTGTGATGAAATTGGACTCGATGTTGAGAGTGGTAATGCTCCTATTTTCCCGCAGCATGTTCGCCAAGGCGAACGCGACGTTCTCATCCGCGCCCACGTTTGCTAAGCTGAAGGTTTTGATGTGTTTGTTTTTCTTCATTGCATTGACAAAGTCCAGTAACATCTCCTTGGGGATGTTTTCAATGTTGTTCAGGTTGAGCTCCTTCATGTCGGGGTCATTCTGTCTAACGCGCCTCAAGCTCCCATCCAGGTCTGTTTGGTTTCCCGAAGGCCTTGCACTCACTTTTAGAAAACTGGTATCTAGAGCTAACTTCTTGGGATCTAATTTTGATATTTTTTTCTCACCTTTTTCTTGGGCCTCTGGTCTGTCTTTCTGTTCTCCAAATGCCTTTACTTGTGGGCGGCTGCTCTCACCATTTCTGATCTGCTCCTTTACCTCGCCTTGCACTCCTCTTTGTGGCTTTTCCACACTCTCTTCGCTGTCATCTTCTCCTTCCTCATCTTCATCCTCGCCATCCTCATCCTCGTCATCTCCTTCATCTTCTTCACCATCAGCATCATTGGTTTCTGGGACATCATCGCTGCCTTTTGATTCTCTCTTATTTGCAGCGATTTCATTGCTGAGCTTTCCTTTTAAATACTGGGACACATTTTTATTACCTTTGTCTACCTCTTCATGCTGTTCTTGAGTGTCCACCTAAAAGAGAGGTTTATGTGGGTTAGAATGCATGGCAATGGAGAAACAGGAAGCAGAGCAGTTGCTACTGGAAATAAGAGATTTATTAGGAAGTGAAAAAAGTAAGCAAATAAGTGGTGTATATAGTATCCATTTGTGTGCATATACATATATAAAAACGCATATACAACATATAAAAGTTTATAAATGTATAAGAAAAACAAGTCTGTTGTAATGTTTACCCAATCAGCAGTTCTCTCTTAGAAAGAGAGGGAACCATTAAGGTAACAGGGAAGGGTGTGGTGCCTGGATGGCTCAGCTGCTGGAGCACCTGACTCCTGATCTCAGGGTTGTGAGTTCAAGCCCCACTTTGGGTGTACAGATTACTTTAAAAATAAAATCTTAAAAAAAAAAAGATAACTGGGGAGGGGACGTATTTGGGGGATTTCCAGTTTTTACATTATATAATTCTGAAGTGTTTGAATGTTTTTTTAAAAACAAGATACACATATTAGTTTTGTAAGCAAATATAATCTAAATAAGGATGAACTTTTATAGCCATACTACAGATACATACAAACACATACTTTTTGGTTGTCTTTATCTCATTCCATATGGTAAAATGAAACCTAATTTTGTTTTTGGATTCTGTATTGTTTTAAAAAATGGTGTTCAATTCTAGAAGTGGTCCAAAAATTATTTGCTTTGAAAACCTTATGGAGTTACTCGATCAATACACTGAAGTCTTTGTTTTATATATAGCCGAATAGGCATTTTTGTGTTCAATAGTCCTGGGTTACACAATTTACCTATTGCCCTAAAGAAAATTTACATTCCCAGGATATCTGCTAATCTCGTATAATGTGTATATCAACTGTCCCTGAAAACATAATATATTGTGGGGAAAATGAGAGCACTCTGGTACTCTGAAATATACCAAAGACCTAGACTTGGATTTTTTGTCTCCTCAGCTCTGTGACAACAGCCCTGACTACTCCAAGGACAGGATCACAAGTCCAGTTCTTTTGAAACAAAGTATCTAGGGGGCAGTGCCAGCTACAAAAGAGGGCGGGATTATACAGACATTTAGAAACAACTGCTTAGTCTAGAAAGGAAATTAGCAGTCTCTAAACAATGACCTTTATTAGATCCTTGCCCATCAATTAGTGTGCTTGCCTATACCCCATGTGTACCTCATAGTGTCATTTCAGATGCTGGTGTAGCATTTTCAAGCAAGAACTTAATCTTGCTTACAACATATTGTAGGTTGGAAGTGACAGTTGACAACAGTCATCCTAACCACCTTAAAGACGTCCCCTGCATTTCTCATATGTCCCAGCAGGGGGAGCCAATCATCAAGCTGTTTAAACTATACCAAGGAAAGAAAAAGTGTTCAAAGTACCCAATTTTCTTTTTCTGAAATTTGCATTCAGATAGAATTGGTTTTTACTCCAATTGTATAATATGTTGATTCCAAATATCTGCAGATTGTATCTTTAACTCCAACCTGACCAAACTAGCAATTTCTTAAGTTTAGTACACGTTAGTACACATTTAAACTCTTCTGACCATGAAACGAGTTTTTAAGTTTCCTTAATTACAGCCAGCGTGAGAGCAATGTGACAAGATACAGCTGTACCAGCAGGCATAACTTAAAGAGTCTTTACCTGCCGGGATCTTGGTCTTCCTTTGGCTGTGTCATTTTTAAGTGGAACATTAAAAAAAAGTATGCTGATATGTAATAGGTTCATAGATTCAACCACAACTCCAGTGCTCATATAAGAAATATATTTCAGAAAGAACGTCTTTACAACCATCTAAAAGCTATCAATTTCTAAATGTATTACTGATATCCAATAAGTTGTGTTAATACGGAATTTTTTGGGTCATTTAATTGGTTGAACTGCAGGTTATGTGGTAGGACTTCGGAAGGGCTGTGACACCCTTTCAGTTGTACGTGAAATACTGCCTATGAATGTATAAGCAGAAGGAGGGGTACAGAGCTAAAAAAAAAAAAAAAGGAGTGAGCCAAAAAAAAGGAGTTAAGGACAAATGCTTATAGGTTATGAGTTAATTCATTAAGTTTCATGTCTGTAGAATCAGGCTTTCTTACACAGTGAACCCCACAGCCATTTTTTTTAAAAAGAGACATTTAGGGGCGCTTGGGTGGCTCAGTTGCTAAGCGTCTGTCTTCGGCTCAGGGCATGATCCCAGGGTCCTGAGATCGAGCCCCGCATCGGGCTCCTGCTCCATGGGAAGCCTGCTTCTCCCTCTCCCTCTCCCCCTGCTTGTGTTCCCTCTCCCGCTGTGTCTCTCTCTCTAATAAATAAAATCTTAAAAAAAAAAAAAGAGACATTTACACAAAAACTACCACTTTTCCTTCCCATGTAAGTGTTTCAGGAAGTTCCAATCTGACATCAGATTAAATGTTATGATTTAATCTAGCAGTGGCAACCAAACAAGACCAAACATGAAGTCTTGAGAAATGATAGTTGCCCCATGGACACCTGTCGCTCGGACCCAGGCAGCCGTTTCTCTGCTGTACACAAATCCCTGATTACCTGGGATGGCACAAAGGTGACAGGGACACGTTCGTCTTCCAGCATGCGTCTGGATGCCTTTTGCCAATACATATAATCCATAAGAGACTTATGGTCAAAGTTTCCCGTGGGTGGCTTGTCAGTCTGATCCTTCTGAATCATTCCCACGGGAAGCCTGGGGTCAGGGGCCATCACTTCCATTTCCGACTGCAGTTTTCTCAGCTCTTCGGGGGACAAGTTGGCCAAGATTTCATCTTCATCAATCTCCTCGTCAAAGAGTTCTTCTTGATCTGAATTCCTGCTGTGTTCTGACATGATTTTTTTCTCCTATATTTTTCTCTGTTACTAGAAAAGGAGAAATAATCAATGACTCTCAAAATAATAAAAAACTCTCAGGGAATCCCCCCAGTGAACAAACATTCCAGGTTAACACTATTTGAAGAGATTTTCCCCTAAGGATCCCGGTGGTGTGTGCCGAGCAGCTGGGGGGGGACTGCAGCTAAGCTCATGCCGTATCTATATTAAGCAGCTCTTGGCTGGATTGGGTCAATTTATGAAACTACTGTGCCGCTCTCATTTTGGCAACTTGAGTCAGCTGTGCAAATCCATCTGACATTTCAGTGCAGCTGCTGAGGTCTGCCAGTGAGTAACAGGTCTAGAGAATCTCTACAGGAATAAAATCAGTGCTCTTCCTATCTACTGTCATACCCCAATTCATGCAGCCCACACACACACACCCCAGCACTACAGGGGAGACCACGTCTTTTTATCTAGATGACTAAAGCAACTTACAGGATTTCGGAAGGAAGATCCAACCAGCGACTAGAGTTCTACAGAAGTGAAAATTTCACTTGCGGGTGGAACTCGAGCTCTCAGGGCTTCCCTCTTCACTCCAGTGTGACTCTGGAAGCAAACCGGCACACAGCAGAGCAGAGGTCTGGCTATGTTACTCATTCCCAGCGTAAGCTGAACCTTTGCAAGATGTCCTTATTTGCATCTAGATCCTGTGATCTAACAGATGAGGACAACCAGCACTTGAATTTCCACTATAAGCGAGGAGTTTAATATTGTAAATAATTTGTTTTTCTTACTAAGTATCCATTAAGCCAGGATAAATTAAAGTGGATCACAAATGAACTGCAACAAAACCCCAAACGGTTAAAGTGCTGGAAGAAACCATGAGAGGATTTTTTTTAATATATCCTCAGGGGGCAATATTTATCCAAATGACAAATGCACATTATTTTTTGACCCAGCAATTCCTCTTTTGGGAATGTATCCTACAGATACACTGTAGATAGGGGTGAAATGACAGGTGCACAGAATTATTCAATATAACAGTATAGAACGGTATGTATTGTATGTAAGGGGTAAAAGAATATAGGCACATATACAAATTTTATCAACATAACAGATCCTTGGAAAGATATACAAGAAACCATTACCCTCAATACTTTTGGAGAGAGGAGCGGCTTGTCTGGGAGACAAGACTAGGAAAGACCTTGTTAACTGTATACCCTTTCATAATTGCCAACTTTGGGACTTTATGAATATAATGCTTAGTTAAGCATTTAATGCTTACTTCAATGCTTATTCAATGCTTATTTGTACATTTATTGTACAAAGCTTAAGATAACACAGGAAAGTATAAAGAAAATAAAATTTTTCTCTTATGTCATCACTAAGAGCTACCACTATTAATATTTTGGTTCATCATTCCAGTCCATTCATCCAGCATATGAACTAAACAATCTTTTGTCATCTGTTTTTTTTTTTTTGACTTACAAAAATCAGGATTTTTCCATAGCATTTTTTTCTAACAACATAATTTTTAATAGTTCTCTGTTAAGACTCTCATATGGATATACCATAATTTATGTAAGCAATCCCCAATTGTTGAATATTTGGACTGTTTTCAATTCTCACAAGCACAAGGAGTTCTTTAATAAACATCCCTTGTAGCTAAATAATTACACACATGTAAGATTATTTCCTTAGGATAAGGTGAATATATTCTAAGAAGTGAAATTGCTGTATCCAAGAATATGAAGAAATGGAAGGCTTTTCATATGTCTAAGTGATCTGCTCAATATTTTTGCAAATCATCCCCAATACATACATATATTAAATTATTTGCAAGTTACATATATAACTATTGTAATATATCATTTATAGGTATATTTAGAATATACATGTTCAAATATTCTTAAATATATTTATAATTATAAATGTTAATTTTGACATATGTTTTGTTATATATACACACACATATACAGCTTTATAACAAAACATATGCGGAGAAATCAAATGTGAGAAGTCTTAAATGGATGTTCTAATGTTTTCTTCCTATCCCAGTTATTTATTTTGAACACCCCAAGGTTGAGAAGCTTTTCATAGATATGGCTAAGTGACTCCCAAGAAATTTATTACCAATTTACTTGAATGATCATGTTTATTTTTTTAAAAGATTTTATTTATTTATTTGATAGAGACACAGCAAGAGAGGGGACACAAGCAGGGGGAGTGGGAAAGGTTGAGCAGGGAGCCCAATGCGGGGCTCCATCCCAGGACCCTGGGATCATGACCTGACCTGAAGGCAGACGCTTAATGACTGAGCCACCCAGGCGCCCCGAATGATCATGTTTAAAGTAAAGAACACAGGTGCATTTAGTGGCAACACGGCATTGGCCTCTTGCTGTCAGGTCTTCCTACTGTCCCTGTAAAAGACAGATGTGCATGGCTTCAGGAGGCAGGAAGGCAGACCACTTTGCAGATAACTCTTTTTTTTTTTTAAAGATTTTATTTATTTATTTGACAGAGAGAGACACAGCAAGAGAGGGAACACAAGCAGGGGGAGCGGGAGAGGGAGAAGCAGGCTTCCCGCGGAGCAAGGAGCCGGACATGGGATTTGATCCCAGGACCCTGGGATCATGACCCGAGCCAAAGGCAGTCACTCAACCGACTGAGCCACCCAGGCGCCCTGCAGATAACTCATTTGCAAACCATCATTTCATAGACATTGTTTGACAGTGGTCTAAAGAGACTTGACCAAGAAGAGTCTTGTGTTCAAGGTGGTTTGGAAAATGTAAAATTCTGCTTTTGCCTCTTAGAGATGTGCACAGTACCCGAGTTTTTATTTTTTATTTATTTATTTATTTATTTTTAAAAAAGATTTTATTTATTTATTTGACAGAGAGAGACACAGCGAGAGAGGGAACACAAGCAGGGGGAGTGGCAGAGGGAGAAGCAGGCCTCCCGCAGAGCAGGGAGCCCGATGCAGGACTCGATCCCAGGACCCCAGGATCACGACCCAAGCCGAAGGCAGTCGCCTAACCAACTGAGCCACCCAGGCGCCCAGTACCCGAGTTTTTAAACACTCTGAGAAGTCACACACAAGAGAAATCAATTTGTTTAACCCAATATTCCCCAACCTCATTTAATTCATGCCTCCCCACCCCCACAAAAAAGTCATTTATTAATATCCTGTGCAATTAACTTTCCAAAATTCATACTTTGGGGCACATTGATCTAAATATGAAAGAAAAAGATCTGGCATCAATCTGCTGGATTCATGTTCCAGCTGAACTCTTCAGTGACTATGTGCTATTGGGCAACTTACTTAGCCCAATTACCTCATCATATAAAAGGGATCAGAGACTAATAGTTACCATATGCAATTATTGAGAGAACTACATGAGGTTATACATAGATATACAAATTAAATAGGATTGTGCATGGCACAAAGCAAGCCCTCAATAAGTGTTAAATATTACTAGTCTCATCTTTCATGCATAACCACAGAAACATTTAAAGAAAAACAAAGGCAATTACAAAATGTAACACATTTTATAAACCACTTCCATGGGAGAAACCATTGTATTAATGTCAATCAACAAAGGGCTTGAAAAAACTCTTACTGCTTTTACAGAAAGCAAGAGGCTTTTAGATGGGACTGTGTATAAGGAAAATAGAACACCACCATTTGCATGTTAATATACAGCTCTCCCAAGAAAAGGATCTGAATTGTTGCTTGTAAACGTTCAGATTTAAATTCTCTGCTGGTGACCAAATGTTTCTGATGATCAAAAGCAGATTGGGGAACTGCTGTAAGGGGTGCTCTTTCAGCTAACTTCCATCCTGCTGAATAGTTCAGGAAGCGAGTACAACTCTCCCAGTGGCTTCCGCTGTGCATTTTACTCATATGCTGACAGAGAGGGTTTTGCTGGTGTAATTAGCCTCAATTGATGCACAGATGATTGAGTTGTGCTTTCTCTTAACGATGTTGTGCAGTTGCCATCTCAGCAGCTTCTCACATCAGAATCCAACCACCATACCCAAAGAAAGCAGCTTGCTGTGGGACTACTGAGTTTTCTAGCCAGGTAGGGCATCACAGATCAGAATCTCTGGCAAAGGTTACAGAGTGCACTGAAGCAGGTCCTAAGTCCCTCATCTGAGAGGTGCCCTCCCTTTACATGGAGCAAAGATGTCACGTAAAACTTCTCTTAAGTACATTTGTATGCTTTTCTTTTGTTGATCTGTCTTTTGTCAATTTACAGGGTCTCAGCTGGAGAACCATGAAGGTAGTAAGAAAATACTTTCCTCCTCGCCTACACCAGGCATGTCAACTCTGTGCTTCAGTTCATTCATCTGCAAAAGTGGGATGATAATTGTACCTACTTTAGGATTTTTTTTAAAGGTTTTATTTATTTTGAGAGAGAACGTGCACACATGATGGGGGGGCTGTGGCAGAGGGAGAGGGAGAAGCAGACTCCCCGCTGAGCAGGGAGCCCCATGTGGGGCTCGATTCCAGGACCCCCAGATCATGACCTGAGCCAAAGGCAGACGCTTAACTGACTGAGCCACCCAGATGCCCCAGCTACCTTAGGATTTTTGAAAAACCTTGACACAATCGATGGTAAACACTTATTTAACATTAATTATTATAATATTTTCACAAAGTGTATGAATTTTTCTGCCTAGAAAGTGCCTGATTCCTAACAAATATTGTTCAAGACAGAAATAAATGGCTGTTCAGCTCTATTCTTTCCAAACAGCACATAGAATACATGTAAAAGAAATACGTAAAGCTTGACACATTTATGAAAAGTCCTGATGGTAAAAGGAAACATTTCTTCCTTTGATCCACTTATTTTTCCATTCCACATTTATTCAGGATGGAGAAAACTACGGAGAAGCCACATCCTCCTTCAGCCCCGAGCACTAGCTGTAAATGAACACGACTTCTATAAATGGTTTCCATATGTTGCTAAATAAATCAGTTCTGTCCTGTTTGTGGCACCCTATTCTCATATGCAATTTCATCTGGATCACCAACATTCTGCTCACTGGCTGCAAAGTGCCTGAAGACTTTGGGAGAGTGAAATAAATGCCTGGCTCTCTCCTCAAATTTCCCTGACCCATAGTTGCATTGCCGCAGGATGGACTCCTAAATTTACAAGGCAAGTGTTTCTCTGCAACCAAAATACCCAGCCTCTCTTGCTTTTACCAGACCCCAGAGTAGCTTGAATTACATGAGGATTTTACTATTTTATCTTAATTGTTTTATAAGCCATCTCAAAATTGTGAGATTGAATTCATTTGATTTGGGTTTAATTTCAAAGGTGAATTAATTCTCTAGACTTCTGAAGGGCGTGAGGATGTTAATACACTACCACGGACAGCGCTACTACACTAAATATCATCATTAATTACTACGGCTACTACTATTACTACTACTGTCGCTACAATGTTTATTACTGTTGCTATTAATAGGACAGCTGACAGCTACTACTGCTGCTGTTGATTTTATAGCCACTTGGGGCACCTGGATGGCTCAGTTGGTTAAACGACTAGACTTCCTCTCAGGTCATGATCTCAGGGTCATTAGATTGAGCCCTGAATTGAGCTGGTGTTGGTGTTGGGCTCTGAACTCAGCAGAGGGTCTGCTTGAGATCGGTTCCCTCAGCTCCTCCCCTCATCTTCTCCCTGTCTTTCTCAAATAAATAAATAAAATCTTTTTTAAGAGAGAGAGAGAGTGAGAGAGAGCACAAGCAGGGGGAGAAGCGGAGGGGGAGGGAGAAGCAAGCTCCCCATTGAGCAGGGAGCCTGATGCGGGGCTCGATCTCAGGACACTGGGATCATGACCTTGAGCTAAAGGCAGATGCTTAACTGACTGAGTCACTGAGGCGTCCCAGCTAGAGAGATTTCTTAACCCAAAGTTTAGAACATCCCAATGAGAATGATGAATTTCTTTTTTTTTTTTAATTACGATACTAGAATTGTAGTGAAAATGAAGCCACCCAAGTGATTTGAGGAAAATACAAGAAATAAATAATCCAATCTTTAAACAAATCACACATCAGTGTGAGCCTCCTATCATTGATTTTTGGTAAACGTTTAAGATAACTGTGAATTTTAAATTGAGAAAATAGTTTTTTCCGAACTGATGACCACAAAAACTTTTTACCATAGGGCATATTATAAGAGTAGTGTTCCTAGGGGCACCTGGGTGACTCATTTGGTTGAGTCTCCAGCTCTGGATTTTGGCTCAGGTCATGATCTCAGAGTTGTGAGATCGAGCCCCACATTGGGCTCCATGCTCAGTGCAGCGTTTGCTTGAGAGTCATCCTTTTCCTCTTCCTCTCCCCCCATTTGCATGCTCGTGCATGCTCTCTAAATAAATAAATAAATAAATAAATAAATAAATAAATAAATAAAATCTTAAAAAATAGTAATGTTCCTCATAATGCATTTTGTGACATGTTGACCTGATCAAGTCAAATAAAGAAAACAGAATGTATGTATTTACATAGAAAAAAAAAAGGCTGGAAAGAAATACTCTAAAATGGTACAAGTCCAAGTGGCATTACTAATGCTTGTATTTTGTTTTGTTTTTTGATCCAGTCTTTTCTACATTTTCAGAATAACAAATAAATGCTGCTTTTACTTTTTAAAACATAGATAATAACCCCACAAAATCTTTAAAAGTCAATTTCAGAATAACTGCCTTAATCTTGTTACTTGGGCTATGAATATCCTGCTAAAACAGGTAAAAAAATAAATGCAGGTCTGATCAGACACAGAACAAAATACTTTAACCCTTAAATCATCAGCATCTTTTAAAACAACGCATTCATATTTTTCTCTGGCATTTGTAAATGCAACAGGCAATGTCAAGATTTTGTTTTTGGATACCTCACAAATATGACATTCCCCAACTACTTTGATAAAAGTCCACATTCTCAAAGGCAGAGATATTTTAAAAACTTAAAAACTGAGAGCAAGCCCAAGATTTCTTGATGGCTGCCTACAACACATTTTGCTATAAGGAGATTTCTTCAATCAAGCTGCACATTCACACTCAGTTAAAAGCAAAGGTGATTGTACAACATTGTGAATGTACTTAATGCCACTGAACTATATACTTAAAAATGGCTAATCTAGTAAATTTTATGTTATGTTCATTTTACCACAATGACAAAAACTAAGGGTAGTGAAATACATTTAGGTAGCATATTTTATTTTAAAGGATCCTCACAACTTTCAATATTTATAAGTGTGTTCACAGGGACACCTGGGTGGCTCAGTTGGCTGAACTTCTGCCTTTAGCTCAGGTTGTGATCTCGGGGTCCTGGGGTGGAACCCCGCCAGGGTTCCTGCTTGGCGGGGAGTCTGTTTCTCCTTCTGCCCCTCCCCCTGCTTGTGCTCTCTCTCAAATAAATAAATAAAATCTTTAAAAAAATAAAAAATAGAAGTGTGTTCACAGAATTATTTATTACAGTGATCTGGAAACAACCTAAATGCCCAACAATAGGGGACTAATCAAAGTATATCCTATTCTTACCAGCTAATACCTCAAAACCAGTTTTAAAAAATGATATAAAGCTCTTTTATTATGGAATCTTATCTTTAATTTATGGAGTGAAAAAATGCCTGTTATTAAATGACATAATGTGTTAAATTTAAAAAACATATAAATATAATCCACCTATATTTATTTTATATATAAACATAGAAAAAAGTCCAGCAGGATCTATATCAATATGAAGCAAGGATCCTTGTTTTCTTCTTTAAACATTTCCAAATTATTTGAATTTGGAAGTGCATATGTACTTTTATGATCAGAAAAAATCATTAAACCATATTTTAAGTGTATATTAATATATGGGTAATATCCTTATAGGGGTCATTTTTCATCATTAAAATGTAGACCATTCTGTTTGTGCATTATCATGGAGGGGCTAGCAGGACCCCCCTGTTTTACTATGTTTAAGTGAAAACTTAAGAATAGGTTATACATGAAACTAATATGACATTGTAGATTAATCATACTTAAATAAAAAAATAAAGTGTAAAAGAAAAAAATGGGGATAATTTTTTTTAAGGGAAAGGCAAAAAGGAAATGGGTCGGGAGTTTAATTATATAGGGGAAAAAAACAGCAAAATCAGTATTTTGAACATGTGTTGACTGCAGATTAAGTGAATTTATAGATTTTGATAGACTTTTAAAATAATCCTATTTAAGATGTTCAGAAAGAAATACAACTTCCCTTTCAAAATAATTATAAATTACCAAACAAGAAAATGTAAAAAAATAAAAATCTTAGAAATAAGTATTATAGTTATGGGAATAAACCATAGGATAAACTCCAGCTGGACACAGAGTGTATTTCTGAATGGGAACATAGAACTGTGATGTACATAATATGGCATGATTCTAGGGCTCCCACATTTTTTCAACAGAAATTCCAGAATAAGAGAGTGGGGAGAATGAGGACGAAGCAGCATCTGAAGAGAAATTATTGTTTATTTTCCAGAAATGAAGCAAGATCTAGGTCCTCTGAGTGAAAGTGTTTTCTGAATACTGAGCAAAATAGGTTTTGAAACATTTAAAACCATCTGCAATTTTAAAACATCTGCATCTCGCCATACTTAGACAACTTGTAGTAAAACTAGAGAACTTCAAAGAAACTACCAGACAGAAAAGACATTTACAGAATAACAAAAACTAAAAGTGACAGTAGACATCTTATTCATAGTAATGGGTGTCAACAGTCAATAGAGTAATATCAAAATATGCACAGGCAAGAGAATCACCAAATTCAGGGTAGTGGCTCTCTCTCTGGGCAGAGAGAGAGGAGTAAAAGCAAAAGGTAACCTAAGACCTCAACGCTAATGATGCTATTTGACTCATTCAAAAACTATGTGAAGCACTGTTGATGGGCATGTAAAGTGGCACAACCACTCTGGAAAACAGTGTGGTGGTTCCTTAAAACATTAAAAATGGAACTACCATATGATCTCACGATCCCAAGTTTAGGAGTATATCCAGAAGAACAGAAAGCAGGATCTCAGAGAGGTATCTGCACATCTATGTTTATGATAGTATATTCACAATAACCAAGAGGTGGCTATTGAGCCAACCCAAACACCCATCAACAGATCAATGGATAAACAAAATGTGGTATATATATATAACTAATAGGATATTATTCATCCATAAGGAAGAGGGAAATTCTGTCACATGCTGCAACATGGATAAAACTTCAGGACATTATGCTAAGTGAAAAAAGCTAGTCACAAAAAAACCAAATACTGATACTGTATGATTCCACTTATATGAGGAATCTACAGTAGTCATATTCATAGTCAGAAGGTGATGGTTGTTGTTACGGACTGGGGGGAGCAGGAAGTGGGGAGTTGTTTGGTGGATACAGAGTTTCAGTTTTTTTTTTTGTTTTTTTTTTAAGATTTTATTTATTTATTTGAGACAGAGAGAATGAGAGAGAGAGCACATGAGAGGGGGGAGGGTCAGAGGCAGAAGCAGGCTCCCTGCCGAGCAGGGAGCCCAATGCGGGACTCGATCCCGGGACTCCAGGATCATGACCTGAGCCGAAGGCAGTCGCTTAACCAACTGAGCCACCCAGGTGCCCGAGTTTCAGTTTTGTAAGATGAAATATTCTGGAGATGATTGCACAAGAGCATTAATATACTTAACACTATTGAATTATACACGTTAAAATGAATATGATAAAAAAATGGTTAAGATCCTAAGTTTTATATTACGTGCTTATTACAATTTAAAAAATATCTGAAAAATTGTTGAATGAAAAATATTTAAAGCAAGTAATTAGATGATCAAGATGTGCCTGCTAATATTTATCAAGTGATATTTGCAAGTGACATATCTGATAAAGAGTATCTAAAATAAAGAACTTATAAAATTCAACACCCCATAAATGAATAATCCAATTAAAAATGGGCAGGTGACATGAATAATTTTCCAAAGAAGACATAGAGATGGCCAACAGACCCATGAAAAGATGCTCAACATCACTGATCATCAGGGAAATGCAAATCAAAACCACAATGAGATATTGCCTCGCACCCCTCAGAATGGCTAAAATCAACAACACAAGAAACAATAGGTGTTGGCAAGGATGCAGAGAAAGAGAAACCCTCTTACACTGTTGGTGGGAATGCAAACTGGGGCAGCCGCTCTGGAAAACAGTATGGGGGTTCCTCAAAAAGTTAAAAATAGAGCTATCCAATGGCCCAGCAATTGCACTACTAGGTATTTACCTAAAGAATACAAAAATACTAATTTAAGGGGATACATGCACTCCTATGTTTATAGCAGCATTGTCTACAATAGCCAAATTATGGAAACAGCCCAAGTGTCCATCGACTGATGAATGGATAAAGAAGATGTGGTATATTACTCAGCCATAAAAAAGAATGAAATCTTGCCATTTGCAGTGATGTGGATAGAACTAGAGAGTATTATGCTAAGTGAAATACATTAGTCAGAGAAAGACAAATACCATATGATTTCACTCATATGTGGAATTTAAGAAACAAAACAAATGAACAAAGGTTAACAAAAGAGAGAGAGAGGCAAACCAAGAAACAGAATCTTAAGTATGGAGAACAAACTGATAGTTACCAGAGGGGATGTGGGGGGTGGGGGGTGGGGATGGGGGAAACAGGTGAAGGGGATTAAGGAGGGCACTTGTGATGAGCACCGGGTGATGTATGGAAGTGTTGAATCACTATATTGTACACAGGAAACTAATATTACACTGTACATTAACTAATTGGAATTTAAATAAAACTTAAAAAAAATGAAGTTCAGTTGGTATCTCAAACAAACATCCAATACAGAAAAAAAGATTCTATTCATTTTTTCTGAACTATTTTACAAAATAAAAAGTCACTTTTTAGACAAGTTGAGGGTATTAAAGCCACCAACAGAAAAATGGATAAAAAATTCTGGTGTAGGGAAGACCACATAACAATAAAGAGGAACTGCTGATATCCACAGCAACATGACTGAATTGCAAGAACCTTCGGTGAGTGAAAGAAGCAGTCACCAAAGAATACATGCGGTAAGATTCCACTTGTAAAAGACCAAAAACAAGTAAAGCAAAACCTTGGAGATAGCAATCATAAGGGCAGTTGCTGATGGGGGGTGGGGATTGACTTGAAAGCTGGCACTGGGGGCAATTTCTGGGGTGACAGCTCTATCTTGATTGGAGTGTTGGTTGCATCTGGGAATCTATTTGTCACGACTCATCTATTTGTACACCTAAGATCTAGGCATTTCATGTAATGCTCATTTAACCTCAATATATAAATAGAATTTTAAACAAAAGGTGGAGCTGGAAAAATATTACAGGCCATTTACTTGCGGAAAAAAGAACCACAACACTGTTGGCCCCAGATGCCCAAGGATACGAGGCAAAGGGCACTTCAGTTGATTGAAATGCAAGAGAAATTTAGATACCGCAATTCTGTTACTCAAGAAGCATTCACGACATTGGAGAAAAGGCCAGAGCTTCAAGAAACTTTAGAAGCCTAACCTGAAACCACATTCAGTGTCTCAAGAATTTTATCAAATCTTACTAAGGTACAAACAAGCCTCTCCTTGGGTGTCTTTCCAAAGAAAAGGCTAAAAAATATGGTCATTAGATATAAGTTATTTTTTCTCTTTAAATTAACTTGATTTTAATTATATAAATCATACAGATTTATTATAGAAAAATTGGAACTACAGATCATCAGAAATAAAAAATTGAAATAACTGGTTAACAGATAACAACTCAACATTTGGGGATGCGTGTGTATGTGTGTTTGAAATGTTGTAACTTTTTAAGATTGTTTCCTATCTTTTTGATTATGTAAGTGAGATTCTGCAAATCCCACTTTGCAAAATCCCGTGGCTGTCTTTATTGGGGAGGATCCAACAGTAAGATCATGTAATTCATCATATTTGCCCCTACATTCACTGTGTGATCTTAAAATGTTTTCCTCAGTTTCTCTTTTTCTAAAGATGGGTCTATTGTCATCTAAGAGAAATGAAGATTGCTTTTCCAATGTTACCATTTTTTTTAAGATTTTATTTATTTATTTATTTGACAGAGAGAGAGAGAGAGAGCGAGAGCAGGAACACAAGCAGGGGGAGCGGGAGAGGGAGAAGCAGGCTTCCCGCTGAGCAGGGAGCCAGATGCGGGGACTCGATCCCAGGACTCCGGGATCACAACCTGAGCCGAAGGCAGATGCTTAACTACTGAGCCACCCAGGTGCCCCTCCAATGTTACCATTTATGACATGTTACCATTTATGACATGGAACGTATGGTTTTCTTTCAACGTAGTAGTATTTTCCCATGAATGATTTCTTCTTGCAAATATAAAAGTCCCATTACCCATACTTGTGTATGAAATTAGACTACAAATGGCTATAAAACATGATTTTTAAAATGAACACACTAGAGTTTATAAACCCAAATGAGCATTTTCTTATGTGCAGTCTTTTTGATAGGGTGTGTACTTATTTAAATGGTTCTGCCATTCATTAAAGCATCTCTGCAGTGTCTCTTAGAGAGCAACCATTAGCCTAGGGTGGCCTCTGTTAAATATTCTTAATTTAACTATTTTCCATTAGAACACAAGCAATGTAGGGGCACCTAGGTGGCTCATTAGTTAAGCATCTGACTCTTGATTTTGGCTCAGGTCATGAACTCAGGGTCCTGGGACGGAACCCCACATTGGGCTCCATGCTCAGCAGAGAGTATGCTTGAGATTCTCTCTCTCCCCGCCGTCCCTCCCCCACTTCCCCTGCTCTCGTGCTCTCTCTCTCTAAAATAAATAAATCAGTCTTAAAAAAAATAAAAAAAGAACACAAGCAATGTAAAATCAGGGACTGTGTCTGTCTCATCTGCTTTGCTATCCCCACTGCCTAGAAGAGATAAAGAGGGCTTCAAAACTGATGTGTTGAATGAATGGTAAAATTCCCACTGATTGAAAGTCACTTGATTGCTTAAATAATTTAGTATCTTAAGAAAACTCTTCACCTCCTCTCTCTTTTTCCAGGGTGGTTGGAGGTTAATGAGTCAGGTTAAGAGTGATAGGAAGTGGGTCTGGGGAGGTAGGCAGGGGTCAGATAAAGTCTAGATGGTAAGGAGTTCACATTTTATTCTAAATGCGATTGGAAACCACTGCAAGGGAATTGCAAGGGAATAAAACGGTTTGTATCTTTAGAAAAGCCCTCTGAATACACAAGGGAAATAGATTTTGTGGGGGCAAAAGTAGAAGCAGGGAGATGGTGAAGAAGCTGCTACAGAAACCCGGAAGGGACAAGATGCAGTGTGAGCCAGAGAGGTCCTAATGTCAGTGGTGACAAGTGCATCATTTCTGAATGCACGCCGGTGGTAGAACAGACAGGGTTGTAGGAATCCAGTCAGCAGGAACTAAGCAGCAGTGTCTTTCACATGTCTTATGGAGACAAATAAATCCCTACCATCCATTCAGTCTGCAGATTTCTCAGTGTAAGATGAAAATTCCAGAGAATGGGCATATGATTATCTTAGCTTAGATGCCTTGGGGAGGTGGGGTTACTTTGACTGGGCATTCCACGAAAACTCCTATCCAGTGAGGAAAAGATCGGTGCCCCAAGAATTACAGGGGTGCTGTTATCTGGAGAAGAAAGAACAGTTGTTGGATTGGCTAAACTACAATATCCCCTAAACGTTGTGCTAACTTTATAATCACATCAATGATTCTTTGCTGAACAAGTCACAGCATATTATTGACCACGTTAATACTAGTTAATAAAGAAAGCATTAGTGCAAGACACAAGGAAAACAGCAGTGTAAAACAATTATGATATTGATCCCTACTGTTTTCTCCCACACTGATGCTGCCTCCAAAATCAAGGTCAAATTGGCAAGATTTTGCTAATTTTTAAAATTTTGAGTGACTTCCGTTGCATTAAAAAAAAAATTCTACTAGGCTTTCCAGAATTCAGATGAAAACTCCAGGTTCTGTAATAAAATCATGTTTTCTTTAGAGCATACCAGGAGTTGCTTTCTCCACCTCATTCTTTCTGTTCGCTACTCATGTGGCCAGAATAATATGTGCCACTTTGTATTATGTCAGCTAAAACAAACCAGACAACTGTAGGGTAGCAGAAACACCACTTAGTTGGGTGGCAGAAAGCTGGAAACGGTCTCTTAGAAGCTCTTTCCTGCAGGCAAATCACTGACCCTCTAAGTGAAGTTTCCTCATCTGTGAAATGTTATCAAATGTGTACAACTAACAGGTAGCAGGTGGAATTGACATAGAATATGAAGGCATTTAGAAACTTGCAAAGAACTATACAAATGTGAATTACAATTAATGCAGACTATTTTGAAATCAGGAATCCTGATCTCTTTGTATTTCCTATCAAGTTCTCTATCTTGTCCTCCCTTGTTTATACATATGACCTGGAATATCTTCTGTGCCCTATTTTCCTAGCTGCCCTCAATCTAAAATTAAAACCAAAACCAGCTTCCAAGAACCTGAATCTGTTCTTCCTCTGTGTAGGATGCTTCCTCTGATCCTCAGCCACCTGTGCTACCTCGCTCAGAATACATGTCACACTGTACTATGTCAAGGATTTAATGCTGTTATTAACTCTATTTCCTTGTGCATCAATTCTTCCATTTCATGATTTTGTCTTCCTCTCATGTGAGTCGTCTCATCGATTTGGTGTTCTGTGTGTGTGTGTGTGTGTGTGAGTGCGTGCACCCTACCCTTCACATTTGAGATACACTGTTACCTCTCATGATTGTTAGTATCTGCTACCGCAGGCTGACTACACAGATTATGAATAAGGGCCAGGTGTGTTGCTGGACAGGCTATGTCAGCAGTTAGTTCTCCAAATGGTAATGTTTCAATTAACATATTTTTTCCCTTTCTTTACCATGTAAAAGGGAGGAAAGATGGCATTCTCACATATAAAAGATAACTATTAGTAAAATGATATAAAGTTTACTTGGTTAATGTAATAATTTTGTATAGCGACAGAGGGTAACTAGACCTCTCAAGGCGATCATTTCATAATGTATAAAGATATCGAATCACTGCGTTGTATACATGAAACCAATATACTATTGCATCTGAATTATAATTCAACTTAAAAAAGCAAAAATAATAAAGTGTGGTTATTCTTTGCATTCTTTTTAAGATTTTATTTATTTATTTGTCAGAGAGAAAGAGAGGTTGCTGCAGGCAGGAGGAGAGGGAGAATCAGGTTCCTCGTTGAGCAGGGAGCCCGATGCAGGACTTGATCCGGGACCCTGAGATCATGACCTGAGCCAAAGGCAGATGCTTAACCGACTGAGCCATCCAGACATCCCTCTTTGTATTCTTTATAGCAAAAGATAGGCCGTCTCATGGATCAGAAAGCTTTGTAAGAACAAGGGCTATCAGTGTTCTTTATGTCTTTTCATGGTTCAGTGCACACAAAAAGTTATCAAGTATTTCGGTTGAGTGAATGAATGAGTCACATAGGTGGTTGGGAGAAAAGGAAGATACGTATGGTACTTATCAAAAGTACAAAAGTGCTCACCAAAAACAATTTGATAAGTTTATGAGGTCAATAGGCACACAAAGCCACAACTCATATGTCCCCCTCTTTGCCTTGCCCTTTGGACCAGACCTTTCCTTCAGAGTCTCTGGTGTGCAACAGAGCTTACACAGGGGAATTTTGCTTCCCACTCCATCAGGACACAGATATCATCACCTTGCAATTGTATGCATCTTGGAGAGCAACAGGAGTATCAGCTTGCACAGCAAGGCTGTTGGAAGTGGTGTGACAACTTTTTAAAACACTTGAACCAAAAATAACCAATCATAGTCCAAAATAGACGACCATACTGTAGCTGGTCTTCAAGTTGTAATTGAAAGTCACAATCAATTCTCTTTGTGAACTCTTATCACTGTAGATAAAAGTGTGGAATTAGAGGTGAGTCAGTCATTGTTTTTCTGGTTTTTAAGGCACAGACAATATGCAGGATTATTTCAGAGCTTTTCTGGTTCCACTGGTTCATATTACATTCCTCAGTAAAGCATTTCACTGGGCCATGAAATCTTTTTAGCAATACAGTTCTTACTATCTTCAGAATTCTGTATTTGAAAACACAGGTTTTATTCCAGGAGTTCAGAAATTTAACCCATCCACAAAGGGGAAACAACCATAAAACTCTTGGGAGAATTAGAATTGGACATGGATTTGTGGTCTCCCCACCACCACCATTGTTTTTAGTCACAGTGAGGTTGTCTCATTGATCCTATAACCAACATCATTCCTTACGTACTTCACATACTTCCTGGGGTCTATTTTTAAATTAATGAAAGTGTCACATGCTAAATGCTCTCAAGCAAATTTCACACTATTGGCTTCATTTTTCCCCCGATAAACAACAAAGAATGATTGATTTAGCCATTGCTCACTGTCTTCGGTTGCCAGACATTCCCTGACTTTGCTCAGCAAATGTTTCCATGTAACACAAACTAGCATCCCTTTAGAAAATACTTGTAGGTATGATGGAGCCTTCTAAAATTGAAAAAAATATTTATCTGCCTCTGCCCAAATGCAATCCACTGAAATGCAATCTGGGGATTATAGAGGGTCAGATGGTGCCTTTACAATAACAACCACCCAGCAACTAGAGGAATAAAAGTGCAAGGTTCTGGAAAAGAGGCGAGGCAATGAGGACATGGTATTTGAATGTTTCATGTCAATGTTGGCATTAATTTTGGGGGAAAAATCCTTCTGCTGCCGTTTTAACTAAAACAATTTTGAGGCTTTTTAGATGTCATGGCATGTATAATTTCTATTAACATGATTTTCCCTTTTTTTCAAAATAAATGTTTCAAGAATGAAGAGAAACAATATTCTCAAGTTTCATGAAAAAATAAAACTAAGGTACTCACTAGCATTTTTTGATCTAAAGTAAGTTTATTTCTTTATTTATCCTAAGAGATTTTTCATCTTTCTGGGCATCAAAATATACTTTTAATGCTTGAACGCCTCTTGAGAGCTCCAATATATGGATATAATATGCTTGTTAATCAGTTACTTAAATTACAAGTTTAATGAGTGAAAAGTTAGTTTGGTAAACAGCACAACTCCCCATCTGCTACCAAGGCATCTGAATAGCCTGCCAAGGCCAAGTCAGGGCATGAGCCAGCAGAAAATTACAGCTACTATCACTGGCTGAGGCTTATATTACAGATCAGGATGACAAATACATGACACTTGTGTTGCCATTCCCCTATGTCATGTCCATGGCGGACATTGATAACCGACCACGACACGGTCTCAAAGCCCAGAGCAACCTTGGAGACCTTCACAGAGCCCCACGCCAGGCAGCCACTATCAATCAGTTTGGTGTCTGAGATGAAATCTCTATTCAGCCCCCAATTAAAACCATGTATTGAGCAAGATAACTGAATAAAGCGTCCCTCATTTGTATCCCTGCAGCAACAGCAATATTTTGTCATCCATCCATGAATGAAAGTGCCTTTATAGAAACTTTGGGATCAAGGTAGGAGATTTTGAGGACGCCCAAACACACACACACACACACACACACACACACACACACACACACACACACCATCCAGTCCAGGATTAAGGAAAGCAGGTTCATGTCTGGCTGACTCTCAGACCATGGTCTTAGCTACAGACTCAGAAACAGCTTCATACTCCTGAGAACTTAGCCACAACCCTATTTGGCTACTGTTCTGCCACCAGCACCATCTGCCAAGGGACCTAGAAGAAGTAATGCTCACCTGTATGTCAAATAATTGGCATACAAACCTTGCTCCCAGCTGTAGACTCTGAAATAGACCGTGAATGGACACCTTCTCTTCGCAGCTGCAGTCTGGGAGCCCCTGGAGGTAAGCCTGCCAAACTTGCTGAGACTACGGATTCTGAAAGGGCCCTGAAACTGGGCTCCAGCCTGTCCCAGCCATAGTCCATGAGCAGGCCTGCTGGCACAGGAACCCAGCGGGACACACTCCTACCCATGTCTAGAGATCCTGAAAGAGCCCTACACTTGGCTCCAGGCTCCTCACAGCTACAGTCTGCCAGTAGTCAAAATGAATTATAAGAGGGGCACCTGGGTGTCTCAGCCGGTTAAGTGTCTGACTCTTGATCTCCGCTCAGGTCTTGATCTCAGGTTACCCAGTGTGGAGTCTACTTAAGAAAAAAAGAAGAATGAAAAGAGACAAAGAAGGTCAATATATAGTGATAAAGGTGTTGATTCATCAAAAGGATATAACAATTGTAAAATATGTATGTACCCAGCATTGGAGCATCTAAATATTTAAAGCAAATATTAAGAGAACTGAAGGAAGAAATAGACAGCAACACAATAATAGTAGGACTTGAATGTCCCACTTTCAATATTGGAAAGATCATCCAAATAGTAAATTAATAAGGGAACGGCAAACCTCAATAACACTATAGATCAAATGGACCTAACAGACATACATAGAACATTCAACAGCACCAGAATACACATTTTTCTCAAGCACCCATGGAACATTCTACAGGACAGATTATATGTTGGGTCACAAAGCAAGTCCTAACAAATTTGAGAAAATTAAAATCATATCAAATATCTTTTCTGAACGCAGTGGTATGAAATCAGAAATCAGTAACACAGGGGAAAGCTGAAAATTCACAAATACATGTAAATTACACAACACACTCCAGAACAACCAATAGGTCAAAGGAATGTTGTATCTTGAGACAAATGAAAATGAAAACATGGAGTTGAGTGCCTGCTGGCTCAATCAGAGGAGCCTGTGACTCCTGGTCTCAGAGTTATGATTCAAGCCCCACATTGCTTGTAGAGCTTAAGGAAGGAAGGAAGGAAGGAAGGGAGGGAGGGAAGGAAGGAAGGAAGGAAGGAAGGAAGGAAGGAAGGGGGACGGGGAGAGAGAGAGAGGGAGGGAAGCAGGGAAGGAGGGAGGGAGAAAAAACACAGTATATTAAAACTTATGGGATGCAGCAAAAGCAGTCCTAAGAGGGAAATTGATAACAATAAATGCCCACACTAAGAAAAGAGAAAGATCTCAAACAACCTAACTTTACACCTCATCGAATTAGAAAAAGAACACAGTAAGCCCAAAGTTAGCAGAAGGATGTAAATAATAAAGATTAGAGCAGAAGTAAATGAAATAAAGACTAGAAAGACAAAAGAAAAAAAATCAATGAAACAAAGAGTTGGTTTTTTGGAAAGGTAAACAATATTAACAAATCTTTAGTAAGACTGACCAAGAAAAAATAGAGGACTCAAATAAATGAAATTATAAATAAAAGAGGAAATATGACAATTGATACCACAGAAGTACAAAGGATCATGAGAGACTACTATGAATAATTATATACCAGAAAATTGGATAACCTATCAGAAATGGATACATCCCTACAAACAAACAACCTGCCAAGATCGAATCATGAAGAAATAGAAAATCTGAACTGATCAATAATGACTAGAGAGTTGAAGCAGTAATCAAAAACCTCCTAACAAAGAAAAGCCCAAGATTAGATGTTTTCACTGGTGAATTCCACAAAATATTTTAGGAGTAATAATCCTTTTCAAACTCTTTCCAAAAAAAAAAAAAAAAAAAAAATGAAGAGGAGGAACTCCCAAGCTTATTCTTTGAAGCCTGTATTACCCTGATAACAAAACCGAATAAGGTCACTATAAAAAAAACTATAGGCCACTAAATCACTATGTTGCATACCTGAAACTCATGTATCACTACATGTCAACTATACTCACATAAAAAAAAATTACAAAAGAAAACTATAGGCCAATATCCTTGATGAATAGAGACGCTAAAATTCTCAACAAAATTTTAGCAAACTGAATTTAACAGCACACTAAAAGGATTAAATGGGATTTACATGATTAAAGTGGGATTACCCCTAGGATGCAAGAATAGTTCAACATACACAAATCAATAAATGTGATACACCACATTAAAAGAAAGAAGGATAAAAAAAATCCTGTGATCTTCTCAATTGATGCAGAACATTTTACAAAATGATAAAAGCTCTCAACGAATTGCATATAGAGGGATCATGCCTCAACATAATCAAGGCCATATAACAAACCCACAGCTTACTAAATGGTGAAAAGCTCAAAGCTTTTTCCTCTAAAATCAGTAACAAGACAAGGGTGTCTACTCTCACCACTCCTATTTAACATGTATTGAAAGTCCTAGCCGGGAAAAAAAAAAAAATGTAAGAACAGAAAGTCCTAGCCAGAACAGTTAGGCAAAAATAAGAAATAAAAGACATTCAAATCGAAGAAGAAGTAAAATTACCTGTTTGCAGATGATCTGATCTTCTATATAGAAAATCATAAAGATTCCACCAAAAGTGTCACATGCTGCAAAATTAACATACAGAAATCAGTTGTGTTTCTATACAAAACAAGGAAATATCTGAAAAAAAAATAAAGAAAAAAATCTCATTTATAATAGCATCTAAAACAATAAAATTCTTAGGAATAAACTTAACCAAGGAGGTAAAAGATCTATTCACTGAAAGCTATAACACACTGACATAAATAAATGGAAAGATACCTCATGTTTGTGGATCAGAAGAATATTGTTAAAATGTTCATACTATCCAAAGCCTTTGATAGTTTTAATGCAATCCCTATCAAAATCCCAATGACATTTTTTGCAGATACAGAAAAGGACAATCCGAAAATTCATATGGAACCATGAAAGACCTTGAGTAGGCAAAGCAATCTTGAGAAAAAACAAGCTAGAGTTAACATACTTTCTGATTTCAAACAATACAGAACAGTAATCAAAACAATTTGTTACTGACATAAAAATAAACACAGAGTGGGGCGCCTGGGTGGCTCAGTCAGTTAAATGTCTGACTCTTGACTTTGGCTCAGGTCATGGTCTCATGATTGTGAGCTTGTGCCCCGCATCAGTCTCTGCACTCAGCGTGGAGTCTGCATGAGATTTCCTCTCTCTCTCCCTCTGCCTCTCTCCCCATTTGCACTCTCTCTCTAAATAATTAAATAAAAAATCTTGAAAAAAATAAATACAAAGACAAATCAATATGTTACCGGCATAAAAATAAACACATAAACCAATGGGGGGG
>NC_138369.1:30909743-30937296 GCF_054177405.1 Leptonychotes weddellii
ATATCAGTGAGGTCATATGATACATGTCTTTCTCTGATTGACTTATTTTGCTCAGCATAACACCCTCCAGTTCCATCCACATCGTTGCAAATGGCAAGGTCTCATTCCTTTTGATGGCTGCATAATATTCCATTGTATATATATCACATTTTATTTTAACAGCCCAAACTTTTATCAAGAGAATTGCTGGACCTCGTGGCTTCACATTTCAACCTGAAAGAAAAGGAGTACTTTGGAATAACATTTACAGACGACATGTGAGTGTTTTAATCATTTTCATTTGTTTACCTTTCGTGGGGACTCCCTGCTCACTGTCATTCACAATCTGCAGAAAAAGACATAAATGCTCCAAGAATTAGAATATGTCCTGCTTAGTTAAAGATTATCTAATACAAGATTTCTCTCCTCGGAGTATTACGAAGGGAGAAGAAAGGGAATACTGATCATTTTTAAATATCAAAATACTGTCCTAATGTTTTAGAAATTTGATATAATGAGGTTGTTATTCTTGGGAGTCTATCTGCACATTTTTTATACTGTAGTTATGTATCAGTGATAGAAATACTCGGTCGTCATTCACTCATATATTGAAACAAGAATTAATGTTTTGGGTGGTTGGCGGCAAGACAGTTTAAAGGCAAATGTATGGCCCACCTGGAAAATATGTTTATAGTTTTAATACAGAATTAATTTTTCCACTTCTCCCTAGGTCATTTTATGTTACCTCTTTACTATCTTTTTTTTCTTCTACTTACATTTTTTTATGCTAACTTGGACATGGTATATATTTATCAATGATTTAAATGCTTTCTAAAATGAAACATGTGTATAACAATAAAATCATAAGAAGTTAAAACTCCATGTAAAAAAATGTGTTTGGTCTTACCAGTTCTTTCCTGTGTGTGTGTGTGTGTGTTATGACAGTCCAATTTGCCTATGTTATTTGCAACCTGGTAGATTATCAGAGGAATTTTTCCCCTTTGTGGGGATAATATCCAAAGAGTTCTTCAAATATTAAAATTCAAGAAAATGCATTCCAGACACAAAATATATTGGCCAACTGCCCAGCATTCTTTCTATAACTCTCCCAGTGTAAATGTTTTTTCAATTCTTTAGTTTAACCAGGAGAAAATAATCTCAAGAAGGGGTTAATTTTTTTTAACACCTTGCTTCTGATTATTTCTAGCCTGAGTGGGCCACAAGCCTAGGACCCCCCAACCCTCACCCCACCCCACCCCGGGCTCAGGATATGGGCTGGGCAAAACCAGGCAACCACTTGTCAGCAGACAGAAAAACCTGAAAACTTTGATCCCAGACCCAAGATGCTTCCTGAATCGGAAGTACACTAGACAAAAAATATGCTAGACATCATCCACCTCACTCTGATTCACAAAATTATCAGTTCACCCAACTATTTGAGACCCTATATGATCAGTCCTCTGCTGGATGAAATAGGAAATGCAGACATCCATTGACCACATGCTCTTAGCTGGAAAGACAAGGCTAGTTCATGTAAATTGGTGATTAAACACACACACACAGGTTGAAAGTGATTGTGCATGCAATAATTGCAAACAATATAAGACATAAAACCTAAAAGCTATGTGGTTGAACTGTAAGTGCTATAAAGACTGTAATTTAGAGAGGTCACATAGAATAGAGGCAAAAAGCATGAATATTAATTTATTCATTCAAATATGTCTTGAGTGCTCACCAAATGCCAGGCATTGTTCTAGGTCCTAGAGATTTAGCTGTGCACGACAGAGACAAGGTTCTTGTCTTCACGGAGCTTATATTGCAATGGTATGGTCTAGCAGAACAAGTAAACAAATAGATAAATGAGAAATTACTTGAAATGGTAAGTGCTTAGAAGAACATCATCATGGCCATGATGAAGAAAAGTCGGGGGGCAGTGTTAGATAGGATGAACGAGGAAGGCTTCTAAGAGGAGACATGTAATAAAAAGCAAGACCCAGTTCCGCAAAAGTAGAGGGACACATTCCAGACAAAAGCCAGGGCGAAAGCCTTGAGGCGAGACGGAGCTTGACTTTTGGGTTTTTTTATTTTGTATTTTTTAGAAAGAAAAAAAAAGATCCACTATGACTGGAATGTAGAGAGTAGGAAGGAAAGTGGTGCAAGTTAAGGGTTCAGAGGGAGGCAGGGAGTGGATATTACAGAATTGTGGTAGCTATGAGATTTTAGACCAGTTACTTAACATCTCCGACACTCCAGTGTTCTCTTTGGTACATTGGGCATAATAATGGTACTTATATATAATAAGGACTACATAAGACACATGTAATAGGTTGCTAGGATTGTACAGCCAAGTCAGGTAAGGTATGCCCAGCTCATAGCACAGGCACACACTGAAAGGAAGCGATCATGCTGTTGTTGGTCCGGTAGTAAGTTCAGTGTCCAGAAGGGGGCTGAAGGATGACTAGAGTGAAATTCACTCAAGAGGGTAACTACAAATGGACAAGGCAGGGCAGGTAGACTTTAGGTGGAAGGGAGAGGAATGGGAGATGACATGCCAGGGAAGACTTATTTTGTGGCCCCGTGTGTGAGCATGGAGATGAATATGGTGCATTTGCCCAGTGGTGAGGAGCCTGGCCTGATGGTGGGGCAAGATGTAAGAGGGACAAGATCATAGGTGAGTCCTGTGTGCCACATAGATGGGAGAGGCACCCCCCCGCCCAGGCCACTGTAGAATGTTTGCACGGGAATTACATGATTTATGACTGGTGTTGCAAGTTCCCCAGGCTACAAGGTTCATGATGGGCTGGAAAAGGGGTTCCTGGCCACGTGGATGGCTTCTGGGAAAACTCCCAGTTCAGGTGAGCATAATCAAACAGTGCGTAAATCAGTCGTTCAGCTTTAAGTTCTTCTCTTCAGAAAGAAAAGGAATAATATGAATGACTTCCTTTAATGTCTTGAGCCACCTTCCCCCCTTCTTCGGCTCTGGGATTTCTTTCTAAATCCTCTACTGGGAGAAGAATGTCTCACTCATGCATCTCCTCCAGCTATCTTGTTTGGCGACAGTGGTTGATGGTTATAGTCTTTCCAAGAAGCCTGGCTCCAAACTGTCCTCTGTGTGTACTCCCCTGCAAGTGACAGCAGAGTCTATTTTTGAATTATGACCAGTTTGAAAGGTGTCTTCTGGCTGTAGCTGTGTTTATTTTCAGAAGAAGTAGGAGCTGGGCTTTGGGAGGGGGGAGGGAGGATCTGGCCATTTCCACCTTTCTGGGGAACAGGTCTGGAAAATTGCTTCTGTCTAAGGGTGTCTCCTTGGAATGTCTTGGTCACAAGCCTAGCTCTTTTTCTTTGTCTGGTAAATATTTTTGGAAAGTATTTTCTTTCAGCACTCCCTTTCTCCCGCCCCCCATAAAACCACTGAGTCGGATCCCTCCCAGGATGCTGTCTGAATTGAATTTCCAACTTAGATGCCACATCAGCCGTCTGCCTTTGGTGAACTTCTCTCAACAGAGTAAGGCAAAGCTGAGGGGGACATTTTGTCAAGGAAACTAGCTACTGTCAACGCCCCCATACACAGGCCAAGAAGAGAAACAGAAAAAATGAATTGCACCATTACATAAGAAAAGTAGTGATGGTGACCAACAAAAATAAATCCATGTTCCTGTTGGAGGGTGGGGTAGAGTTCCTTGAGATTACACTTGGAAGTACCTCCTGGTGATCTGTGTGCAGAGGCAGTTTTTTACCTCCAGAGGGCAGTCTCGCCCTCCGGAGGCAGCAGCCCTGAAGTTCACCAAAAGGGTTCCCATCCCCTTAAACCCACTTAATTTTTTTTTAAATTCCCTTGCTTTGAAAGGCTTTGCTGAATAAGCTTTGTTTATGAGGAAATAACAGTTTTCACAACACAATGGTGACTTTTGATCACCATCCCATTCGCTGGGTGTGAGCTGATGGGATTTTTGACTGATACGATTCTAAGCCAAAAAAAAGCTTGCTTTAGGGTTGAGCTGCAAGCTTGATAGAGGTGACTGTGTAGCATCAGCTGTCTTTTTTTTGAGATATTGATTAGATCTAGTATATTTGCTGATGGAAAAACCTGCGAAAAGCAGGTTATAAGCAATAAGTGCTTTTGATCTCATTTTACTATAAAACAACATGTTAACCTTATTTATATCTCAGTGATAGAATTACGGGTAATTTTCAATTTTTTGTTCTTTTAATTTTATCTTGTTGGTGAGATTATGGATGGTTTTTTTTAAGTTTATTATTATTATTTTAGCGATCTCTACACCTAATGTGGGGTTCGAACTCATGACCACAAGATCAAGAGTCACGTGCTCTTCCAACTGAGCCAGCTTAGGCACCCCTGGGTGGATTTTTAAAGTCTAATTTCTAGTTTATCCTTTTTAAAAAATAATTTTTGTGGTACATATACATGAATGTCTTTTTATAAAAAAAACATTTAATATCATAATTGAAGCCAATCCCTTTTGATTACCTCCCCACTCCAAATGTTGCAATTTGCTCTATACCTCTCCAAAACTGTAAGAATTTCATCCATATATAACAGTGTTTTCAGTGCGCTTCTTTGGTTAATATAATTGATTTATGCAGTATATGTTATTATACAACTTGTTTTATTCATTCTTGGACATCATTCTATGCAAGTTCCTGTAAATATACATTGTGCTCTTGTAATAATGCCATATCTTTCCTATATAAAAGCAAGAAGAACAATTCCAAATTAGTCTCATTTTCCCTAAGAAACCGTTAAGACCTGATACTATACACTATTTTAGGTACTTTAAGACACATATTTGAACATGTCTGAAATTGGCATATGTCTTTATTTTATTTATTTATTTTTTTTTTTAAGATTTTATTTATTTATTTGAGAGAGAGAATGAGATAGAGAGAGCATGAGAGGGGGGAGGGTCAGAGGGAGAAGCAGACTCCCTGCTGAACAGGGAGCCCGATGCGGGACTCGATCCCGGGACTCCAGGATCATGACCTGAGCCGAAGGCAGTCGCTTAACCAACTGAGCCACCCAGGCGCCCTGGCATATGTCTTTAAATCAGTGATTCTAAACTGGATGAAATACAGTGGAAGAGTCCCTTACCTTCTAGCCCCCTATCTTTATATATATTTTTTTAAACAAGCAGGGTTTCTAAGAACGTCCCCTTATATCACTTATATCAGCTTATTTATCTTTATAATATTCCTCCTAGGAAAGCTAGGGACAATTACCGGAAGACTCATCTTATAACTGCAGAAACAAAGACACACTTCTTCCAGTGTTGAGACTATTAAGTGACAGAGATCAGCCAAAAGTTATAAAAGCTGATTCAACTTTCTAGTCTCCTATATACCAAAGTCCTGTCGTGCAAGTCCTAGGCTCACATCTTGGCTCTGCCAATTTTTTTGCAAGCTTGTTGTAAAATACACCTTAATACATAAAAACTTCCAGCTCGGTGGGCACAGAGTAGCTGTTACCATTATGAGTAGCTGTTACTATTAATGATTATTATTACTATTACTCTTGTAATTGTTTATGTCCACTTTTCCTATCTACTTATAATGAATGCAGCTTAGAGCTTTCTGAGTTTTTTAATTATTTATTCAAAGACCAAAAAGGGTTGGAAAATATCTTCTGGCCCATTATAGGTTTTGTTATAATTTGACATCCCACCACTATTTGCATGTTTTTAAGCTTTATATAAGCAAGCAAAATGGAGTCTATGCCTTCTGGGAATATATAGTCTAAAACGCATCAACTGGTTGGACAGCTTTGGAAAAGACCTGGAAACAATTCCAAGCCACAGTGTCATCCTTTGGATCCCTCAGAGGTCAAAATTTAAGGAAAACTGTTTATATTCATGAATTTTACTGAGGCTCTTGAGTAAATAAACAAATACATGCTCAAATATTAGGAAGTCCATAATTTAGAAACAGCACTCAGAGAATATGTAACCCTGTACTTTTTAGAAAGCTGTATTACTGTTCTTTGTGTCTGTCTGATTTCATGAAACCAGGATTTTTCCTCTTCTTGACTATCTAAAATATTTCAGATACCACACTTAATAAGAATTTAAAGATTGGGGCGCCTGGGTGGCTCAGTTGGTTAAGCGACTGCCTTCGGCTCAGGTCATGATCCTGGAGTCCCAGGATCGAGTCCCACATCGGGCTCCCTGCTCAGCAGGGAGTCTGCTTCTCCCTCTGACCCTCCTCCCTCTCATGCTCTCTGTCTCTCATTCTCTCTCGCAAATAAATAAAATCTTAAAAAAAAAACAATTAAAAAAAAAAAGAATTTAAAGATTAACATATTAAGTTTCACCTAGTTTTTTACCTCCAAAGGTACCAGGTGGTATCAGTTTCTTGTTTATCCTCTCAGAGATATTTTATTTATGTGTGTGTGTGTATTTTTAAATTTTAAAATGGCTATATACTGTACTCACGGTTATGCCCCTTGTTTTTCCATTTAACGTCATGTCTTAGAAATTGCTCAAAATAAGTTTGTAAAGATACTCTCCATCTTTTGTATGGCTCTCTTGTATGTTATTGCTCAGTTTAAATTAATTTTTAAACAACACCTTGCTGGACCTCTGTAGGTTGTTTTGAGCCTCTTTGCTATTACAACCAATGCTACAGTAAGGGACTTTATGCATGGGCCATTTTTCACATGTGCAAGTTTACCTTGATAAATTCTTGGAAATCAACAGTCTGGTTCAGAGGCAGATGCTTTTATAACTTTAATAGTAATTGCTAAATTAACCTCATTACCAGTTGTAACAGGTTATACGCCTACGGTCCATGTATGACAGCAACTGTCTCCCCAACATTGTGTGTTATTGAACCTTTCTCTGACCTTCTGTTTAATCCTTTTTCTTTGCTTTGTCCTCACAGAGGTCAGCAGAACTGGCTACAGTTAGATCACCGAGTTCTTGACCATGATCTGCCCAAGAAACCGGGTGCCACCATCCTGCACTTTGCTGTGAGGTACGTATCCATAGAAACATCCAGCATTCCCACCTCCCTTTAAAAAAAAAAATTCTGGTGATCAGATAGAGAATAAAAAAAGAACAGACCTATCAAAACATTATTGTGTGAAAAAGATTCTCTACTGTCTTAGTCTGGAGACGAAGTTGCCATAGATACTGTGTAGAACTGTTTTCTTTGAAGATGAAGGATAGGATCACCTTCCTTTATTCCTCAAAGTCCTTTGGATCCATTTAAAGCTGGAAAACATAGGTACTTTGTTTTAATACCTAAGGCTGTTTTCAACTCAGCATACTTTAGGATTTTTATAATTTGAAATATGGCAAACATTTACTACACGTTATGAACATTTCCTAGAGACTGTGGCAAGAATTGAATTTTATACAATTTCACGCCTCCGTTTGAATAGAAGATAAAATGCAAACAAATGCTCATGGAAAGAATTATCTTAACAGCGCAGAAATCTGGGCGCCTGGGTGGCTCAGATGGTTAAGTGTCTGCCTTCGGCTCAGGTCATGATCCTAGGGTCCTGGAATCGAGTCCCGCATCAGGCTCCCAGCTAGGCGGGGTGCCTCCTTCTCCCTCTGCCTCTCTCTCTCTCTCTGACTCTCATGAATAAATAAATAAACATTTTAAAAAAAAGTGCAGAAATCTGAATTCAGCTTGCAGTCAGAGAGATTGCTGAGAAGGATGTAAGGAGTCCTTGACTTGTTCCCTGGCTCTGCTTGGGCAGGTCACTTACCCATTCCTAGGGGCCTCCATACATACTTTCTCCGGAAATGGAGGCATTCAACTCAGTAATTTCTTAAAGCCATGATAGGAATAGTTTTCCACATGAAATATTCACACTCTAAAATAAATAAAATGCTATGAAAAGTAACACCTGTGTTCCTGTACCTAGCTTGAGAAGTAAAACATTCCCAATTTTGCTGAAAGCCCCTTTCTGTGAACTAACAGCTCTTTCCCCTCTACCTGAATTTGATGATAAATTTCATGATAAGTTGTTTTCCTTGTCTGAAGCCAAATCTGATAAAATAAGCTAAGGTCGTAGATTTTCCATGAATCCAAATAAGTTTTCATAAAGCTAGATCAACCTAAAGAATGTCTCTGTATTCTGAGCTTGTGTTATTTTTTGGATATTGAAATATGCTTTGTTTGAGGTGCCTGGCTAGCTCAGTTGGTAGAGCATGCAACTCTTGATCCCTGGGTTGTGAAGTGTTTGACAGTTGGACAGTTTAGTTCAGAGGCACATGCTTTTGTAATTTTGATAGCTTACTTAAAAAAAGAAAGAAAGGAAGGAAAGAAAGGGAAGAAAGGGAGAAAGAAGGAAGGAAGGAAAGAGAAAGAAAGAAGAAAGAAAGAAAGAAAAAGAAAGAAAGAAAGAAAGAAGAAAGAAAGAAAGAAAGAAAGAAAGAAAGAAAGAAAGAAAGAAAGAAAGAAAGAAAGAAAGGAGGAAGGAAGGAAGGAAGGAAGAAAAATGATTTGTTTTATGACATAGTAGTGGAAGCTTCTTATTATGATTACCTGGCAAAATCATGTTGATTTACACGATTTTTTTTTTACTTCATTTCATTTACTTCAGTCTGCTCCATGAAACCCAAAAGTATGGTAATAAGATGTCCTACCTTTTTTTTAAGCATCTTTTTTTATATGAATTGTGATTGTCGATGGTAGCTGCTCCTAACTCAGGAAATAAAGTACTGACAATCCCCAATTTGTTTTTTGCTTTTTGCTTTGGTATCTGGCTTAGAATTTCTTTCATACCACCAGACATATTTTTGAAACCCAGGAAGGAGGTAGCATAAATGGTGATTTGTCCAGGAGCATAGCTGGTGTGGAGAATTGCACGGAAATCCTAAAGAAAAACATAGGAGTTTCCTGGAAAGAGTATGACATGAGTGCTTGTGTTCATGGAAATGGGAGGAAAAGACAAACAAAAACTACAAGCAGTAGGAAAAAGTGCATATTAGTCATTAAGCAGGGGTCAGAGCATACGGAAATTTTAATCTTGTGTGTGAAAAACGGCTCAACATACGTCAATAAATTTTTTCACAAAAGATTATATTTTGACTGTAAACGTTTCAAATTATATGAACTTACTCTCCCCAGCCTCCCTCCCTCCCCTCCACCCCTGACACCCTTCCCTTCTCAGAGAAAAATAAGGATGACGTGTTGCTTGGTGACTGACTTTGTTTCTACCTGGAGATTTCTCCTTGTGTCTGTGAAAATCCACTTTGTTTGCACTTTCATAATTTAGGGGTCCAGTCTCCTATGAAGCACTTAGGCTGTTTCCAAATATGTATGCTTTAATGCAGGCTGTGGTTAAGATCCTGGCATTTTCATCTTTGCACACACGTGTGTTATCTACGCAGCATAACTAGTCAGCAAAATCCTGTGTTTGGAGAATTTAAACAAGTACCATTTATTTAGTCATCCGATTGTGAACTCCTCTGACAGCTGATATCTGGTCTAGTTTTGGTCTCAAAAATACCAGGGGGAGAAAACTCTATCTTCCCTTCTATTCAGTCATTCCTAAGGTGACCCTATCTTCTGGAAGCAGGTTCCTGAGATGCCGGAGCAGCCTGCTACTTGTTCCCGTGAGTTTCAGCACTTACTTGAGCATTATCTCAAGTGTCCCATAATCACATGGCGTGACTTTCCCTTAACTCCTTGCGTGTTTAAAACCCTTATCAACTTCTTAATTATTCACTTAATTTTTCCTCCCAACAGTAGAGTGAGATCATAATAATCTTTGTTATTATTCCAATTAAGTACTTGTTGTTACTCCAGCTTAATTAAAGAGATGATAAAGCAAAAGCATGCAGAGAATTAAGTGAACTGATGGAGGTCACTCAGTGGAATGTTGTTCTTTGGAGGGCTTACGAAGGGGGTTAGAGGAACCCCTGTGAAGTCTGGTGCCTCTCAGAGGGCCTCTAGCCTCTTCTTTGGGGAGAACAGAACTGTTGGTGAGACTTACAACCCCACAGACACCACCACCAACCCTTTTAGTCATTGAAGAATAGAACCAAAGACAGCTTTTGATTCTATTTGGATATTGGTCACTACAGGAGCCTCCGGAAATACACCAGACCTCTTTTTTTTTTTCTTTTCAACTGAAGTATAATTGACACGTACTGTTACATTAGTTGCAAGTGTATGACATAGTGATTTGAGGAGCCTATACGTTATCCTGTGCTCACCACAAATGTAGCTGTCCTCTGTCACCGCATAATGCTCTTACAATACCATTGGCTGTATGCCCATGCTATACCTTTCATCCCTGTAACTTCTTCATTCTGTAGCTGGAAGCAGTCACCCAGGTGCAATCACGAAGTAGTGAATGCACAATGACAAAGGATTCCCCGCAGTGGTAGCACATTACAAGGATGTGCATCACAGTTATTTTCATTGCAAACAGTTAGAAATATCCAAATGCCGACAATGAAGATTAGGTCAGTAAGTGATGGCATTCGTACAGTGACCGATGGGTCACTTTAATAAAAGAGATTAGTTTGTTTTTTTTTTTAAGTACATTGCATTTCAACGTTTCCCCACAGAGAGAGGGGCTGCGTATCTGAATCATCCCAGGAGTTTTTCAAACTAGACAATCATACCCCTCCAAGCCCCAAATCCCCCACATTCCTGGCCCAGATTATGATCCAGTGCACTAGAGACGGTAAATACGCTCTTGTTCAAGTTGGTTGTGACAAATAAAGAGACATCGGGATAGAAAGTGAGTTTGCAAAATGCTATAAAAAATATAAAGAAATACAATTTTTTAAAAAAATTGTAGCGTTTATGACAAAGAAAAAACCATTCAGTTTTGCTCTCAAGAAGTTCTCTCTCTCTATGGATATGTAGCATTAACCCTGTGGTAGGCACTGGGCTAAATATTTGACGTGCATTGTCTCAGTGGGTCCTGAGCTAAACACTGGGGTCCTGCAGCTCTGGGAGAAGGGGTGACTTTCTCTTGGTTAATTCCCCTCAGGGCACAGGGAGCAGCTCAGAAACATAGGCTGCTTCTGCATGGAAGAAAACCCTGAAGGTGAAGGGCGCTTAGCGTTCCCTTTATGAACTTCAGGATTAAACCTTTGTCTTCAGTTACAAAAGCTTAGTGATAACGTGCTAAATACACATGTGACACTTGGGTATATAGACGCCCCATAATTTATTTATGCACCATAATTCATTGAACCAATTCTCCATTTCCATGTGAGTCCAAACTCCCCCAGGTTGCTGGGGGACTTCTCCGGGCTGGGGGGTTGTTATTTGCTGCTGTAAATTATCTTCTGCAAACACATGGGCCTCTTTGGTAATGCAGCCCAGATGTGAGCATTGGAAAAGCTTGATAGTGAGTGAGCACGCAAGCATTTAAATCAGAGAGCGGGGCCTTGGCGTGACCTCGCTGGAAAAGCTCCCATTCCATCACGGGAGGGCAGGCGGAGGTGGCTCAGGCTGGTACCACCCAGCTCCACACCGAGCAGCATCTCAGCGTCTTTTACTCCCTTCTTCTGACTACTTGTTGCTCCCCCCTCCTTCTCCCCTTCTGGTCTTCCCTCTCCTGCCCCTTTTCCTCCTCCTCAAGCCCCCTCTGCTGTGCCCTAGGGCTGTAAGGCATCACTCAGAGGTACCCCTAAAGCATCAGCATCTGTGACACTCAGGGCTGAGAACTCCCTGCATTACTTGGAGAGTTCTAGGAGAAATGTGAGGGATATAAGGGAAACTGCTACCTTTCTGCCAAAGTTGTTGCAAACCTGGAGCCTTTGAAAAACTTGAGAGTGCTCTCGGCACCCCCTGTCCTGGTTCTGGAACACTCAGCCTTTAAAAAGGGTTAAACTCAAGGAAGCGTCATAACTGTAACCTGTGGGTCCCCATCATTCCGCCTGACTTTTTTTTCTTTTTTTAAGAACGCCAAATATATGAAATACAACACAACAGGTAAAAACAAACACACAAAGACTCTGGTGAAAAAAGAGATTTGTTCATATGGAAAGATGCCCCCAATATATTCAAGCAGACCACAAAGCATGTGTGACATGATTACACTTAAACGTGAATAGGGAGAAAGTTTAAAACATTAACAGTAGTTAATCTCTGGATAGAATGATTCTGGGAATGATTTTTTTTTTGTCTTTTTGTTAATCTATATATATATTTTTTTTTCCTTGATAATGAACATATTACTTAAGCATTTTTTTTAATGCAAACAGCAGTTAGGCTCTGGGTGGAATGATTATGAGAAAGATTTTTTTTCTTTTTGTTAATCTATATATATTTTTTCATATGATGAATACATTACTTAAGCATTTTTTTTAAAAATGCAAACAGTAGTAAATCTCTGGGTAGAATGATTATGGGAATGATTTTTTTTTTTGTCTTTTTGCTTATCTCTCTATAATTTTTTTCCTACAATGAACACATTACTTTAAGCATTTTTTTTTTAATGCAAGCATTAGGATTGATAAGAGGAAGAGAAATTGGAATGTTTGTGAGTGGCTAGCCATGAGTTATTTTAAAGCTATCAAAAGGTAGGTAACTTACAATAAGAAGAGGACAGGAAAGTTTATCTCTTCGAGGAAGAATGTGATCAAAAGCCCAGAGGAATAACTGATTCCTCCTACTATGGGCCCAGCAGAGGCTCTTTGAGGCAGATATGTGAGGTCAGCTGGAGCTCTGGGCCAGCCACTACACTCCCATCTGAGCGGGCAATATCCCAGAACATAAAGAAGGTGACTGTTGGTTGCCTTAATATTGACTGTGAGCTCCTAAGAGCATTAACCCATTCTTGACCTTCCAGGCACTTGGTCAGAGGCCTCCATCTGTGAGGATCCGACATCCTAATTCTTACAAGAGATCCAGAAAGACACAGAACCTTTCAAAACTCGTGCTCAATCCTGATTCCAGTTTCTTACAGGATTATATTTCTCAATGTGCTTTCTGATCAAATATCAGACACTGTGGGAATCAGCTCACTCTCCTCCATAATCTGTCCTCAGGGTGATATCGAAAGGGCAGAAGGAAAGAATGAGTAATGTAATGAGTGCAAAAAGCTGTAGCGTGCAGAAGTTAAAGCTTGGCCTTTAGCACAGAGTTTAATAGGGGCCCTTCTGACATTTGGGGCAGGTAATTCTTCGTCGTGGGAAGCTACGCTGGGATGTGGGATGGTCTCAGCATCCTGGGCATCGACCACCCAGATGCCAATACACCCTCCAAGTCAGGGTGATCCAAAAATGTCTTCCATACTGCCCAGTGTGCCCCACTCTGCCCACTGAGAATGGGTGCTTTAGCATCGCTCCTGGATTCGAATCCCAGTTCTTCCATTTATTTGCTCTGTGGCTTATTTTCCTCATGTGCAAAATGGACCTTGTTGGAGGATTAAACCTGTAAGAACATATCATGTAGACCCTCAGTACATGTTAACGATTATTATGATATAAATGACAGAGACTGCCTTAATCACATATGGAACGGTTAAAAAAAAAAAAAATTCCATAACATGATATACGGTCTTCAAATGTGGAAGGTTTGGGACTGTCTGGCTTAAGTCAGACCCATTCACATTTGCCCTGGGTGGAAGATCTCATCGTTTGTCTTTGTCATTCACAGTGCCGGCCATCCCCCTGCCCCCCATCTCCCTTCTCCTGCCTCCCTTCCTGCCTTTTTCTCAAAGCCTGCATCCCTATTTTGCTCGTGGAGGACGGGAGCAGGCTGTTTTGCAGTTTGGAAGGGAAGAAGCAACACTTGGACACTTATGGGTTGCCTGGGGCAGAAGACTTCCTTGGACCCCTTTCGGACAGGTCACAGCAAGGCCCTTACCCTCCTGGGCCTCCAGCCCTTCCCCGGGGATCTCAGAAAGAGCCACACCATGGGAGTGAGCAACAGGGCAGGTTCCTACAGACTTATCTGGAGGGCCCTCGCTGGTTCTCCTAGAGATGCCTGGAAATTCGGAAGTGAGGGAGCGTCTTTTGGCAGGGAGCACATAGTGGAAGCAAACTGTGCTTTCCTTGGGGAATTCTGTCAGACTGCACCCCTCCCAGAGATGAAAGGAGCATCTGGGACTCCCACGAGCCCTGCATAATAGCTTGGAGAAAGTACAGTATACTTCAATTACACTGCTGGCTTCTGCATGCATCATAAAGTGAGACGATGAGGTAGCCGGGTCATTACAAGCAATGAGCAGAGATCTCCCTGCTCAGAATGTGGCCTGGGATCTGATAGGAATCTTCTTGGGCCCGCGGCTGCGGTGAGTGCCAGAAATTACCCGCAATGACTGACCGAAACCCAGAAGGAGGCCCTCGCTGGACTCCACTCACAAGCTCAGCATTGTTCAGAATGCGAAGTCATTGAGCAATTCTTGCCCAATTCCCCGACTTTGAAGATATCACGGAGACATAAGGAAGGCCCTGGAAAACTAAATATGCTCAGTTGGCAGAGAACAAGTCGTAACTGGTCAGAAAGACTTGTTTCACGGCATTTTCCTGTTCTGGGTCAAAATGGACACTTGGGGAGCACTTTGTGTCCTTGAGAGAAAGAGCTTAGGAAGGACACTTGCTAAAGTCTTAAAAAAGCTTCCCGGCTCAGTCACTGCCTTTTATTATAGTGCCATCTATAGAAGAAGAAGAAGAATCTAGTAATAATGCCCACCACCCATTGGCTGCTGAGCGGCATGCCCCCAGCTATATTGAGCACATTTAAAACATCTCATGGCTCTGGGATGTGGGGCAGGTGAAGCAGGGGAGCACTGAGCAGCCGGATGGCCAGCTCGAGGCCCCAGGATGAGGCTGTCTCCCCAACTCCATGGTGTTGACTTTTGGTCACAATGAATAAATGCCCCAAGAAGAAAATATTGGCCACCTACACGTAAGTGACTGTTGAAGAACAGCCCATGTCAAACAAGTCCTGTGTTCTGCCTTTTGGCATACCTGTGTTGTCACTGGGCCGACAGGCCCACCTCCTCCCCAGGCCATCTTTTTCACATCACTGAAGTTCGATGTTCTGGTATCCTTGCTAAACGGTTAGGTGACCACCCGTCCCGTCAGGAAGGGACAAAGACAGCCAGTGGGGGGAGCACACAAATTAGAGGAAAACGTCTCCAAGCAAACTCTCTTCTCAAGAAATTGTACTTACTCAGCTGTAATGAGGTTTGTCTCTAAAACATATGCCTAGTCCAAAAGCCTGAGCTCATTTCAGGGCTGGAAATTGAACCAGGGGCTTAAACTTCACAAAATCTTGGTGAAATCACTCACAATAAGTGTGCAGAAAGGAAACAGTATCCTTTTACCAAAAAGGGGGCTGAAACAAAAGGTCTTTATTTTATGAGTCTGGGAGAGTTCGTTTTATTTCATTAAGAAGCCCTAGATTCTGTTTTCACTTCATGATACATGTTGATAGGTGTGCCTGGGGAGTTATTCTCCCAAAGGACGATACGCACTTTTCATACACTACATAAATATGAAGTCATTACAATGGCCCCCTTGAGGGAGAGAGAGGATTCTGAATTGAGAGAGCAGGTAATCAGATGCCAAAGAAGAAAGGTAGAAGGCAACAGGGCAGGTCGCCAGAAAGTGGTGGGAAACAAGATAGGGACCTGTTTACTAGAACGAAGGTATAGTCAGGGGCTTGGGCTTCAGAAACAAGAGGAACCCAGTTTCTGGTACAAAGCTATCTGTTCAGAGCTGGGCAAGCCACAGGCTGATTTGGGGCTGAGCCACCCAGCCCCCTGCATGTAGGTTCTTAAATTCTTGAAGATTAGCAAGAGGACTGGTCTGGCTATTATGTCCTCTCCCTGGAATGGCCTTCCTCCCTTGGCTACCTGGCGAACTCATGCATTCTTTAAGACTCAGCCCAGTTGTCCAAGGGGACATTTCGTGTCCTGTGTCACTTAGTGCTATGGATCTCAGCTTGGCCACCTTCTCTCTCTTGATTCCTAGGCTGAGTTCACTGCATCCCTCCTTCGGGCCCCATGGCATTGTGTGCGTGTTACGTTTCATTGTGATTGTTATTGTAGGAAAGCATTCTATCACATGGGTGTGGAATGGGAACTTTGAAGTCTGACCGGCCTTAGTTCGAATCATGGCTCCCCCACTTCCTGCCTGTACGGCTTAGAGAAGATGACTTAGGGACACCTCCATCTCTCCGTTTCCTCGTCTGTAAAATGGGTTCATAAGTCGCTACCTGTGGCGTCTGGTTGTACTGAAGATTAAGTGAAACGATTGTTGCGAGTGAAATGAGACAATGCATGGAAGGCGCTTCGCGTCTGGCTAGCTGTAAGCGGGAGCTCAGGAGATCGTAGCTGGCACACTGCGGCTGCCCCTTTCGGGAAACCTGCCCCCGTTACCTCAGTTGACAGGGATAAAGTACCTGTAGCAGCAAAGAGCAGGCAACTGCAAGGTCCTTCAGGATGCAGCCATTGAGTTAACTGGGGTGGAGAAGCGCGCTCCACCCCAGAGAGGCTCCTTATGTGGGATAAGCGGTGGCCCAACCAAGCCAGGGACCCTCAGAGGGAGTGAGAGAGAGGGAGGCACTAAGCCGAAGCCACCAGTCGGAGGAAGAAGGGCAAGTCAGCTGCAGGAGCTGAGGGCACAGAAGCAAGGCAGTGCGCTGAGCGACACAAAGCCAGGGGGCCCCTGAGGCTTGCTGCCGCCACCACTGGAAGGCTGGGATCTTAGACTCAAAGCTGGAGTCACTTCCCCTAGGCCACAAAGCATGACATTCCAGAGAATGGGTTTTTATTAACAATTGTTAATATTTATTGTTTCCTATATATTACTTCCTTTAATCCTTTCAAGAGCCGCCCCCGCCCAAACCGTGAGCTGAGTGCAATCATGACACCCATTTTAGAAGAGACACAAAGAAGCCCATGAACTTGCCCAAGGCCACACAGCTAATAAAGGATGGAGGAGGGCGTCCCTATCTTGATCTTTCTGATTCCGAAGCCTGTTTTCCCCCAGCCCCACATTCTCCTCCCTGTCTGAGTCCTTCACTTTCCTTTCTCACAAACCAGCCATCTTCAGTCCTCATTAATCTCACTTATGAGATAAACCCTTGTAAGGAAAAATATAAAGGATTTATTCTCTTTCTGGAACTCCCCTTGATGATTCAGCATTAGAGGTGAAATTTTTCAAATGCTTTTGCCATCTCCGTGATAAAATCATCCATGGTCCTTTTCAGTTTCATTTATTTATCCAACATTCTGTCCATATTGGAGGGAAGGGAGTGGAGAACAGATGCCCACCGCCTGTCATGATGGTGCAGAGCTAAGGTCAGTCTCCCCAGCCACTTTAGCCCTGGTTGATCTTAACTCTCACCAATCAGAGAGCAAGTTTCTCTTCCAGGAGCCGAGCTGTGAGCTGTCTTGGGGCATTAGGTCTCTTCATGCATTATTCATCAAGCGAGGCTCCAAACTTGAGAAAAACTTCTGTGCCTCTGGCTGGCCTGCTCACCCACCCAGAGCTTAGCGTTCACTGGCCAGCCTCATCATTAGGAGATTTTGAAAAAAGACAGAATTGTGAAGGACTCCCCTCCCCTCCTTACAAGGGGCTGTCGGAGCTCTCCTTAGAGCGTGGACTAAAGCCCAGGGAAGGGGGTGGGGAGAGGCCTGGCATACTCTGATTTGCATGACAAAAAGTCCAAGGTTAAGTGCTACTGAGGGCCTGGCTTCCAGCCAAGAGAAAACCCTGGCCTGGAAGGATGACCGGGAAGGAGCAGGGTGTCATTGAAATTTGCCTGGTGAATGCAGGCAAGGTGGGTCTGGGGCCCTCACACCCTCACACCCACCTCAAGTCTAAAAACCAGAGCAGACATGAATGTTGCATTATATAGTTCTTAACTCAGTCAACTTCTACTTTCTACTTCTGCTTTTGCCTGGGCTTTGTTTTGAAGCTGTCTGAGGTATTAGGAGCCCCCAGAATGCTTGTGTTCAAGAATGATCAACACAGATAAAGCTGGGTTTGCAGTTAGGTACCATTTGCAGTTTGCAGGTAGATACCATTTTGGATTCCTCTTGAATTCATCGTCCAAGACACAAAAACTTTATGTTAAGAGATTTTATCTGCATATATGCCTACATTCATATGCATGTATATGTACATATATGTAGACATACATATGTATTACAGATTTCTTTTAAAAGGAAAAAAAAGCACAACTGTTTCCTAGTTCCTCGTAATCCTTTCTGTTTTGGGGGAAGCTAAATGAGGACAGGACATCATGCTGAGAGAGGGAAAGAAATCTGAAGAACCAACTTCTGTACTGTTTTTCAGGTTTTACATTGAGAGCATATCGTTTTTAAAGGATAAAACCACAGTGGAGCTGTTTTTCCTGAACGCAAAGTCCTGTGTGCACAAGGTAAGATGCCCCATTTGTTATATTCGGTGAATGACTCCAGACGGACTGGAGTACGGGGGACAATGGTATTGCCTAGACTTTCATGTTCAAACAAAGAAAAATGGCCATAATCTTTCCCACTGCCATAAAAAAATACAAATAAATTTAAATGAAAGCCAGCTCTTCTCAAATTCTGAGTGAGAAAGACAGCCATCTGCAGGGAACTCACGCTCACAGACAATTACCATGGCCTTAAAGGCAGCTCGTACTCCACACAGAATATTCCAGAAAGACACAAAGGTGGATTAGTCAGATTGTGATTGAAACCTCAAAAAAAGTCATACTGGAAATCTTGTTTCATAGAGTATGCCCTACATCTCTCATAATTCAAAACCAATCTTATTTAGGGGCTTCTGCTCAGAGCCACATGTTTTAAAGCAGTGTCTCCATTATCTGTGGTGAGGGACAGGTTTTTCCGCTTTATTGTTTTTTATTTGTATCCAATCTTTGGAGGACACACTGCTTTTGTAAAATACAGTAAACATGAATTGCTAGAGAAATGATCCCATGCCCGGATGTCAAATTGCTATAAAGCATTCTCAATTTTGATCTTACCTCCTTGCAGACTATCATTGTGTTCAAGGTCCTCTACTCTGGCCTCCTCAAACCACACCTTGGCCAAGGCAGGGAGTCTGCGAACCTAGATATGTTCATCTGGAACGAACTTCTCCATTCTAGGTTATAGTCTCAGTATTCAGGATCTCAGAGCCCATGCCCACTTCCAGGGCCAGTGGGAGCCCCTTCTGTCCAGATACATCACCCCAAACCTGAGGGGTGCCCAGGATTGCCTGGCCTAGAAAGATAAGGGGGGCAGACTATATATGGGTTAGGGAACTTACACTGGTACATTTCCCTTAGGCCCCCAAAATATTAAGGGTGGCTCACTGCACACACACACACAGAATTAATTGATTAAAGACTCAGACCGGGCAGAGTTTTTGTTGGATTTTTTTAAACAGCTGTATTGAGAAATAATTGACCGCACGTGTTTAAAGTATACAGTTTTGTAAGTTTTAACATATATAGTAGCCATGAAATGATCACCAAAATCAAGATAGTGAATATACCCAGCAACTGCACATCTCCTTTTCCCACAGTGGAGCAGTTTACATTTTCTAGAGTTGTATATAGGTAGAATCATATAGTAGATGATGTTTTTGTTTACTTTCCTTTTTTTAAGATTTTATTTATTTATTAGAGAGAGAGAGAGAGCATGAGCGGGGGAGGGGGAGGGGCAGAGGGAGAAGGAAAAGCAGACTCCCTACTGAGCGGGGAGCTCAATCCCAGGACCCCAGGATTGTGACCTGAGCCAAAGGCGGATGCTTAACCGACTGAGCCACCCAGGTGCCCCATCTTTTTGTCTTCTTTCAATGAGCATAATTATTTTGAGATTCTATCTGTGTTGTTGCATGTATCAGTAGCCCATTCCTTTTTATTGCTGAACTATCCCATTGCATGGATGTACCTTAAATTGTTTTTCAATTCCCCTGTGGGTTTTTCTCCATTTTTTTCGAGCTTTACTGGGATATAATTGACATATAACACTCTGTAAATTTAAGGAGTACGATAGGATGATTTGATACACGGATATGTTGCGAAATGATCCATTCACCTGTTGATGGACATTTGGTTGTACCAGTTTGGGGACTATTACAAATAAAAATGCAATGAACATTCATGTACAAGTCATGGTATATAAACATACTTTCTTTTTTCTTGAGTAAATACCTGGGACCAGATTGGCTGGATCATATGGTAGATATGCTTAATTTTTTAAGGTACTGCCAAACTGTTTTCCAAAGTGGTTTTCAAAAATCAGTTGTTCATATATGCATGAGTTTATTTCTGGACTCTGTATTTTGTTTCATTGATCTATTTATCAACCTTTTTGCCAATAACACACTGTTTTGATTACTATCGCTTTAGAATATGTCTTGAAATCAGAACAAGCTCTAGCATTGTTCTTTTTCAACATTGTTTTATTCTGTTTTCTTGCATTTCCATATAAATTTTAGAATCAACTTGTTAATTTAAAAAAAAAAAGAACAAAACAAAACAGAAAAACACCTGATGAGATTTTCATTAGGATTGCACTGAATCTATAGACCAATGTAGAAAGAATTGACAACTTAGCAGTATGGAGTCTCAGACCCAGGACACAAGGTATAATCTCCATTTATTTTAGTCATCTTTAATTTCTCTCAGCAGTATTTATAGTTTTCAGCATACAGGTCTTTTGTCAGATTTGTCCCTAAATCTTCCCTATTATTTGATACAATTGTGAATGGTATCTTTGTGAATGGTATCTTTTTATTTCAATTTCTGAGAGTTCATTAATAGTATATAGAAATACAATTGATTTTTGTATATTGCTCTTGAATCCTGCAACCTTCCTAAACTCATTTATCATTTTTGGTAGCTTTTTTGTAGATTCTACCGGATTTTCTTTATAGATGTTTGTGGCATCTGCTAATAAAGATAGTTTTACTTCTTCCTTTCTAGTATGCCTGCTTTTTTATTAGTTGTCAAATTTGTAGACATAGTTGTTCAAAATATTTCCTTATCGCCCTCTTAACATGTGGTCTAGAGGGCTGTTACCTCTTTTGATCCTGATATTAATAATTGGTGCCTTTCTCTTTTTTTTCTAATTAGTGTGGCTGAAAGTTGATTGCTCTTGAGCTTCTCAAAGAACTAGCGTTTGGTTTCAGTGATTTTCTCTGTTGTTTTTCTGGTTTCTATTTCATTGACTTCTGCTATGATCTTTATTATCTTTACCTTTTAACTTTATTATTTACTTTCTTCCTTTTTCTTTGGGATTCATTTGTTCTTCTTATTCTAGCTCCTTAAGATAGAAACTGAGATCACTGTTAAAGATGTTATTTTCTAATACAGGCATTTAGTATATAAAATTTCCCCCTAAGTACTGATTTTGTAGTATCCCACAGATTCTCATATGTTGTGTTTTCATTTTTATTTACTTCAAAAGATTTCCAAATTCCTCTTTCATATATCTTCAATGGCCTCTTGTTATTTAGAAGAGTACAGTTTGGTTTCCAAATATTTGGGGGATTTTTTAGAGCTCTTTCTGTTATTTATTTCTAATATAATCCCACTGTGGTCAGAGAACACACTTTGTAGGAATTAAATTCTTTTAAATTTATTGAGACTTGTTTTATGGCCCAGAATATGTTCCATCTTGGCAAGTGATCCATGTACACTTGGGAAGAATGTGTATTCTGCTGTCCCTGTGTGGAATGTTCCATGAATTTTATCACTGCTTTTGATTACGAGGTGCGTTGGTATAGCTTTCTTTATGGTTCTTATGATTGGTGTTTATTGAGCATTTTGGACTTGTGGGTTTATAGTTTTCATCAATTTTGGAAATATCTTAGCCATTTCTTTAAGATTTTGTTTATTTCTTAAAGAGAGAGAGAGCATGAATGGGAGAGAGAAAAGCAGACTCCCTGCTGAGCAGGGACCCTCACTGGACCCGGGGCTCGATCCTAGGACCCTGAGATCATGACCTGAGCCAAAGTCAGACACTTAACTGACTGAGCTACCCAGGCACCCCTATCTTAGCCATTTTTAAAATTTATTTCTAATTTAATCCCACTATAGTCAGAGAACACACTTTATATGAATTAAATCCTTTTTAATTTATTGAGACTTGTTTCATGACCCAGAATATGCCATAGTTTTAATTAGCTAGACTTGGTTTGTAGTATTGTTCAAGTGAACTGTATCTTGCTGATTGTCTGTTTACTTCTTGTATCAGGTATTGACAGAGGGGTACTGAAATCTCTAGCTATTACTATGGACGTTTCTATTTCTTTTTGCAAGTTGACCTAGTTAAAATATCAGTTTTGTTTCATGCATTTCAAAGCTCTCTTATTAGGGCATAAAGACTTAGAATTGCTATGTCCTCTTGATCATCATTATAAAATGATCCTCTTTATCTTGGTAATATTCTTTTTCCTGAAGTCTGCTTTGTTTGATATTAATATAATCACTTCAAGTTTCTTCTACTAGTGTTATCATGGTAAATCTTTTCTCATCCTTTTAAACTATTTGTATCTGTATATTTGAAGTGCATTTTTTGTAGACAACATATAATTGTATCTTGATTTTTTAATGCATTCTGGCAATCTCTGTATTTTAACTGGTTATATATATACTATTTACATGTGGTGTGATATTTTATATAGTTAAGTTTAAGTCTATCATCTTCCTATTTGTTTTCTGTTTGTCCCATCTGTTATTTTTTCCTTTCTCTGCCTTCTTTTGGATTTATTTTGCATTATATGATTCCATTTTACCTCTTTTGTTGGATTATTAGCTATAACTCTTTTTCTTGTTATTTCCATGGTTGTTTTAGGGTTTATGGTATACATCTTTTTTTTTTAAGATTTATTTATTTATTATTTTAGAGGAGGGGTGCAGGGGGAGGGGCAGAACAGAGGGAAAGAGAGAACCTCAAGCCGACTCCCACTGAGGGCAGAGCCTGACAGGGGGCTCAACCCCACAACCCTGAGATCATGACCTGAGCTGAAATCAAGAGTCTGAAGCTTAGGGGCGCATGGGTGGTTCAGTCAGTTAAGCATCTGCCTTTGGCTCAGGTCGTGATCCCAGAGTCCTGGGATCAAGTCCCACATTGGGCTCCTTGCTCAGTGGGGACCCTGCTTCTCCCTCTGCTGCTCCCCCTGCTGGTGTGTGCACTCTCGCTTTCTCTCTCTCTCAAAAATGAATAAATAAAAACTAAAAAAAAAAGAAAAAAAGCCACCCAGGTGCCCTATGGTATACATCTTTAACTTATTCCGTCTACCTTCAAGTGACATAATACCATTCGCATGTAGTGTGAGAACCTTACAATAGTATATTTCTCTCTCCCCCCATCAGCCTTTATGCTATCAGTGCCATGTATTTTACTTTTTGATATGTTATAGATGCACACAACATTGTTGTTTTTGTGTAAGCACTTGATATTTCCGCCTGCTTTTAAGATTTTCTTTTTATCGGTGCTTTTGATTATGAGGTGCTATGGTATAGTTTTCTTCATGTTTCTTCTTTTTTGGTATTTATTGAGCATCTTGGACTTGTGAGTTTATAATTTTCATCAGTTTTCGAAATATCTCAGCCATTTTATCTTCAAATATTTTCTCCTATTCCCACCATGGCTCCTTTGCAAACTCCAATTACACATATACTGGGCAATCTGAAGTTATACCACAGCCCAGTCATGCTCTCTTCTTTTCATTTAGTTATTTTTGTGTGTATGCTTCATTTTGGATAGTTTCTATTGCTCTGTCTTCAATTTGTATCTTTTCTTTTGCAATCTAGTCTGCCATTGGTCTCATCCAGTATATTGACTTTTTATCTTTAGAAGTCTGATTTGGTGGGGCACCTGGGTGGCTCAGTCAGTTAAGCATCTGCCTTGGGCTCAAGTCATGATCCCAGGGTCCTGGGATCCAGCCCCACATCAGGCTCCCCGCTAAGCAGGGAGCCTGCTTCTCCCTCTCCCTCTGCTATGCTCTCTCTCTCTCTGTCAAATAAATAAATAAAATCTTTAAGAATAAATAAATAAAAATTAAAAAAAGAAGTTTATTTGGATAATTTTTATATCTTCCGTGTGGCTACTTAATTTTTTTGAATATATGAGATACAGTTATAATAATTGTTTCAAAGCCTTTCTCTGCTTATTCTAATATCTGTGTCAGTTCTGGTAGGTTTTGACTGATTATGGGTCATGTTTTCCTGCCTACTTTGTATGCCTGATAATATTTGAATGGATGCTGGACATTGTTTAACTTTTTGGGTGCTGCATATTTTTATATTCCTGAAATATTCTTGACAGTTGTATTGGAATAAAAGTTAATTACTTAGATGCATTTTGACTTTTTTCAAGTCTTAGTTTTATGATTTGTTAGGCTGGCCTAGAGCAGTGCTCACTCTAGAAGTAATTATTCCCGATCACTGAGGCAAGACCTTCCTAAGTAGTCTACTCAGTGACCCATGAATTATGATTTTTTTCTGTGGGAACCAGCTCTGTGTGAGGACCAGGTACTCTTCCCCTTCATCTTCTTGGATACTTCTTTCCCCAGCCTTGGGCAGTCTCTTTCCATGCATGCAATAATCAGTACTCTGCATATCTTCAGGATTCTCTCTGTGAAGCTCTCCTTTCTCTGGCACTCTGTTCTGCAAATTCTATCCATTTTGGTCTCCCCAGTCTCTCAACTCTGTCTCCTCAACTCAGAGAGTCCACTATGCTCCATCTGTGTAACACCTTCACAGCCTAGAAACATTCTCATGGCAGGTAGTGGGGGCAGTCATGGGGTTCACCTCATTCAAGGTTCACTGTCCTTTGTTGTCTTTTATTCAGTGTTTTAATAATTTTGTTTCATATTTATTGGCTGGTTTTTTAAGTTTTTTGGTTACAGTTTTGTCTGTTGGTTTATATTTGGTGAGAAGGTAAATCCGGTCCCTGTTAATCCATCATGGCTAGAAGCAGAAGTATTCAAATCAGAGTTTTTGGTTAATTCTTTGGATAAAGTAAAAGGTCTTCAGCACCAAAGACTTTATTATAGCCTCTCTTTGTTGAGACTTGAGCTTCCTTAAGAACTCCAAGTGTTGACTGATAAGTAGATACCTATATAGCAAATGCAGCCTTTACTTAGTGAGGAGAAAACATTTCATAAACCACGGTTGGTCATCATCTCCTGTAGGGAAAGTACAATTACTGCTTGTTATATTTTTCACTACCTAGCTGGCCATGGTCCATTGAAACAGTTTCCTTGATTGCTTCTTTGCTCTCTTGCTATGTAAATAAAGATACAATGCAAATTTTAACTCATGATATTTCTCTTGTAGCTTTGTATGCTAAATTCTGTTGGTCTTGAGGAAGTACTGAAAAATAGAGTTCTTTTAACTTCCACTCCTTCTTATGAATGTCAGTTCTTGAGACATCCTTTCTAAATGGGAGTGTTTTGTGACTTGTCAAAGAATTTAGAACTTTTACAAAATATAGTATTGTTAGGCACTATGACCTATGAATATTATTGCAATAAATTTTTAAATTCAGTTGTAAGAATTTAGAGTTGAATATTTTCTATCTAAGTAATATGCAGATGGCTAGTAACAAACAGTCCCAAGAGATGTTACAGGATCCTGTAAATGATAAGATAACGGGATCAGGTAGGTGTGTGGTAAAGCATCTTTCAAGTAACTTCTAAGATATATGATAATTTAAGAACATCACACATAGGGAATATCATCTGAATCATGGACACAGGAATAAATAAGCTTTATGAGAACATAGTCTCGGCTATAGAATACACGTAGGTGGTTTACTGATTGGTGAAAATCAGTCACTGATGTGATAGCTGCTATTAATTTAGGGCTCAGTGCTGGATATGAGAGTGAATGGGGCTTCCTTCCAAACTGTGCCGAGAACATGCTTCCCATCAGTGACGTGTTCAGCACCTCTAATTATCCACTACCCACACTTCTTTCTCTCTGCCAGATAGCTGTCGCCGTCTCCCAACTCCTTCCTTCCATTGAAGACAGAAACATATAGGCAGGGAAAGAGAGCTCTTCTCTGCAAATACTGACAAAGCCACAATATCTCTTTGCATGCTTGGTTAGTAAGAAATATGACTTGTGATAGTTTCATATAGTGTCTAAAGCTCTGCATAGCTACGTAAATGTGGATTCATATTTTAAAAATTCACCCCTGTGAGTATGTCATTTGAAACACTGGGCGGTTCCCAATGGTTTTGTAAATATCATTGCCCATACTATATAGCGAAGAAGCCATTGGTAGCTTTGTGTTGAAAGAAATATTGGACCTCATTTTTGAGTTTGGGTATCCCGGAAGAGTCTAAAAAAGGGAAAGAGATTTTTCACTTTTGTTTACTCCAAAGCAAATCCCCACGTACACAGTGTGGTATGAATTGGGCATTCAGTGAATTGTTGTAGACTAATGCAATAAATGAATGGATGCTGTTGATGATGAATGCTTGTTTCCCAAGAAGCCCAGAAATAAACAAAACAGCTTGTCTATTATATCACATGACTAGCATTAACTATGAAATGTATATAAAGTTACTGAGAAACTAAACATCTACAATGCTTAAAAATTCATTTTCTAGGTATTACTGAATATCATTTAGCAAGGCTATGGTAACTCTAATTACAATTTTCAGCAAAAAAATGAGTAAGAATGATCCTATCAGGGAGAAAATTCAATGTATAGTCTAATACTTTCTTTTTAAGAAGTCAAAAACCTATTGTATTTTTCTCTAGTTATTGTAGATATCAATTAAATGTCAATAGTAATCTTACAGAAAACTAGTTCTGGTCGACTTCAGTTACAAAGCCATTGGTATATAGGCCAAAGTCAACCATGGCTAGAACTGAGTACATAAGAGAGTATTTATTTAGCAATACTTTCCTTTTTGTGCCTGCTTCTTGCCAGCACCATTTGAGGCTTTTTATAACTGGAAATGCTCTGAGGATTTCTTGATTTTTCTCCTTGCCTTGCTGAGCCATTTTTTCCCATTTCAAAATTATCTGGTGAGATTGGGGCAGCATTTCTCATGACTTTTGACTTTTGACTACTTTTATCAGATTTACAACAAATGCTCATTTTTAATGAGCAAGCTCTTGCCTTCTTGCCCCTCTCCAGACCACAGAGTCGGAATTGAGGAGAGAGATGGAAAGCAGCCTTTTCAACAAGGTTCTTTGGTCATATTCCTGAGCCCTTTAGTTGAAGAATCACTAGGTTTTCTGGGTGTTAAACAAGCAGAATTTTTTTTTTTATTCTTATGTTAATCCCCATACATTACATCATTAGTTCTAGATGAAGTGTTCCATGATTCATTGTTTGTGCATAACACCCAGTGCTCCATGCAGAACGTGCCCTCCTCAATACCCACCACCAGGCCAACCCATCCTCCCCCCCACCCAGAACCCTCAGTTTGTTTTTCAGAGTCCATCGTCTCTCATGGTTCGTCCACCCCTCCGATTTCCCCCGCTTCATTCTTCCCCTCCAGCTATCTTCTTCTTCTTTTTTTTTTTCTTAACATATATTGCATTATTTGTTTCAGAGGTACAGATCTTAGATTCAACAGTCTTGCACAATTCACAGCGCTTATCAGAGCACATACCCTCCCCAGTGTCTATCACCCAGTCACCCCATCCCTCCCAC
>NC_138369.1:30937796-30951538 GCF_054177405.1 Leptonychotes weddellii
GCAAATGGCAAGATCTCATTCCTTTTGATGGCTGCATAATATTCCATTGTATATATATACCACATCTTCTTTATCCAGTCATCTGTCGATGGACATCTTGGCTCTTTCCACAATTTGGCTATTGTGGACATAAACAAGCAGAATGTTTAAATATGGGTTGACCCTGGCTTTGAGACATACGAATCAAGGTCCAGAGACAACTGTAGAAAGATGCCTTTTCATTTCTCTTCTTCTTTCCTGGCAGTTAAAACAGGAAAGACATTTCCGCCTTAAGAATGGGAGAGCAGAGGAAGGTATGAAATTGCTTTCCAGCTCTGAGACTGATCGGAAGGAAAGAAATGTTTGCAGAGCCTTTTCTGTATGTTCTTGTGTGTGTGCCATTACTATGCAAAGTGGTACACATCTCACTGCATTTGATTCTCACTCTAGCCCACGAAGAAGAAAATGTGTGATCCCCTTTTAGAAATAAAAGAACAGCGGCCCAGGTGGGTTAAGTTGTTTGCTTAACATCACAGAGCGAGATGGGAAAAGTATCCTTAGAAAATGATACCAGCAAGACCCTGGGGCCCATGAAAGCACCTCTCATTTGTCTCTGCTTTTCTTTGATCATTGCTCCAGGGAAATAGAATTGTCCTCCATAACTTAGACCTCGGGGGCTATTGTTACAGGGTGGGCAGGTCACAGCCCCTAATGAGTACTGAATACATATAATTTGCTAGGTGCTTACTGCGTATATTCATTCATTTAGTTCTCCAAACCTTACCTAAGTTCTATTATTTTCCCCCATTTTACAGGTGGGAATACTGAGGTAGAGAGGTTAAGTAACGTACAGAAGGTCACATAGCTAATAAGTGTAGGAGCAGTATGATGCCAGAATCTAGGACTTTAACCATTCCATACACTGCTTCTGGATGGATGAGGGTTGTCTGTCTCCTTCCCACGGGGGAGGCGGATCTGAGTCATCTGAAGTTTCAGCTCCTTCTTTCCCTCATTCCGAACTGTGTTGTACATATTCATGGTCTTAGCCCGTGGTGGTATAGATGCCTCTGGACACCAGGAGCCAAATGCCTTCCACAGGCTGGGCTGGGCGACAAAGCACTCATCTCCTTTCCGAAGCGCATGAGTACTCATGGAGGAACAGAACCTACCAGAAAGCTACAAACGGCCCCGTGTGGGTCAAGTGTTCCCCGGGAGAGTGCTGGTGTCTGAGTCGTCGGTCAGGTGAGGGCTCTTTGAACCTGTTTGGCTTCCTTGGTGAGAATGCAGAGGGGCACACCTTGCCTTTGCAAAACAACCGTCTGTGCCAGGTGGCAATGATGTGGAAATTCCGAAACTGATACTGGGGACCCCTGGCAGTGCTCAGCGTGTGGACAGCGGTCAACCTTGGGCAGCCTGTTGCCTGCTAGGAGAGAAGGCTGAATGCCCAAAACAGGACTGCAGGTGTGGCCCCGGTTACCATTTCTGGAGGCCTCTGTGACCACGTCTGACTTTAGTCATCAATGCACATTGATGACCACCACCCCTTTTTTAAAATCAGTGATTTGAAGACGTGCTTAGAAAATTAAAATAGTGTTGGCCACCTTGTCTCTTTTGCTGTGTATAAAATTTTTATAAGGAAAAGGCAAAGCAAGTAGGGTTCAGGAGGTGCTCTGTGGGGGAAATCATACACATGAACGAGGATGGCAGCTCGACCTCCCTGAGAGCTCCCCAAGCAGCAGGCCTTGATTTCTTTCTTTTAGTAGCTCATTTAATCCTCTCAATAACTGATAGTGTTGTTTATTATTGCTTTAACAAATGAGGAAATGGAAACATAAGTAAGTTAAACAAGTTGGCCGTGGTTAAACTGCTCATTAGTAATGGAGTAATCACTAGGCAGCCTAGCTCCAGAAACCATAGTATTTGCCTTTCATTCATCCATTCATTCATTCATTCAGTAAAAATTTACTGCGTTCCTATTTAGGGCCAGCATTTCTGATGAGAGCTGCCTTATCGGTATTCTAGCACTAGTACCTTCCCATGGCCTGTCCTAAGTCTTAAGGATTTTTTCATTTGTACATTTGTGTGTAGATGTGTGTTGTGTTTACTTTAAAGGCAATGCATATGATGATACTTTCTAGGACGTAATGTTTCTGAAAGATGCCAGGGACCGGAAAGACTGTGCATACCCAGAATTCACTGATGCATCTTGTTACTCCTTCATAATAATATAAAAAGCAGGGTGAGACATTTTCCTAACTCTGCAATACAAGAAATCTCACAAACAGAATTAGGAGTCTGTAATCACCCGCACACACAGAATACTGTACTTTAAATCTACAGCTCAGGTTGCCCGGGTGTGGCGCAGTTGGTTAAACGTCAGACTCTTGGTTTTGGCTCAGGTTGTGATCTCAGGGTCTTGAGATCAAGCCCTGCGTAGGGCTCTGTGATCTGCCCCTCTCGCCCCCTCCCTTTCCCTCCCTTACACACATACTCTATCTCCTTCAAATAAATAAATGAGTTTTTTTAAAAAAAAATAAATCTGCAGCTCAAGAATCTATCTCATGATCTTAAGCTATTTTCTTACCAAAAAGAGTTTAAGAAACTTTGAATAGTAGACCACTTTCTTGGAAATTCACCACATGCTTTGAACATGTTCAAGACTTCACGAAGTTCTTCAATATGCAAACATATGATTTTGTTTAACCCGATATTGTCCAAACTTACTTGCATATGAAATTTTTCTTTCAAGCAATATTTATTAATGGACTGCTGACCACACTTGTGAAAATGTCATTGTGGATATATACTATACCGTTAAATAATAAAGCAGAAAGTGACAACTGTAAGCCTATGTTAGATCTGACCACAGGATAGAACCTAGGTCTGTTCTGATTCTTTAAACAAAAAATCTTTGGATTCAGTCAAGAGATGTCGATCTGGGTACTAAGCCAGTTAGGACTTCCTCTGCTCCAGGCTGAGCAGGAGGATATACCATACCAAAAAGGAGCAGACATTGGCTCAGGAATGCCCTAACAGATTTCACTATGTTCCCTTTTCTTTTCTCAAAAGCTCGCATCTCTTTGTACCTCGAATAATGTAGAAACACAAAAGAGCCAAACATTAGTGATCCTATTAAAAATTAGTTATTGCAAGACTATCCAATCATGTTTATTCTTATCCTCCCTCTAGCCCCATTTCTTGACTGAGACCTTATTATATGTGCCCTTTCATTAGTAGACTTGGCGAGAGCCTCAGCCCAGCATCCCTAAAACACGCTCTTACCCCACTTAGAGTGATAGAGCATATTGCATAATGGTCTTAGAATCTGAATGCCATTTGCATTTAAGTGTGTGAACCTGGAGGCACCAAAGCTCCTTTCAAAGCCCACGTGGCTTTCGAGGGCAGTCTGGCCATGTCCATTAAAAGCAAGAACATGTCTTTTCACCCAGTTGTCCACCAATTTTAGGAATAATCCCATGGAAGATGTTACTGAAATATGAAAAGATAAATATAAAAAGATCTTAAATAATTGTTTCTAATAGTAGGAAACTGGAAACTGCCAAAATACACTTCAACAGGGCTTAGTTAAATCAAGGACAACTCATACATGTGATAGGCTCCTGTGTGGCCATCAAAGAGGAGGGCAGCCCTGCTCTGCTCGACTGACATGGAAATATGTCCAAACTACCTTGTCACGTTTAAAAAGAATCAAGTTACAGAACAGTAAATATACTGTGGTTGTTGTTAACTTTATTATTTACTTTTATGCATATAAAATGGAGTTTATACATAGGGAAAAATAAGAAGAAAGTGTGGCATAGCCTAAATTTCTATTATCTCTGGGAGTGAAGTTGTGGAACTTTTGTTCCCTAAGACATGCTTTTATAATTTTTTTTAACAAGAAGCTTGAATTATTTTAAATTAAAGAAAGTAAAGACAAAAGCAATCAGCGTAGTCACTGAACTTTACCTCTTTAAAGCTGTGTGAAGAGAATAAAAACATTTTGCTTATCACTTTCCCTCCATTAGAAAAACGCCCAGTCACCTTTCTCACTGGGCAAAGCTGATGAAAGTTGAAGATTCCTAATTGCTTTATCTAGAAAAGCAAAAGGTCTACTCTTAAAGACAATGGGTAGAGTGGTGGTTTTTTTCCCAATTGTAAAAGTAATACTTGGCCGTTGTAGAAAATTTAGAAAATACAGGAAAAAAAAAAAAGGGGGATTGATTCATATGCCTAATACTGGGGCATTAATTGTATTATCTTGTGATATTTCTTTCCTTTGAGCATAGATTTTTCTTAGTTGAGATCACTTGCTGCCTACATTTTACATTTTGTTAGATTTTCAACTTTTTATGTATGTTGAGGCTGCTTTAATCTTATCTGGCCCACTTTTCTCCCTCTCTTCTTTATGTTCTTATGTTTGGAGAGTAAGCGTGCAGCATGGGGAAGGAGTACAGGGATACCTTGCCATTACACATTTTTATTTCATTAAATGTAAACTCACACATGGAGGATAGGGGCCAGATTTTCTTTAAGTCAGAACCTCTAGAACCTTCTTAAGTAAAAGGTTGTTAAACAGACGAATAAGTGAATGAGTGAATGATTAAAGAATGAACAACTGGAGAGCCCGGTTGAGGCATTTTAGGAAGTGAAATCGACAAGACTCTGCACCTCGCCAGTCTCCACTGCCCCCCACCCCCGCCCACCGCCTACAGGGGCTGTGGAACACGGTGACTCTGCAACCAGGCACCCTTGGCTCAAAAACACGGCCTTGGCTTTCACCTGGGCACGGTACTTATATTTTTAAGCCTCGGTTTAACTGTTAAAACAGGGGCAGGAGTAGTACCTGCCTCAATGGGTAGGTTAACATAGGCAAAGCATATAGAACAGGGTCTGGAACGCTGTTCTGCTGTTGGCAGTTTTGCTCTTCTTACTACTGCCATTCCGTATCAGGCCCTTAGGACACACAAGCTCTGGATTTAGTACTGGAGCCTCTCCCCACACTCACCCTGTGGTCAAACTGAAATAACTCCTCGTTCCCTGACCATCCCGGCCTTTGCCTTTTTTAATATACTTAGCCTGCTGAATGTCTTTTTCTCTTTTATGTTCTTGTTTCCCTGCTGGCTGCCTTTCTCCCTCCCTTCCTTTCCCTCTGGCAAATATCCCGCTCGTCCTCCAGAAATCAGCTCCAGCCCCTGCCCCTGGAGCAATGCTCCCCTTATGCACCATCGCCAGCGTCCTACAGGAGCTCCAAAATAGCCTTTACATGCTTCTCCTAACTCTCCTCCCATTGTGTCGAATTGTTTGTTCGTGTATCTGCCGCCCATGACCAGAGACCAGACTACGTCCTTGGGACCGGGTCAGCCCTTGTTCATTATGTGGCCCAATCACTGGCACAGAGCCTGGCCTACGCTGGAGGCCCTCAGTAAATAGTGGTCAAGTGAGGAAAGTAAATGGAGTTTACACTAGCAACTGCATTGATCAATCTTTCAAAATGGGCTTGTGAAAAGATCAAGCTAAATCGAAAATCAGTTCTGAGTAACAACCATAAAATTAGACTTTTTCAGCTTTCAATCTTATTTTGTTTTGACTACTTAAGATGGAGTTGCTGCTCCTAAATTCAATTTTCCTGCGTTGATGCCGCACTTATAACCTTGAAATTTAATATACTGAACTTACTGGAATACAATTTGGACATTCCACGATCGGATTTGTAAAGCACGGGCGTCTCAGCATATGTACTGTAACCTTTGTTGCTATATTCACTGTAAGTACCTGTGGAGACATTCAGGAGAATCACTGTAAAATCAGCTACAAGGATAGGTGGACACACTTCTCTGCTCTTCAATTCAAACATCTTCTCTTGGAATTCCAAGGAAATAAGTCATCAACTTTTGATAGCCTCTGGGACAGAGGAGCATTGAGAGTATATGCAGAGGGAATCCAGTTAATCCTAAAACCTCATGTTAGCTGAGTCTTCTGGCATTTTCTCCCACCCACACATTCAACCATACTACCCTGGATATCATTTACTTTTCCTTTTCCTTCTTACTAGAGCCAAAGTTACCATAGAAGCAACAAAAAAACAGGGATGGGAGAAACATTGGAGAAATGAATCCTCCCCAAAGGTAATACATGAGCTCCTGAATAATCAAAGCATGACTGTTTTTTGAGAGGGAAACATTCCCTACAACCTAGAAAGATATTTTGATAATTTAGTACTAGTCTAGCTGCCCTGTCATGGCAAAGAGATGTTTTTTTAAGTACACATGCATGGAGAGACCTGCTGCTATCCCTATTTATAATGTCTTTTTTTTTAAGATTTTATTTATTTATTTGAGAGAGAGAGAGCACGAGCAAAGGGAGGGACAGGAGAAGCAGACCCCCCTGCTGAGCAAGGAGCGCAACATGGGACTTGATCCCAGGACCCCAGGATCCTGACCTGAGCCGAAAGCAGATACTTAACCTACTGGGCCACCCAGGTGCCCCCTTATTTATAATGTCTTAAGAGAGAGAAATGGTCTCAGCTCCATTTAACCTAACAGAACATAAGGCATACTCCTCTGTAACCAGTCCAATACTTCAGCATCACATTCCTGCTTCTTGTCCCAGAATCACTGCATGTAATTCACCAAACAACAATTTGAGTAGTCACTGAGAACTGAAATATATTCAGTATATCTGCTAACCTGGCAGTTTTAACATTTGGGATTTGAAGAGTGAATATATGTGTGTGTGTGTGTGTGTGTGTGTGTGTGTTTTAATCCTCAAGCTCTTTTCAAGATGCTGAAATAATTTAAAGGATCAGTAACAGAAATTGAATTTTGCAGGCTGTAAGTTCTGTCTACACAGAGACGAGCGTGCCTCCTCATAATAACCAGCCATCAGCATTTACCAAGTGAAGTCACTAAACTAAACATCAGAGTTGGTTTGAAGCCTAGCCAGTCCACGAGGAACAAAGAAATCTAATACCGTATTTTAAAGGGCTACTGCGAGTTTTATAATAAGTATTTCACCTTTTCCTGTTTCATGTGGTTTTCCCTCTGTTTTCCTGACACTGGAATTATGTGCATCTTAAACCATGAGCATTTGGATATATGCTGCCTTGTACATTTGTGAGAATCAAGTTTTCATAATAATAGCTTCTAACACATGCCAGTTTGAATCCTCGGGGACTTGCTATATGTGCCATGTCATTTCATTTGCCTTTATCACCTCCCTGAGATGGTAGAGGGGAAGATATTTGGTCCTCAGTGGAAAGAACTGAGGTCCGTAGAGGTAAAAGAACCTCATCACAGAGTAAATAACAAGGAAAATGCCTTCCAGATGACACTAGCCAGGGTAAATTTGCAAAGAATGAATTTTTTGTTCACTGATATATCGCCAGCACAAATAGGCACTCAAATATTTGTTGAATGCGTTGAGAAGAGCTACTAAAAATGCAGTTGAAAAGCCTGCATTTCATAGTGGTGCCATTTAGCATGAATTATCTTAAAACATTTAAACTCAGCATTCATACTTTTGGTAAAACATCATCTCAGAAATGAGCTATAAGAAGAGCACTACGGCTAAATTTGACTCAAAAAAGTCATTAAAATAGTATGATCAATGCTTGGACAGAGGCAGGAGGAGGGAGATGGTCCATTCAGCTGAAAATACAATATCTTAAATGTAGGAATGAATGAAATGACTCTGTAAGATGTTTTCTCAATTTATTCTAGAAATCAAATTTCTTTGTTTCCTGCTTTTGAAAATGCTTAGCTTGACATCCTTGAAGACACACATCTTGGATTTCAGAAGGAATATGGCAAAGAAACTTCCCAAAACAAATTTACCCATACCAGATCTCTCTCTATATATCCATCTTTTTACCTATCAGCTATCTGCCATCTCTTTGTTTAACCCATACTAGAGCCAGATATACTTTGCCTTTCTTCAGTGTTACACATGCTCAGGAGGCTGTAGGAGGAGATTTGAAGGGCTATCTTTATATTTTTCAAACAAAGAAATTGAATAGAAGATTCCCATTTCATAAGTAGGCCTAATAGTGACGTTTTGCAATGTGGATTCATTAGGAAACAGACTAAGATATCCGTTTCAGTTAAACATGTTGAACTGGCCACAAATAGTTACACATGTAATATACACTGTAAGAGTGTGATAGACTTCTCAGCTAAAGGCAGTAGTTCACAGGTGCTGGCCACCAACCAAGATTGTTTGCTCGCTCCTTGGAGAGACTGTCCAAAGTATGGCCCAATGCCTGACATGGGGGGTGGGGTGGGGCACTGAGGACAGGGGGTCCCAACTGCCTCACTGTGAATCCTGGCTCCACCACTCACAGTTTGCGTGGCCTTGAGCAACCATCTCGTTGTCTTCCTAAGCTTCAATCTCCCCACGTTACCTCCTCAAAGGGCTGTCCTGAGGATTCAGTGAATTAATATATGTCAACCTCTTGGAATAGATAATTAGCACTTCAGTGTTTCTTGTTTTTGTTGTTGTTATTGACAGTATTATTCCAAAATTCTGTTACAAGATGTTTTCATTTATGAGAAGTACTTGAGCATTAAAAAAACACAATTACGGCATAAAAGGAGAATGTTGGTGAAAATATTTTAAGCGTGGTATGATCTATTGGAAAAAATAGTAAATAATAATAAAAAATAAAAAATAATAACTAACCCAATCAAATGGATGCACAATAGTCCTGAAAATAAAAGTATCATTGCATATTTACTCATGCAAAAAAAAAAAAAAGTCTAGAAAGTATACTGACTTTAGCAGAGCTTCTTCGTTCAAAGGCTTAATTTCAATATCATGACCATAACTTTCTCCTGATTCATCCTTTTCTCTCTCTACTCATCTTTTATTACCTTGCAAGCACTTTGCACTGTTTTTAAAAAAACATGACTAGTTTTTCAGCTGAACTCCCCACTACTACAAATTCAAACTGTAATCATAAATTGGTGCCAGGGTGCATTTAAGCAATTAGAATGCTGTAATTTAAGTCTGCTGTGTATGTCATCTTATAATGCATAAGGGTAAGTACAGAAGTCGAGAGCTTGGTTTTTTTTTGTTTTTTTTTTTGAGAGCTTGGTTCTAAGTATTTACTTAATGACGGTTATTAATCTGTTCTGCAATTGTCTCCCCTCGTATTTATCAGATGCGGGTGTCTTGGAACCTCCATGCTTATTAGCAGAGCCTGACCTATTTAGGCTCCCTGCCTTTCTTGCATCGCCTAACAATTTGGCTGTAGATCACCACACCTAATTTTCAGGGCAGTCTCATAAACATTCGCTCCCTTGCTTTGAAACTGTGTTGGTGCAAGAGTTTATAAAAAGGACTCAGATACTGCAGAATGGTGGAGCCAGTGTCTCTCGTACTTACCATGTGACCATCTCATTCCTTCTGGGCTTAAGAAGAATAAAGCGGAGCCTCAAGATCTCAAAATGGGTGGGGGAGCGGAGAATAAAAATGAGAGTTGGAAGCAGAAAGACTCATAGTCCTGATATTTTTTGCAGCGTTATCTGATAGGACATTGTCCTCGAAATATTTAGTGTTTTTTTCTTAAGTATAGATTAATTCATTAAAAATATTTTTTGATTGTCCACGATGTGGTAGGCACTATGTAGATGCTGGGTGTACAACTCAGAAAACAGATCTCTGCCTGTGTAGAGTTTGGAGTTTTGTGCAATGAATACCCTATTTCACAAGTTGTGTGTATCTAAAATCCAGTTCCTATTCAAGTTTTTCTAATTGTCTCATTAATGTTCTTTATAGCTTTGGGGTTTTTTCCTGTTCTGATCCAGAGTCCAATCCCAGATCACACATTGCAGTTAATCATCGTGCCTCTATAGTCTCCATAACTGGAAACAGGTGGCCAGTCTTTCTTCAGTTTTTCTTCCACTGGTACTTTTGAAGGGTATAGGCCAATTGCTTTGCAGAATGTCTCTCCATTTCTGACGTATGGATTTGTATAATTCAGTGGTTTAAAACATGTATCGTGTTGGACATGTCTCAGAATCATCTCGGAACTTGGTGAAAATGCCGAGACCCACACCCTGTCCTATTTCATCCTGTCTTACTTCAGTCAGCCTGGGCCTCTGTATTCTTCATTAGCTCTTGTCCCAGCAATTCTGCTACACACCAAAGTTTGCGAGTCACTAGTCTAACATAATTTCCTTGTGGCAGGAATACCGCGTAAGTGATGGGGGTTCTCAGTGTATCTTGCAAGGAGGCTGGCCAATGTCAGTATACCTCGGGGTTTTATTTTGTATTGAAAAGATTTACTTATTTATTTGAGGAGAGTGAGAGTGAGCGAGCACATGTGCACGTGCACGAGAGAGAGAGAGAGAGAGCACAAACGGGGAGAGGGAGAAGCAGACTCCCCACTGAGCAGGGAGCCCGATGCGGGGCTCCATCCCAGGATTCTGGGATCATGACCTGAACCAAACACAGACGCTTAACCGACTGAGCCACCCAGACACCCCATCAATGTATTATCATCCATTCTGCCATTAATTTTGATGATCAAAATGCTCCTATTGCTGTAGCCTTGGAATCAGCCATTTTTCCTTTCTGTGGAGAACGGTATTTAGAAATCAAGATCTGGTTTGTATTTAAACTAGTTGGAAGTTCATCCCAAGAAAAAAAAAAAGTGTCACCTGTCCACCTAAAAATAAAATGCATTGCATGAACCATACCTGGGCTGATCCTCGGGAAAGTGCGGTCTGCCTAGTTTCCTTCTTTCTCATTTCCATTTCTGTATATTCCTTTGATTATCCTCCCACAGACGAGCACTAATTCACATGCTGCAAAACTTACTCTTTCTCTTTGCTCCTATCTTCATTGTGATCAAGTTTCTGAGAAGCAGTCTGCCCAGATACTTTGGTCATAATGCTTATGTCTTTGAAACTGCGATACACGCCCACAGAAACACCTGTACTCATTGGCTTTCCTTGTAAGGCTTTTTCCTTTTTCAAAGCGTTTTTATATCTTGTTTTTCTTTTTGTCCTCAAACTCCATGGAACATGTGAGACAGGTATTATTATTTTCCTTATATGTTTTTAGAAAGTGAAGCCAGAAGAGCAAAAGACTTTCTGACATCTAACACCAACTTGTGTTTGGTGTTTTGAGTTTGTGTATTGAGTCCTTGACACATAGGACTTAGCTTACAGTGCCCATAGCTGGTGAAGCCTGGGCTGTGTTCTCATGGTTCAGAAACTCATTCTGAGTTGAAAATCCAGGCAAATCAACTGAAGAGTGAATCAAGAAACACAAGAAGCATTCCCTTTTCTAAAAGGAAAGAAAAATACTTCCATCGACTTTTTACCTCACCACTCTTTTAGTTGATCTTCTACAGATATTATTGAACATCCTCTCTGTGCTAGGCAGTGTTCTAGGTCCAGGAGATATAGCTAGGGCCAGGTAGATAAAAACCCGTGCCCTTAACCTATGAGACAGGGGTGATGGTGGGAAGAAAAACAATAAAGAAAATAGATAAGGTGTGTAATGCATTAGAAGGTGCAAATAGGATCACCACATACTTCATACAAGGTGCTCACTGCTCAGCTCCATGCCCGAAGGTGCCATGAGACCTTGGACGGAAGCAACTAAAGATGGAACTGTCACTAAGTAAGATGACAAAAGCTTTAGGGAAGATCAGGAGTTCTGTTTGTTTGCTTCTCAGCCGTATATTATAGTATAATATACATATAGAAAAGTGCATGTAATGTAAGTGTGCAGCTCAACAAACTTTCACAAATTGAACACATCTGTGCAACTAACATCAATATCAAGTAACCAGAATAGTACCACCTGAGAAGCCCCTCACACGTTCTCTTCCAGTCATTAATCCCCCCGACTCCCGTGACTTTTAATAGCATTTATTACTTTTAGGTGACTTTATATTTCATATAACTGGAGTCATACCATATATGCTCTTTAACGTTTGGCCTGTTTTTGCTCAAATTATGTTTCTGAGATTCATCCGTATTGTACGTAGTTTAGGCTAACTTGTTCATTTTCATTGCTGAATAGTAGTCCATAGTCTAAGTATACCACAGTTCGTTTGCTCATTGATGGGCATTTGGGTAGTTTGCAGTACTTAGTTATGACAAATAGCACTATGTCCATCGTTTAGGGGACATATGTAAACATGTCTGTCAGGTGTTTACCTAAGAGCAGAATTGCTGGGCCATCGTGCATATGTGTGTTAAGGTTTGGTAGACCTTGCCAAAAAGTTGGTCCAGAACTAAGTTATAATCCACCAGCAGTGATGAGAAGAATATAGTTTTGATGTGTTAAGTAAAATGTCTACTTCATGCAGTGCGATCAGATGGACCAAGTATATTGCAAAGAAGTACACCAAAATATTACTTAAAGACGATTTCACTATGTGCCTACAAAATGGAAATAAATAAGCTAAAACTTATTGGCATTATAAGCTTTGGTGAAGAAATTTAATGGTAGTCAAATATGCTAAAAATAATAATCTTACATAATGACAACCAGGAAATATAAGGAAAAAGGTGGCCCCTTTATAAAGGAAAATATAAAATACTGAGTATTAACCCTAACATTGGATGTGTGTGATCTTTACAGTATATCATAAAACCGTATGGTCACTATAAAGCTATTTCTTTTTTTTTTTTTAATAAATCCACTTCAGTAGAGACATACATGGTTCCAAAGAGGAAGACAAATTATTATATATATATATATATACTTTTTTAAATTTGACAAGATTATTTTAAATTTAAAAAGATATGTGTAAGAGAATGTTAAAGATTATTATGGAAAATTAAAGCACTTAGATATTGAGCTATATTATAATGGAACATTGATGAAATGTTACAGAACAACACAAAAATTGAACAGTGTCCCAGACCAAAGTAGATTACTATAGATGTAGTAATATGGAACAACGTAAGAAGCAACATGGTGCATAGTGCAGAGAGAATACAATGAAAGAATCTTTGAGCCTAGGCTTTATGATAAATGTTTTATATTTGTCCCTCATTAATGTTCTAAACAGCCCACTAAATTCAATATTATCATTCCCCATTTTGCAGATGAGGAACTGAGTTTCAGAAAAATAGCTTGCTCAAAACCCCAAAGATTCTTCCAGTGAGGGAGATGGGCCCCAGGCCCCGTCTGACTTCATAGGCTGGGAGAGGGAGAATAGATTGAAGGATACAGTTTTTACTCAGTAGGCAACACAAAGGGTTAACATTGGTAGCTCAAACAAAAAATAAGTTCTCAAACAGGTAAGTGAACACAGGGTCACTTCACACATGGGCAATAGCAAATAATATGCAATTGCAAGGGAGAGACTCAAATTGATTAGTAATCAAAGAATTGCAAATTGCAACAATTTTGCAGTATTGATAGTTTTCTAATTAGCAAAAATAATTTTATTTGATGTGGTATATAAAAATACATACATTTCCCTAAGATGGAAAAATTAGTGAGAATGTTTGATATCTTTATCTGGGTAATGATTGCACGAGTGTATACACGTGCCAAAATTCACCACGCTGTGCACTAAGATTTGTGCATATTACTGTATGGACCTCCATAAAAAAGAAAAAAGCACTTTAAAATATAGTCAGTGATTGAAACAAATAATGCAATATATGTTAAGAAAAAAAAAAGAAGAAGAAGAAGGTAGCGGGAGGGGAAGAATGAAGCGGGGGAAATCGGAGGGGTAGACGAACCATGAGAGACGATGGACTCTGAAAAACAAACAGGGTTCTAGAGGGGAG
>NC_138369.1:30951638-30984252 GCF_054177405.1 Leptonychotes weddellii
CTCACAGTGGTCATTAAGGCAAAAACAAAGCAGCTGCTCAGAGAAGCGCAGTCACTACTGGTCTTAAAAACCAGAAACTTCTCCCAGGGGTCCTCATGAAGGACTAGTACATGATGTAATTATCTATATCCAACACAACACACCTAGAGTTACTAAGATAATGAGGTTCTGAGGGTTGCTTCCTATATAGTTTCTCACTAGAAGCCAAAACACAAAAGCAGTTTTACTTTGGGACAAGCCTTATGGTTCAGTTTTGTAAGTTTCTGATGCTTCTAGCTTAATCCAGGAATAAAACTGAGAGAATCTAGGTCAATGGTTCTCAACTGGGGGAACTTTGCCATGCAGAAGACATTTGGAAATGTGTGGAGACAATTTTGATGGTCACAACTGGGGTGGGCGGGGAAGCTGCTCCTGGAATCTAGTGGATAGAGGCCAGGGGTGCTGCTCAGCACCCTATAATGCACAGGGCAGCTCCTACAAAAAAAACACTAGCTGAAAATGTCAATTATGCCAAGGTTGCAAAACTTGTCTAGAAGAACAAATGGAAAATATACCTCATCGAGACCATCCTCCAGAAACATTACCTCTCACCACTAGCTTGGACAAAAAAGGACAAAGTATTGGTCCATTTACACAAGGGGAATGGGGGGGTGCAGATGTGGTAGTTATGGCCTGGTCTCCTAGGGGCACCATAACCCCTAGAAGACAGAACTAGCACAGGGAAGGATGCTTCTTCTTTTTTTTTTTTTTTTTAAGATTTTATTTTTGTTTAGTAGGGAGAGAGAGAGGAAGCACAAGCAGGGGGAGTGGCAGGCAGAGGGAGAAGCAGGCTCCTTGCTGAGCAGGCAGCCCAATGTGGGACTCCATCCCAGGACCATGAGATCATGACCTGAGCTGAAGGCAGACGCTTAACCGACTGAGCCACCCAGGTGTCCCAGGGAAGGATGCTTCTATGGGCCAGCAAGAACTGCCTTGTAAGATAGTGGGTAGCTCTTAAGTGTTGATGTACCCCTGCCAGCACCACCACCAGACTAATTGTATGAAACCAGTGAGTCCCTATCTCTGGAATTCTCTGATCTGGCAGATTCCTCCTCCATGTAGATGTGTCCACAGAAGGAATTAAAAGGTCTCCTGGGAGCTACATCCATTCACTCATTTGTGTGCTTATCACATCTGTTCTTTACACTCTTTGTTTGCTGGCTTACTGGTAAACCAAAGCGAGAGCATCTGAGCAGCATCCAAGTCACTGTTCTTGCCAATTTTTGAGTTTTAACCAGACTTCGAAGTCTGGCCTGGTTGAGCAGTAGATGCAGTTGACTACCAATGTCGGGAAGTCCCTTTCTCTCTATCTGTGGGCAGTGATTCTCTCTGGTTCACATCTGCCCAACTTCGCCCTGAGACACAGTGGGGGAGAGCTTTCTTCCCTCGGCTCTAATTTGGAAAATCCCTGGGACCGTCTTTGGACCAGCTTCCGTTGCTTGTCACAGAACGATGATTGTGTTTGCACACAAGCCAGTAGGGAAAGAAGCAGCTCCGAAAAGAATGGGATCTTCTGCCCAGAAAAGGGGACGGGTACTAGGCAGTCAAGACAAATAGATATCCAGCATGCTGAGAAAATATGTCAGCTTTTTACAAACTTTTTATTTTGAAATTATTTCAAATTTACGGAAGAGTTTTAAGAATAGCACAAAAAATGGGGTATGTCCTTCGAACCAAATTCACTGGTCATTAACATTTTGCCACATTCACACTCCCTTCCCTTGCCTGCAGATGTGCAATTTTTTCTGAATCATTTAAGAGTAAGTTACACTGTTTATCCTGAAATAATTCATTGTATCGCGCCTGAGATCAGAGACATCCCTTATATAACCATGTCACAGTAATCACATTTAGAACATTTAACACTGAACCTTTACTGGTTGCATAAGGTACCGTCCAGTTGTACCAATAATGCCCTTTGTAACAACTTCTCTTGATACAGGATGACAGACTGCATTTAGTTGTTGTGACTGCTTAGTCTCCTTTTCTTCGACACGGTTCTTCAACCTTTCTTCGGCATTCATCCTATTGATATTTTTGAAGAGTATGGGCCAGATATTTTAATAGAATGACCCTCCATCTGGGTTTGTCTCAGGCTGCCTCACGATTAGATCTAGTGGTGTATTTTTTGGCAGAGATACTACCCAGTGGTGTACTGGAACCAGCTGGTACCAGTGGTGAGAGCCAATTCTCACATCACATCCCAGCAACGTGTTCTGTGAGGTCATATTGGTAGTTTGAAATCAGCTATGGTGGGAGTATTTGCACCATGGATATCAACAGATGCTACAAATGAGGGATCACCCCCCCTCCTCCAAGTTCTGGTTGAGAAACATATACATTTACCAACACAGCCATGTATATAAGTGAAGTTGTGTCCTTCTCAATAAATACTATCAGGAGGCACACGATGCCAGTCTGTCCAGTTATTGGTGATATCTGATCACTTGATTAAGACTGTATCCGTCTGGAGCACCTGGGTGGGGCAGTTGGTTGAGTAACCGGCTCTTGGTTTTGGCTCAGGTCATGATCTCAGGGTCGTGGGATTGAGCCCTGCACTGGGCTCGGCACAGAGTCTGCTTGGGTTTCATTCTCCCTCTGCCCCTCTCCCCTGCACATGGGCTCTCTCTTTCTCTCTCTTTCTAAAATAAATAACTCTTAAAAAAAAAAAAAAGATTGTACTGTCAGATTTCTCCATTGAAAAGCTAGCATTTTCCCCCTTATCATTAAATTTCCCCATAGAGAGATACTTTGTGATTATATAAATATCCCGTCCTGTTTCTCACCAAACTTTTATGCAATAGTTTTTATTTATTGAAAACTATTGCCTGGATAATTAGTACTATGATGACTGTAAATGATAATTTTGTTTTCCTCTCATTTCTTATACATTTATTTGGGTTTTTTTTTTTTAGATTTTATTTATTTATTTGTGAGAGAGAGAATGAGAGAGAACATGAGAGGGAGGAGGGTGAGAGGGAGAAGCAGACTCCCTGCTGAGCAGGGAGCTCGATGCGGGACTCGATCCAGGGACTCCAGGATCATGACCCGAGCCGAAGGCAGTCGCTTAACCAACTGAGCCACCCAGGCGCCCTATACATTTATTTGTTGGTGTTCTACAAGCTACCTCTTTTAATAGACTTAACCCTAGAACAGCTAGATAATTAGTGATACACTTGGAAACAAACTGACTTCCCCCAGCAGTTTGTCAAGTAGTTCCAAATCTTAAGTATTTGTGAGCAAGTGATTCATGTCCATGGTTGTGCAGAATAAGTTTCCATGAAGTACTACATCAATACAGAAAAAGCAGATGGGTCTTCAGAAATAATTTTCCCATTCTAAGTTTTTATATTTGATGATAACTTACCATCCCATCAACAGGAAAGGGAGCATTTGGAATCATTTTTCAGTCTTCTCTGATTCCAGTTTTTATCAAAAACATGCCTTTGAGGGGTGCCTGGGTGGCTCAGTTGGTTAAGCGACTGCCTTCGGCTCAGGTCATGATCCTGGAGTCCCGGGATCGAGTCCCACATCGGGCTCCCTGCTCCGCAGGGAGTCTGCTTCTTCCTCTGACCCTCCCCCCTCTCATGTACTCGCTCTCTCTCATTCTCTCTCTCTCAAATAAATAAATAAAATCTTTAAAAAAAAAAAAACATGCCTTTGGAAGATTCCTGGTGACAGATTGACACCGGAGTCAGAAAATTAACTAGTGCATGGCAGAATGGAAAGAGCACTAGACAAGAAGCCCAGAGTCACGGTCGGCTGTGGGGTTGGGTAGTACACGTCATGTCCCCAATGCTCAGTGCCATCATCTCTAAAATAATATGAGTAATTTTTTCACTAAATTCCCTTTCAGATTCTAAAACTTTCTTTTATTCCCTTCTACTTGTGAATCAAAACCTAGAGTTTACCTCATTAGCAAGATGTTTTGGTCAACTGAGCTAACAAGCCAAGGACAAAAATACGACGTCCGATGCGGAGACTGAACCTAGTGACCTAGGGACTGAATCTGTAAAGCAGCTAAATTAGCCATGAGGGTAGAGCACCAAGACTTGATACTGTTTCATATTACCCTTGTGTATTCAGCCACATCATCTGACTCACTTCTCTGCTCCTCTTTGTTTATCCCTGACGGTCATGGAAACCTACGAAGGATCCCATTACCTCTCTCTGAGGAGATCCCTCTCTCAAGTGTTAGCTTGCCCAGTCCCTATAAGGTTACCTGCGTTGCCATGGTTATAAGTAAAAGAAATCTTCTATCCTAGGACAGACATCAATTTCTAAAGAACTTTTGTACTTCAGGCATGAAATTCCGGAATTCCGTATATGTCTTAATTGAATTTCACCATGCGAAATGGCTGAGAACGAGGCAAATAGTATTATTTTTGCTTGATCCAGTTTTGTGAGCTCCCTGCACAAGTCAGGTAACCTTGGCAATCAGTATTAGAATTCAAAATACGTTGCCTTGGATTTCCAAAACAGTGGATAGGAGGAAGGTGAGGTAGGGGCTGAGGTATATAAAAGAATGTAAGGCTTGGCCAAAACATGGCTTCTCCTGTCTCCCTGGAACCAGAGTTCGGTAGGCCCCACCCCTCCAGCCCACCATCACCCTCCTCCACCAGAATTGTGTTGTGGCAACTTGCATAGGTGGAAAAAAAAACAAAAAACCCACAGGTGAGTTGCATATTTGCCTCCCCACTCTTCTGGAGCTGTCTGAGCCTGGTACTTTTCATGCTTCAGCTCTCATTTCGGCATTTTTAATATTTAATGACCCTTCTAAGGTAGAGAATTATTTGGCAGCATCCTTAAGGGTTTCTGTCTGAGGCCTTTTTATCTGCTGAACTTCCATTTACTAAATTGAAAAGTTGGTGTCTCAAATATTGTTTGGATGGCTCACCTAAGGTTCTGCTGAGGCAAAGAGGGTCATGGGGGGTCAGAAGAGTTGGCAGTCATTTTCAATATATTTTATTTAGCTTTTGTTCTGCTAATATCCGAAACAACCCATTTTTTTTCTCTTTTGTAAGATTTTAAGACAAACTGGACTTTAAGTTTGGGTGCAATTTCAAACTCAAAGATGTTTTTGAGTGTTCCTCCCCCTGTGACCCCCTCCCTCTGCCTGAGTTGTTGTTGTTGTTGTTTTCCTTTGAGCATAAGGAATATAACCGTTGTAAAACTTTGTCTTGATCAACACCCATCTCACCTGTTGGATTAAATGTTTCATCATCTTTCACCAGATTAGAAAACCACTGTCTCTTGCCTGAAAGACAGAGGGCAATCAACCTGGCTTCTCTTTGATTTTATAATCTGTTTCTAGAGATTAGAAGCAAGCTTTGAATTCCAAGGCTCTGGGCCTCTCAGCTTTTAGAGCAAAAAAGTTTTGAGCAGATCCGTTGCCTCAGGTTTCGGAAGGGAAACTTAGATGTCGCAGGATGAAATTCGTTTGTTTTCATTTTGTGACATAAGGGAAACATAATTATCACAGCTGGCGTTGTAACGCCCTGGGTTTTTGGTTTATTTTATTTTTGTGGCTTTTAGAAGAATTATTGTTATTAGTTTGTTTTATTTTTGAGAACCCCAAATCCAAATCACTTGGAAATGTGAGAGAAAAGCATAATCCTTTCAGAAATCTTCAGCGAGCTCACTGCTTCTGTGAACCTACCTAGTTCGCCTTTACTTTAAAACTACTTAATTACTCACCATTGATGTCCTGGTACAACTAGAAAAGCTCGTCAGCCCAAATTCAACAGGTAAAAGGGAGAAATAAAGAATTCAGGGCAATTTCTAGGCTCATGAGTTCGATAGTCTCAAAGACTCTGCACTTTCAAGTACTAATTATACAACACGTAAGCAAGGTTATATGGAATTGTTTTAGTGTGCGTTAATGCTTACAAGGTAGCGTATCACCCAACAAATTTTTTTTGCAAATTTTTTTAAAATGAAGATCCCGCTATACCATTCATTGTGGTACTACATTATATGATGCAGTAATGGTATTAACGTATATGATCATATTTAACAAAATAAATGAAGGCATATGTGAATACCTTTGCTAGAGGCAATATTCCCTCCACACACACTTACGCATCCCTACCAGGGCACTGAAAAAGCATTCCTGTTTTCCAAGGCCCAGAATTCTTATTTTTGGGGGTGGGGGGAGATCTTAAAGGATGAAAAAAATAAAATAATGGGTAAAATGATAAATTAGAGTTCATCAGATTTCAGTAAAATGGAACAGAATTTTGGTCTTCTCTAAGTATTTGCTGTAACTGATTCTTAAGGCTTTACATTTTGTCTCTAACTGTATAAATATTAATTCAACAATGTGTCACTGATGTCGAAGTGAATTTACATTTTTAATAACAGTTGCATTGTGTGTATACAAAAAAAAACCAAAAAACCATGTGGTGACCCAGTAAAAAAAAAAAAAAAAAAAAAACTCAGGAAAACACAGAACGAACAAATCTAAGAAAATCTTCAGAGCTTAAAAATGAACCTGTAGGGGTAAAAATTATTCATTGGGAAGTTCTCTGAATTTTCAGCCACCAGAGTCATTTGTGTTTCTTCCAGAATACTGCTCTCTAAACAAAATTCCCCACAGCTAATTAAAGTGTGCGCGCACACGCGCGCGCGCGCGCGCGCGCACACACACACACACACACACACATTGTAGCTTCCCCTGAACCCTGGATGCGCCCCTCCACGCCCCCCTCCCTTTCCCCTGTAATGGTATGATCTGCGTTTGATTGTAAACTGGAGGTGCCAAGCCGTGACAGCTTCCCCGACTCCACAGCCATTTGCTACAACCTAGGGCAGCCTGTGTCCAGTGACGCTTTGCTTTTCCCCCCCGACAGGGGCAAATCGAAGCGGACAGCGAAACCATCTTCAAGTTAGCAGCGCTTGTGTTACAGGTAAGAATCGACCAACTGCCTCTTGCCTGCGCCTTTTTGTTTGTTGGTTTTTGTGAACTGCCTGCAACTCTGAAACTTTCTCGCGTGGGCCGGTGGCTGATAGATTTTTTAAGCCAGCTGGTTGTTCGCCAGTGAAAAACGTGAGCGAGCCACCGTTTTCTGTTTTAGCGTAATTTGCATGAGCTATAGGGTGGTATTGTATGTCGCAAAGGAAAATGAAATTTAGACTGCTCTGGGGGAAGAGAATTTAGACCGTACTTCTGGAAAGGAGTTCTGGAACAGTTGAATTTGGGAAGCAGCAACTGTTACAAGAGCTGTAATTTTCATTTAAATTAAGTAACTTTTGTATACCTTTTTCTTGAGGTCGAGGGCAAGAGCCCCTTAATGCTTAAAGACGCTAGTAGCTGAAAAACCAAGCGTGTTCTGTGCTGGTTTAAAAAGAGAAAACAAGTAGCACGCGTTGATTTACCTATGTCCGGCTTAAAAGGTCTGTGTCCAGACTAGAAAGTGCTGCTCGAATAGACAAGCATTTATCACATGATCTTAGAGACCTAAAAGAAGACATAATCATCTGTGCTTTTTCAGATATATTTGTCTCTTCTGTTAAGAATAAAAAAAAAAAAAAAAAAGAATACGAAGTATTTCATGGATACTAATGTGTTCTCACCAATGCCACATTCTTCTCCGTGGCTCTAGAGAAAGTGTTCCTCGTGGACACTCTTCAAAACAAAACTCAGGCACTTTAAGAGGGAAACGTGACCAAGAGTGAAATTCATTTGCTTAGTTAACATAAATACATATTGATCATCTATCTTTGTTTTTTATTTCAGGAAGCCAAAGGGGATTATACCAGGTAATGGTTCCTTTTCTGATATTACTATGCAAAATAACCCTAGCTGAACCCTAGCTGAATGCCGTTACTTTGAATAACAATGGATGCAAACTCAAAAGAAAGTAGATCTCAAGGCGGGAGACTGAGATCTCTTCCCTCTTCAAATAGGGACCCATTCTTTTTGTGAATGAATCCAGCAAGGAAGCTTTCTTAGAATTTTTCAAGCCAGAGTGACAGTGAATTGTAAACAGAAGCCCTCCAGAGTTCTATTTTCTGTTATCTGCTAGCAAGATGAAGAAATCCCTAAAAAGCTTTGGTAGCCGTGCTGACTTTTTTAAAATTTATAAATAATCCTGTGTTGGAGGAGTTATAACATATGCACAAAAAGATAAACTCCATCAGCTGCTTAGTTAAGGGATTAATGGGGGCTTGCTTTTTGCAGCTGCCCTGCAGGGGCCTCCCCCTTCAGACACTTGACCTATCAGTGGTATTGTTGCCCCTGGGACACTTACTTGTTCTAACTGCCTAACTGGCCACCTCATCAGAGTGTTTATGTTCATGCTCTACCTGCTCCTTTCTGCCCCTTTTAATGCAGTAGTTGGAGTCGGAGAAATCGAAATGGTTAAAGGTGGAGGCAAGGCCTCCAATTAGAAGCAGCCCACAGGCCAGTGACCCATCGAAAGCCTCACCTCTACCATGTTAATGTTCCACTCCTAGTAAACTTTATCCGTAGATTATTTACAGATGACCTAGTACTCATTCCCAGCCAAGGTTTTGAATAGTATGCTCCTTAACAGACTGATAACCGAATAATGCCTTCCATGCCTGAAGACGTCCAGTCAGGGCATACTGCTTCACCTCAGAAACTCCAGATCCTCTCACCTGCCCATCCAGTTTGGTAAAATGACTGAGGAGTCCACGTAACACACCACGATCCGCTCACCACATTCATTAGCTTTGTTTTGTGCTGTGTTACTTTTTAAAAATTTGTGTTTAAGTTAGGAAATAGGCTTTGAGGGAAAGGAAAAGTATATTTAAAAATATATTTTCCTGATATATGTAAATATATCAGGAAAATCTATAAACACCATTATTTTTTAATTAAAAGAAAATGTGGGGATAAGAGGAGGGTAAATGAGTTTCTAGATCCTTGACATCATGCTGCTGTGTTCTCTGCTCTTGGATTTCTTAAAGGAGCCATATTTCCTAGGAAGATCAGATATGCGAGGAATGTCATCATGTGGGGGGGTGAGTCTGAAGTTGATTTATAAATGAGGGCTTTAGGGCCGAAAGCGCACCCTCTGCAGTCTGTGAACTGCTAACCCTTCCTTCCCCATTTCCTCTCCACCAGCCATGTAATGGACACTCTCTAAGCCTCATATCCTCATCAGGAAAATGGCACCTACCCCCTAGATTAATGGGTGTAGAGTGGGAGATCAAATGTTGTAAACATTGCCCAGGGCAGTTTCTGGCACATGGCAAGCTCTCTGAACACTTTGACTATTATTATCAATTATTCTAGTATCATTATTGCCCTCCTCATTATCATCATCCTGCCCTGTCTCTTGGTAACCTCTGAAGAGACCACTGGGACTAAGGTGGGTCTGAAGAAGGTGAATAGTGTATTAAGGGGAAGAACAGAAGAGAAAGGTTGATACCACAAACCTTCCTTGGGGAAGATCTCTTGCCTATGACTGAAGGCTCGGAAGAGATAGCCCTCAGGTAGTCCAGAGGTTGTCTAAGACTTCAAGGTTGTTGAGTTAGTCTGGCCAAGCCCAAACCAATCCTCTTCTTTAACTTTGCCTTGTGCCTGGTGGTTTCCTGAGTGATTACTAGGCTGATTAGATGGAGGACACTGTTTTGAAATTGTCTAAACCTCACTGAGTTGTAGAAGGAACATGAGCCTGGGCGTCAAGAAACTAGCAAGGTGACCCTAAGTGAGCCGTTTGTCCCTTCTGGGCCTCAGCTTGCTCATCTGTAAATTGGGATTCATGAAAATCGTGACTTGGCAGGGTGGTTTTAAGGAGATGAATGACGTGGAACGACTTTGTAAGTTATCAGTTGTTTTGCCAGCAAGCATTAGTTTTCACTGATGCGGGTGAAGGAAAGAATAAGGAACTGTGAACTCTTGTCATTGGGTTTATAATGAGGCAGAATTTTGATTCCTTGCTACCACCCACCCCCTCCCTGTGATGTGATCGCTTCCTCCTGTGAATGGGGAAAATATATTTTCCCCCCAAAATTTGTTACAAAACTAGTTTAAGAAAAATAAGATACCGTGAGGCAATGTGTATAATGGTTAGAGCAAAGACACGAGAACCAGACAGCCTTGCTCAGATCCCAGGTCTGCTACTTATTACCTGTATAATCTTCAGCAGGTTATTTAAACTGTCCAAGCCCTCAACTTCCTCATCTGTAGAATGGAACTTATCTTAATGGTATACACCCCATAGCATTGCTATGAGCATTAAATGAATTAATATTTGCAAAGCACGTAGAACAGTTCCTACAGTCTCCACTTTCTTATTTCATCATATTAATGGAATGACTTACCACCTCCCTGTTGTTTCAAATATGAATTGTTTCCCATTTTTTGCTGATATATAAATGATGCCGTGATGAACATCATGGTGTATTTGGGATTGTGGTAATCTGTGATTGTTTTCTTATGTGATGTTTCTCAGGTGGAAACAAGCAGAGGGAAGTTCCTTAAAGAGGCAAAATACAAAGTCCTGAAATGGAGTTTACACATTCTTGATACCACTACGTTAAAATTATACAAAGTTCATAGCTTTATCCAATAACACCCACAGAATGCCTAAAATGTGTCAGCCCCAGTTGAGGTACTGAGGATGCCGAGAACCATAGGCTAGGGCATCTCCTTCCTGGGAACTTGGTTTTCTATCAAGAATTACCTCAGTGGCCATTCTGAATCCCAATCTTCTGTTGACTTACAGGCCGGTGGCTGCAGCTGTTGGCTTTTAGAACTTCACTGAGTTGACTCACTGAGGTTTAAGCCTCAAAAAATGTCCCCGAATACTTTCCAAGACCAGGGCAATGTGGCTTTCTCAATTAAAACAATGATTAACACCTACTTCTTAAGGCTGCTCTGGTCCACCCACTCCTTATGAATATCTCCCTCTTTCTCAAATGTAGCATTTCCAAAGCTGAACCCAGCAGCACCCCAGCCCCCAGAGCAACTCCTCTTCCCGGACTCCCCTTGTATGACATCAGCTTTTCCTCTTGAATTACCTCGGAGGATTTCCCTTTCACCCTCCCACCCATCTCCTCCATCTGTCTAGTCAGCTCTCTTCTTCATCAGAAGGCTTGCTTTCTCAGCCCTCATTCCCCTCCACACAACCCGAACACGGCGCTGTGTGTGTATAGTTTGTGTGAGTGCTTTTGACGACGTTATTTTCAAAGTCCATGCGTGATTTCATTCAATCCCCACCACAAATGTTATCACTGCTGTTGAACAAATTAACAGATGGAAAATCAGGCCCAGGGAAACAATGTCACATAGCCAGTGAGCTTCCAGATCTTTTCTGGTGCCATCCCTCACAGCCACCTGCACAGAACCGCAGTTATCTTCCCGAGACATAAATGTGATTGGTGTTCACTACCAAGAATCTCTTTACGGTTTCTCATTGCACAAACGCCTACCCTGCACACCCTCATCTGGCATCAAGGCTCTACTTAATCTGTTTTATGTACTTTAATTTCCCATACTCCACTGTTTATACTCTTTAATATCTGTTCGTGCCTCTCTTCTCGGTTCTCCAGGTACTCTGTAGTATTTTCCCTTCATGGCTGTGCTCAAACTCTTCTTCCTGGAATGCCTTGAAAAACAGCAATCCTCCCCCTTCTTACTTAGCTTCCTGCCATGTTTCCTTAAGAGTATTTTAAGTGAACATTATCATAACCAGTAGGAAACCTTGCTCTCGGGAAGTTAATTAAAATAGTAGAGTGGGGACTTTCATTCTCTTTAAATAGTTGACAGTCTGAATTTCCAAGTCAGCCTTTAAGCTGCAAAGATAACAAGCTGCTTGGGTTACACAACGCAGACAACGCAGAGAATTCCTGAAAGCTGACACGGGCGAGGAGGGAAGGCTTTATCACTGAGCTAGCCGCAAATGAGTTTGTAAAAGCAGGACTGGGTTGGTTTTTGTTTTGTTTTGTTTTGTTTTTCTTTTTCATTTCTCTTAAGATCCTGAAAGGTGGAAGTTACCGAATAATCATGTGATTAGGGCACTTCTGCTTATATGAAAAAGGGAGTGACGACAATTTACAATTAAGTGCTGGGTCAGAATGAGCGTATATTGTCCCCCAGCTTCAAATGGGAAGGTATAATTCACAACTTACAGCTGTGCTACAAAATGCAGCTATTTCCCACGGGAAAGGACCTGGTGTGGCTGCCCTAAGTGTAGTTAATGGGGGGCAGGGGGGAGCAAAGACTTTAAAGAACTTTCCCGCCTCGTTCCTACCTCTCTAGAGCATTTAAACCTCTAAAATGTCCTTCCATTTCCAGAGCCTGTAAAAATCAGTTACAGTAATAAAAATAGCAGCTCCCGTGAGCTTGGTGCTATGCGGGGTCCTTACATCAATGGGGAGGCAGTAGTGAAGATAGGAGCTCTAGAATTTAACTGCTTGGGTTCAAATCCAGGCTCAGATGCTTGCTCTATAACTGGCTAACTAACCTCTCTGGAACCCAGTTTCTGGGTCTCAGTAAATAATGCAGGGCATTGTTATTGTTCCTAAAATGCATCACCTTCGCATCAACCCTGTGATGATAGGCACTGTTAGTATCCCCATTTTACAGATAGGGAAACTGAGTTGTGGGGTGAGCAAGTGGCATTCTGTCTAAGTCACATAGCTAGAGAGTGGCAGAATTAGGACTCCAAGCCTCATGCTCTTTACCGCTGTGAGGAGTCTCCTGATCCCTATTCCAACACAAACGGTAAGAATCATTACCTTCCTTGCTAGCAGAATAAAGAAGACTGACTGGACAGAAGTTGAACCTTTCTGTCTCATTTCAAGCAAGGGATTTAATGCATCAGCCAAAGGCTTTTGTGAAGAAAAACTTGAGAAGTGGCTTTTCTGTCTCCCTGTGAAATGATTATTTTAAGGTTTGACCTAAAGATAGAAACAAATTCTTTTGTGTATCAGTTCAGTGCATTAATACTTTATTTATTTTTAATGGTTTGTAAATACATCTAAGTGTTAGGCAGTTTTACATGTTTTACAAACGTTAATTCATTAATCATCATCTTCACCCTATGAACTTGGTATAATACCCCCGCACTACAAGCTTAAGAAACTTTGTGTGGCATTATATTGATATTACCATATTATGGCTTAACATTCCCCAATGACTTGGCCAGATGTCAAAAGTTATGTTGAATAAACAAACAAGCAAACAACACATGGGGAACCATGGACAATTAAGTGTGGGGAAGTACCTGGTTAAGAGTTAAAATTCAAGTTCTTTTCGGTAAGTTTCCCATCTGCTCATGTACATAGCGAATGTCCTAGAAGAAGACATGTAAACAGTAATTCCTACACTGGTTTGTCCCTGATGTGTGAGCGTCTTGCCTGACAATGTTCCCTGGACTTCACTTTGTAAAGGGTGGGTTTATTTATTTGCTGAAAGCTCAGTATTAAAATGCCTTTAAAAGATAGGCATTTTGGGGAAATCTGTTCTTTGTATTCTCTGTCAGATTCATTACTCCCCTAGATTTTAATTCCATTAACTCTTAGGCAGGGCAAACATTCATCAAGTTCTGAACTTGCTTTTTCTGAAGAGCTCTAAATTTGGAAAAAATCAGCCATCCCATACGATGGGCACTTTTTCATCTGTTCTAAGCATAGAGTGATAGAGCTGGCCTGTATCACGCATTTGAACCCTCATTTTATAGCTGATGAACTAAGGAGTGACAGATCCATGACAGTTCAGGTGGACAAGACCAGACCTGCAGTCTGTGTACCCCACCCATCTCAGAGTCATCGTTTTAACTTACACCTGTGTAAGCAGGCCTGTGTGGATCCCTGCTGTCCCTGCTGGAAGGCAGTGAGGGACAGCAGGCTGTGGACTCTACCCTGGCAAGTGGTGTTATCAGTGCAGTGACCCTGAGTCTAATATTAGTCACTTGAGGAGATAGTTGAAGAGTGAGAAGGCAGGAAATGAACTCTTGATCATCAGTGCCCTTGGATGCCTTGCCTTTTTCTCATTGTTCAACCCTGTTCCTTTGCATAGATTAAATACCTAGAGTGTGCGTGCGAGGCACTAGACCCAGCGAGGGCTATGATGGAGGCAGACTGGCTTTCCAGTCTCCTTTGTTGGAGACGCCAGGGGAAGGCATGGGCTCTGGACTCAGACAGGCAGGCGGGAGTGAGAGACAATCTGCTGGTGGCATGCCCTTCAGCCTGTTTTAAGACATCTGAATCTAAGGTCCCTTTTCTTTTCTTTTTTTTTAAGAGAGCAAGGCCATTCCCTTTTCTTTAAAGGGTTTGTTTTGAGGTTACCTTAACGTAACCCCTAACTTAACCCTTTCAGGGTGCCTGGGACGGAGTGGAGATGTCAGAGTACTTGGCAGTTAGCTTCCACTTTCCACGAAGTCCTATCTATTGTAGTGAGATGTGCTTTTTTCTTTTCCTTACCATCTTAGCAATTATTAAGTGTGCAGTTTAGTGGTGGTCAACACATTCACATTGTTGTACAACTGTCACCACCATCCAGCAACAAAACTTTTCATCTTGCAAAGCTGCAACTCCGACCCATTAAGCACTAACACATCTCTGCCCCTCCCCCAGCCTTGGGCAACCACCATTCTGTCTCTGTGAATCTGCCTATTCTGTCTCTATGAATCTGCCTAATGATCACATGATATTTGTCTTTTTGTGACTGGCGTTATTTTATTTAGCATAATGTCCTCGTGGTTCATCTATGTTGTACCATGCATCAGAATTTCTTTTATTTTAAGGCAGAATAATATTCCTTTGTATGTATAGACCACGTTTTGTTTATCTGCTCATCCATGGATGGATACTTAGTTTACTTCCACTTTTTGGTTCTTACGAATAATGCTGATATGAATATGGATATGCAAATGGAAATTATTATAGGAAAAGAGATGCACTTTTTAAAAAGAGTCCCCCGCTTCTAGGTACTTAATTATATTCCACCATTCATTGGGATAAGGTGGGGTGAGGGCATAGGAATGTAGGACAGACCTCAGATTCTTGTTCCAAATCATCAGATCTTACCTATCAAAATTAATGCTTAAAGAGTCTAGTATTTATATTGAAAATATTGTTGCAGATGAATTTTTGTTGACGTGGAAAAATGATTACAATATACAAAGTGGAAAAAAACAAAAGTATATGTATTATCCTTTTTTTTTTAATGTGTATCAGTGTATTCAAACACATGATATATGCATAAAACTGGTAAGTTATAGCATAGTGCATTGTCTTTTGAATTTTTTTGTTCATACAGCACATTCATTTCTAATATATACATTTATATATGTTTTATTTATTTATTTATAACAGTTATATACATGTAGAACCATACCAGCATCCTGTTCAGAAAAAATATTTACGGGGCGCCTGGGTGGCTCAGTCAGTTCAGCATCTGACTTTTGATTTCTGCTCAGGTCGTGATCTCAGGGTCAGGGATCGAGCCCCGCATCGGGCTCTGGGCTCAGCACAGAGTCTGCTTGAGATTCTCTCTCTCCCTATGCTCCTACCCCCACTCACACGTGCAGATGCATGCGTGCACAAGCGCTCTCTCTCTCAAATAAATAAGTAAATAAAATCTTTTTTAAAAATGAATAAAATATTTACAAAAGAATAACATGTGGAAAGGAATGAGATAGAGTAACACGTTCAAAGAAATGGGTACAGATAAATTTCACTGGAAATTCTAATATTTTCTTTCTGTACACCCACATACCTTTCCATCATAGAGACCTTAAGAGAGTGGATTCTGAAGTTCGGTGGAGTTGAGTTTAGTTCCAGATTCCACTTCTCCCTGGTGAACAATCTGAGCTAAGTTACTGAACCTCTCTAAAACTCAGTTTCCTTATCTGTATAGAGATAATTACAGTTCTTTTGAAACATTTTTTTGAGGTATGATTGACATGTAACATTAGTTTCCGATGCAGCAATCAACGTAATGATTAGATAATTGTATATAGTGCACAGTGATCACCCCAATAAGTCCAGTTAACACCCGTCAACATATTTATTATGAACTTTTTTTTCTCTTCTGATGAGGACATTTAGGATCTCTCTTCGCAACTTTCAAATATGCAGTACAGTATTGCAACGTTTTGCATGCTGCCTAGTTTAAGGTAGGGGCAGAAAAAAATTAAGCTATTATTATGGTTGTCATGACTTACAGTTGTCTCAGGATGGTGGGCGGAGAAATGTTTACAGGTTTCCTTCTTTGCATGTCACTGTATTTTTGTTTATCAGCATCAAAAACATAGTGCTTTTGTCAGAATTTTCTTAGAGGTTATTTTGTATTTTTAAAAAAACTCCAAGCTAACACAGTGACTTACACATCTCTCGCCCTGCATCCCCGCACGACTTGTGGAATTCTACCCACTCTGCCTAACGGAAACTTCCAAAAACCAAGGCTTAAGCTTTTCCTTGCCACCCAGAGCCACAGGGAGCCCATGACTCCCCACAGCACGTGGGAGGCCCTGGCCAGGCCCTGCTGGTGCCCAAGGCCTGTGTGCCTTTGTCAACAGGCTCATTCAGTTTGGGCACAGGTGCCCGAGGCTGGGCAGGCAGAAAGGAAGCAATTAAGACAATGGAAACCTGCCGGGGAAAGAGCTGTTGGCAGGGCGGACTTCCCGGGTGTGTGACCTGCGCAGTCACACAGGGCCCCCTGCTCAGAAGGGCCCCATGCTTGGTTGGTGATCTTCTGTCACCATGTTGAAATTCTCAATGATTTTTTGACAAGGGACTCCACATTTTCATTTATCACTGGGCCTTGCAAATTGTGTGGCTGGTTCTGGCTGTTGAAAATTGTAAGGCATGGAGAAGGCCTGGGTGTTGAATGGATTCTTAAAAGAAGGGGTTCTCTAGTAGGTGTCTAAACGGGTGCTCCATTGAGAAGGATGAAGAAACCACACAGAATTCCACAAGCCAGCTTTTTTGCATATGTCTGGAACATCTTAGCCCTTTCTGATTCCATTTTGCATGATCTCTCAGGTCAGAGGCACGAGAAGTAACATAATCTCTACCTCATAGGGCTCCTGTGAAAATGTACAAAAATAATGTCCATAAAGGAGTTGGACTAGTGCCTGGTGCCTAGAATACTCATTTCTACAATCTTCCTAAGTATTCACTACCTTATTCCTTGTATAGTTCCAAGAGCTAGGTATGATGATTAGCCTCACTTCTGTGGAAACTGAGGCCCAGAGAAGTTGAGTGACTTGACTAAGTCACACAGCTGGTAAGATGTGGAGCTGGGATTTGAACCCAGGCCCTCTGATGGCAGAGCCCATGCTCTCACTTCACCATTATGCACCCTGCTTTTACCATTATCTGCTAGGTGCCAGGCACCCTTACATTCTTTCTAGCATTTTGTCTCAAATTGAGATGCTCATTCTGCAGATGTGGGGACTGAGGCTGGCAGCCAAGGTCCCTTATCTTCCACACATGGAATTTGGATCTGAACCCTCCTCTGAATTTCCTCCCTGCCTTTTCTTTGGATGATTCTTCAAAAGTGAAGCCAGAGGATTATTAATGGTATCTGCTGGATGGGGCTGATAATGAAATGCAGTTCAGACCACGGGGAACTCCTGGACCCACAGGCCAGATGAGTCTGCATGGCTTGTTTCTGGCCACAGTGTCACGTCCTCTGCAGGAGCTGAGGCCCTAGCATCATCCTGGGTCCCCATCTCAGCTCCAACCTGAGGAGATGTGTCGGCTTCTACAAGTCTCACCTCTTTAATGCTCAGTTTTTCCACCTGTAAAGTGGGGGTGGTAATCCTATTTGTGGAAGAGGATTCTTGGGTGGATTATGTTTACATGCTCAGTTGCATGCCTAGTACATTGTAAGTATTTCTAACTATAAAAGCTCTTTTGCTCCAGCTTTTAGAAAAGAAAGGTATTGCCTGTGTTTGAATAGAACAAATACTTTTATTTCTTCTGATAGTTCTTAGCAGTTCACAGAGCTCATTCTCAGACTCTTATCTTGTTTGGATTTCATTTGTTTTTAATTTTTTTTTTTTAATGCCGGTATAGTCTTGTTTGGACTTTAAAATGACCCTGCGAGGAAAGGGGTTTCATCTCCACTTTACAGAAAAGGGAGGCCTGGATCCACTATTTAAGAGCAGAATCAGGCTAGGAATCCAGGCCTCTGCATTTCACCGCTCCTAAGTATTTTGCATTTCAGAACACTTTGCCTTTCACAGCTTTTTTTTTTTTTTTTAAAGATTTTATTTATTTATTTGAGAGAAAGAATGAGAGAGAGAGCATGAGAGGGGTGAGGGTCAGAGGGAGAAGCAGACTCCCTGCTGAGCAGGGAGCCCGATGCGGGACTCGATCCCAGGACTCCAGGATCATGACCTGAGCCGAAGGCAGTCGCTTAACCAACTGAGCCACCCAGGTGCCCGCCTTTCACAGCTTAAAGACACAATGCAAATAAACAAAAATAAAAGACCCCAAGTTCCACCTTAATAGACCCTAGACAGCTACCAACCCCACAGTGAGGATCAGTCTTGTGCCAGGAGCGAATGGGGCCATTGTACCATCACTGCTACTTGATACAAAAAAAGAAATTCAGCCTCAGTGGGCTTTTCAGATAGCGGCTGGCTAAGACATCTGCATATTTAGTGTTCAGTAGGAATAGAAAGTAGCGTGACATAAACTTCTCTCCCCAAAGTGTAAGCCATTCAGAGTCTACCTGCGCTAAGGGATGGCATTTTATTTATTTATTTTTTAAAGATTTTATTTATTTGACAGAGAGAGACACAGTGAGAAAGGGAACACAAGCAGGGGGAGCGGGAGAGGGAGAAGCAGGCTTCCCGCGGAGCAGGGAGCCCGATGTGGGGCTCGATCCCAGGACCCCGGGATCATGACCTGAGCTAAAGGCAGACACTTAATGACTGAACCACCCCGGCGCCCCAAGGGATGGCATTTTAAGGGATGATCTCTACATTCCCTCACTGATACACACTTCAGTGCCTTTTGGTTTGGTTCAAGAAACACTGAGTAACAACATAACACACATTCAGTCTTATTATCTGTGTTCAAATGGCTGATGAGGTTAATCCAGTTTTTGTGTGATCAGGACAGACACACTGAGTCACACATGCAGGAAGAAGGAATAAAGCTTTGGGGCTTCAAGCTGACCATACATAATTTTCACTTGTCTTGGAGGCAGTGTCCCAAGAAAGGAACAGGTTTATTTGACTTTACATTCTTTTATAGGAAAACACGATCCATATTATTTTTCTTCCATGTGCCCTTTTTTTCTAACTTGAGATTTGTATGACAGATCACTTTTTTAAATTATGGTAAAATATACATAAAATAAAATTTACCATCTTAACCATTTTTAAGTGTATAATTCAGAAGTGTTAAATATATTCTCATTGTTACGCAGATGATCTCCAGAACTCTTCATTTTACAAAACTGAAATGTTATGCCCATTAAACACTCCTGGCAACCACCATTCTACTTTCTGTCCCTGTGAATTTGTTTACTATGTTTACAGAATTTCACGTTAACCTGCTTCTCAGCCTGTCATTCTTATGAATTTTCCTTCTTCTGAGAGTTGAAGTTTCCAAGTAGACATGATTAGAATCCTCAGCAAGCTGGCTAACATTGAGAAAAACCTCTCATCACACTTTCATTATTATTAGAAGTTCTTTAGACTTAAAAAAAAAAATAGTTTGACAGTTGATCGTTATCAAGCGTGCAGATGGACAGAGTAATTTGTCCTCTGTTTCAAGTTAGGCCACAGACGAAAACAATAGCAAAAGAATTCAAGCTGAGAGGACACTGTGTTTCCCATCAAGAACACAAGCAGATTCCTTGCATCTTTGGTACAGTGCTGAGATAAGAAGGGCCCGATGCAAATTCCGTGGACTGGTCATGATGTGGGAAGAGCAAGATTCAAGGCTGAACTTGAACCAGTTACAGGGGATTCTGTTAAACAAATCCTAAAACTGCTTACAACTTGGGACTTGGCAAGGTGTTTCCAGAGTTCTTTCCCTGTGTCATTTATTACACAGGATTGTGTAATACACAGGTTGGCGGATTTAGCAAATAAAAATACAGGATGACCGTTTAAATTTGAATTTCAGATAGATAATGAATATTTTTGTTAATTCCCACACCTAACATACAGTGTTATATTAGTTTCAGGTGCACAATATAGCGATTCAACAATGAATAATTTTATTTATTTATTTATTTATTTATTTATTTATTTATTTATTTATTAATATAAGTGTGTCCTAAGTATTTAATCTGACAACTCTAACCTAGATCACCCACTGGGGATTCTTCTTGGTGGTAATCATCCATCCGTAGCTTGGTCTGAGAGTGGGGGCAATAAAGGGTTTGGAAAGCTCTTTGGTTTCACATGCTGCTGTCAGAAAGGAAAAAACACATTTATTGAGCGCAGGCAGCTGTCTTCACAGTATTGCTGTCTTCCCAAGAACCCTGTAAGACAGGTCACTAGCCCCAGTTTTATAATGAGGAAGCCAAGGCTCACAAAGGTTAGTTTATCTAGGGCCACAAAAATCCTACCAACCCAGAAACTTGGGACTGAATTCAGTTCTCCGTCCAAACCTTATTACTGCACATCACGGGTCCAGAGCCAGCTGGTTGGTTGGTCTGTTGATTTGTTTCTAAGTGGAAGCTTTGTAGTAGCCCGTATCCAGGTCCTGGCTGCCCATGGACAAGCTCTGGCAGACGGGGGGGCAGGTAGGGGACTCTTCTAAACCATATAAATTAGAAATAGTGCCTACCTCTAGGTTCGCTATGAGGATTAAGTGAGTTCCTATAAGTAAAATCGAGCACTTCACACACTCAGGACAGTCCCCTTTCAGGCCAGGTTCTTTTATTGTTCTGCTAAGGAGCTGAGGGGTCCGAGGGAGCTGGAGATCAGAGGCAGCCTGGAAATGCATGTTCACACCTTGAACCCCAGTGAAAGAGCTTCATTTTCTCAAGATGTGGGAGGGGCACCCCTCTCCCGGAAGCAGTGGGGGCTCCGGAGCTTCTGCAGGAGGGCAGGAGACTGGCTTATGTAATCCTCCAGGGATTTGGCTGGAGGTGTGATCTCAAAACGTTTAAACGGTGCGGGGAGGAAACTCAAAGAATGGAAAGACCTTGTGACTTGGGAGAGGAGTGCTGCCGGCCCCTCCCCGCTTCCACTCCTGCCTTCCAATTCCCTCCGGCTCCTCCTCCCCTTCTCTCCCTTCTGCTGCTCCGACCTGTAGTCCCGGGGAACCAGCCAACCCGCTGCTGGTGTTCTAGACCTAGCGCCACCTCACTGCAGAGCCTTTGGTAAGTCTTCAAACCGCGGCGGGCGGCCGGTTTCCCCCACAGGGACTGAGGGTTTGGACCAAAGGAATTCAGCTCTCCCAACGGTCTGGCTGCCTTTTGGTCTGGAGGGGTGGGAGGCAAGGAGGGCACTTCATTTTATCTACTAGGAGATTACCTCGGGTCTGTAAGCACTTTTTCTTTCTTTCTTTCTTTCTTTTTTTAAAGATTTTATTTATTTATTTGACAGAGAGAGACACAGTGAGAGAGGGAACACAAGCAGGGGGAGTGGGAGAGGGAGAAGCAGGCTTCCCGCTGAGCAGGGAGCCCGATGCGGGGCTTGATCCCAGGACTCTGGGATCATAACCTGAGCCGAAGGCAGATGCTTAACGACTGAGCCACCCAGGCGCCCCTGTAGGCACTTTTTCTATACTCATTACTGGCCATTTTCGGTAGTGGCATTGGACTACATTAAGTGAATGGGAGCCCTAGCTTTCTGCCTTTGCATACAATCGGCAATGAAAGTGACAACGTGTGTCTTTCTTCCTCATCTCCTCCCAGGACTTGGGCTCCTGCAACAGAGATAACTCCTCAGGAGTGGAGAGCTTACTGTGAAATATTGAGTCAGTATAAAAAAATGGGGCATGAGGGATACTTTGTGTGGTTTAAGGAGCCTTGTTGAGGTGTCGGGCTTCTCGCCTGAAGTGAGGATCAGGTGAGTTTGGATGCCCTGTTTTAAAATTCTGCTGAAAATGACTGGGGTCTGATTTTGTAGCTCTTTGAAAAAAAATCTTTTTGATGAAATTTGATATCTTTGCTATTAGGGGACAACCGTGGACTGTGGTTGGTTTGGTTCAAGAAACACTGAGGGGTAACACATACTCAGTTTTGTTATCTGCATTCAGATCTCTTAATTCGGTTTAACTCAGGTTTTGGCTAATCCAGATTAATCTAGTTTTAAAAAGCTACCTGTCCTCACCCAAGAAACTACCACTGTCCTAGAACCAGTCAGTGGCCACCATATTTATGAATTCTGAAGCCCCAAGTTAAGCTGACGAGTCTTCCCTTTCTTCCCCAACCCCACCTTCCCCTTCTGGTCAGAACCTGGAGGAGTTAGGCAAAGTGGGTAAAGCGCAGGTTTGGAGTCACATCTCTACTTTCTTACTGTGTGAGTTTAAATTAATCGCTCTTAAATTTCAGTTTTCACATCTGTGAAATGGGGGATCTGCTGATAATAGCATAATACACCTGTAGAGAGAGACTTCCTCCCAAACTCTGCCACCTAATAATGCCCAGTGAGTGTGAGAAATTCAAAGCATTTCTTTCTGGGGACTGAATGACGTGCTCACTTGGCATCACTGCTTGGGGTCAGCCCCCTAGAGTCTCCTGAAACTAACCTCTTAGAATGTCCTCAGCCTCCGGGACCTTCTTTTCTATTTTAAATGGTTGATTATTGTCTCTTTTTCGAAAATCTCCTTGTGTTTTATGATCTGTGGATTCTGTTATTCTGTTGCAGTGCTTCTCAAGTCATTTGTGAGACAGTTTGCTGGGTCCCCCCTTTGAGCCCTTCTGATGCAGTAGGTCTGGAGTAGGCCCCACTAATTTGCATTTCTAACAGGTTCTGAGATAATACTGATTTTGCTGGTCAGGGGACTATGATGTAGTAACTTTACGCTTGTCACCTTTAATATCCCCTTACCTAGGAATTAGTAGAAAGAAATTTACTGTTAGAACTCCCTAGTTATTAAATCAAGGAGCTAATAAACTAGACTCGTCATAGAGAGCCAAGTTCCCAGATAACTGAGAGAAATGTGATTTTTAAAAAATTCGAACAGCGTGATTTGAAGGCATCAGCGAAAAACCACTCTAAGTAAACTGGTAACAGACCTTAAACTACTAATCACTGAGCGTTAATCAGTCCAGTAGATTAGTGAAAGAAATCCGTGTTTATACACAGTAACCAAGATCCTTTTAATAATGACATGGTTAAGCAAGCTGTCATCCTTAAACAATGGATCCAGCTTGAATGTTGTAGTAGGTGAGTTGGCACCTACTACACCATTTAACAGACATGAAATGCACTTTCTGTAACTGGTATGATCATTACCATGTCCCAGTCCTTCAGTGAAGTGCACGGTCTCTAGCAAGCTTAGATAAGGAAGGGGCTTATCACCAGGGTCTCCACAGAGCAATGCCGGGAGACTAGCAAATGTTTCTAATTAGCACAATTCCTAATGACTGCAAATCTTTAGTTTGCATGGAGCACAGCATTAGATAGAGCTCCCAGCTGTGACAACTTGCCCAAGTCACCCGGATATCCCTTTTCATACCATTTTATTTAATTTTTTTTCTCCCCTTTACTTAATTTCTGATGATATGGTAGACTTTATCTTGAGTGTTCAAATAGGCATTAACTATAGCATTTTTACGTTTGCATATATATTTTTTAAGCAAAATATTGTATCTACCCATAGGTGTTTCATTAATAAATAAATAAGTAAAATAAATTTATTTATTATTTTTAAGTAACTTCTACGCCCATAATGGGGCTCAAACTCATGACCCCAAGATCAAGAGTGGCATGTTCTGCCAACTAAACCAGCCAGGTGCCCCTGGCTGGTTTTTATGAAATACAGGTTTTGAATTGTACATGGGTAAACAGACTCCAGTCTTAAGGTACTTTTTAAATAGCTTAGTTTATTTCTTTGTGTAGTAAAGTTGCTACAAAGATTTCCTTTGGGTCATTATATTCAACATGAGCTTTTCAGGCACTTTTGCTTTGGGTTTCAGGTAAGAAAGAGCTTCAGCCTCAAAAGGAAAAGGGAAGTTTGGGGGTTGGGCTTTTTTTTTTTTCCAAAATGTCCTAGAAACCTAGGGATGCCCCCACACCAGGCATACACAGCTACCGTCGTCAAGGGACCTCAGCGATTGGTCTGCTCTGGAAAACACTGGCACCCACCGTTTGCTAATTGCCTGCGCTCCAGCCTCAGAATGGCAGGTGGCTGGTTGTCGTTGTGAGCGTGTTCCCAATTAGCCACAAACAGGTGCACACATTTGCTGGGGGTGGCTGTTTCCACACAAGTGCTCCCACACACACAAAGGGTGGCCTCGGTCTTGCCAACCATGTGGCTTTCTCAGAAAATGAGTGAGGTTGGCACATTCCTCCAGGGCTTTTGAGGTCAGTGAAGAAGAACAACAGCCCAAGAAAGGGGGCTTGAGCATGCCAAAGGGAATCATCACCTGAAATGTAGTTACAGGGGCGAAATGGTGGGCCATGAGCTGCTTCCTTCTAGAAAGCCGTCAGAATAGGAATCTGGAATACCTAATGGAGGCTTTCTGCCTAGATCATCAGAGGAAACAAGAGCATGTTCTTCAGTGTGACATCTGAATTCCTGCTGAGACGATGAAGAAAAGTAATTCCTGGTTTTGTTACTGAGAAGTCACAAGTCTTGTAGATTTACGGGTATTCTCTCTGGCCAGGACCTGGAGAAATCAGTCCCTCTTGGCAATTCTGGTCAAGTGCATCTTTAAAATAACACTTCCATTGCCAGTAAGGTCAAGAACGCCCAGTCAGGGTGAGTGCATTTAGTGCTGGGGCACAGACATCTCCGTCCAGGGCTGCTCACCTCCCAGCTGCTTTTGAGCCCTCCCTCTGGATTCTGCCTGCCTGCCAGCCTGCCAGCCCGGAGGGCCTGGCTATGCTGAAGCCAGACCTGGCTGCCCCTGCAAGCTCAGTGGATCCACGTGGCCTCCGGCTCCCAGGCAAATTCCCCGGGCTGGGTTTTTCAGAGGGTGAACAAATCAGCACTCAGCTACTGTCAGTCCGCTCAGACGTGAAATCCTTCTTGGTCCCGAACTCTGAAAATGATCAGGATTAACCTTAGTATAATGTGCCAGTGTTTCTAACACCCTGGTGGATTCACTTTGTGGTTCGTCAGTTAGACCTCTTGCTTTACTTAGTGCTGCAGTTCTCCTCTAAACAGCAGGGAGCGGGCTCGCGCTCCAGCACCTTACTCCCACCCGCTAGCCACATTGGATGTCGTTTTTGATGTGAATTATATCACGCAGAAGAAAGCATAACACATGTATGTTTGGTTTAAAGAACAAATCAGAGAATGCACAGCTACATAACCACTCCCAGGGAGGAATGTTGCCAGGACCCCACCCCATCCCCCATTGTGTACCGTGCCCCTCCCCCCTTCAATAAAATCCTCTTTCCCCAGAGGTACTCTGACTCTGTGGTACATATTTTCTTGTTTTGCTTTCTACTTTTATCACCTAAATATGAATCTCTAGTTTCATTTTGCTTATTTTATTTTATTTTTTAAGATGTTATTTTTTTGAGAGAGAGAGCACGAGTTGGGGGGAGTCTAAGTAGGAAGCCCAACATGGGGCTCAGGCCCAGGACCCCAAGATCATGACCCCAGCTGAAGGCAGACGCTAAACCAACTGAGCCACCCAGGTGCCCCTATTTTGCTTATTGTAGAACATGGGATTGTGATGTATATATTAATTTGTGTCTTGCTTCTTTGCTTACTATTTGTGAATTTCATCATGTTGTGTGAAGCTCTAGTGTCTTTGCTGTACAGTATTCCATTGTTTGAATACATTACAATTCTATCATTCCTATTGTTACAAGATATTTGGGGTGTTTCCTTTATTTGTCTTCTTGGGTTTTAGTTGTTTGTTTCAAGTTTTTATTTAAATTCTAGTTGGTTTACATATAGTGTAATATTGGTTTTAGGAAGAGAATTTAGTGATTCATCACTTACATACAACACCCGGTGCTCATCACAAGTGCCCTCCTTAATACCCATCAACCATTTAGCTCTCCACCCGCACCCCCACCCTCCTTATTTGTCTTCTTGTGAACGATGCTGCTACAAAGCTTATTCTTTTGCCTAAGTTTCTCTAGGGATATACCTAAGAAAGGATCTCTGTGTACAGGGTATACAAATTTCCAAATTGATCATACCAATTAACATTCCCACTAGCAATAGATGGGAGTTTCTCTCGCCCTACACCTTCATGTAGACTAGGTATTGCCAGAGTTTTAAGTTTGGCAGTCTGGTACGTAGTGGTGATTCACTGAGGGTTTAATTTGTGTTTCCCTGAGTACTTATGAAGCTGAATACTTGATTCTGTCTGTTGGCCACAGGATTTCTACTTCTGTGCACTGTTGAAAGGTTTAACCCATTTTTCTTTTTTTTTATTGTTATGTTAATCACCATACATTACATCATTCGTCTTTGATGTAGTGTTCCATGATTCATTGTTTGTGCATAACACCCAGTGCTCCATGCAGAACGTGCCCTCCTCAATACCCACCACCAGGCCAACCCATCCTCCCACCCTCCTCCCCTCTAGAAGCCTCAGTTTGTTTTTCAGAGGGTTTAACCCATTTTTCTGCCATTAGGCTGCCTGTCTCAGCCATCTTTGGGTCCTTCTCTTTTAATGTTGATAGCTAATGTTCACAGCTCAATTATCTCAATATCTGTGGTGGCTTGTTAGAAATGGGCTATTAAATGGGTTCTTACAGGAAAGTGATGTCATATATTCACAAGGAAAGGATGTTTCTGCAACAGCCCAAATGACTAAATGGGGAGGGACGATAGGAAACTTTTCTAATACAAAAAAATAAGGCTTTGTTCTTTCCTAAGAATATAATCATTTGGGATGTGATCCAGATTCCACATTTGTCAAAAATCACTTATGCATCTCTTTTATTTTTGCACTACTGACAATTTGCACTGTTAATACATTTTTTAAAACTGAAAACCAAATTGGGGAGCTGAGAAAGCATCTCCCTATCCATTCTAAACTAATAGCTTATGTCACAAATTGCAAAGTGATAGTGATGGTCCGCAATATGTTTTATATGGCCTGCACCGTGTTTTAGTTTTTATTTTCGTTTTTTGTTTGTTTGTTTCTTGGTGGAGGCAGTATTTTAAAATTTCGATATCTTACATAAAACTCTGAGGTTTTTGCCTTAAATGTTGGGGAAAAAATGTAATCACTAGGCAGTAGTGGATCCATATTCCCACGTGGCAGAAATTACCTGGATCTAAGTGGTGGCTCCCTATTAGCATTGGAGTCAGATTGTGTTTTCCCCTGTATCCAGTCTCTCTTTCTTCCGTATCATTAGAGTTTTAGCTAGACGTGTGGCTGCCCCAAATAAAGACTACATATTGCAGTGTCCTTTGAATTAGGGATAGCCGTATGATTGTTCTGGCCAAGAGACTTAGGGAAAGTGAGCAGATTTCATGTTCTGCCCCTAAATAATGGGTTTGTCCTCCCTCCTTGTTGTTCCCCGACCTGATGGCTGAAATGTGGGCTCGGTGGTGGGCTGTCTGGGACCATGTGAAGCATAGCAACACCCCAGCGATGATGAAGCAACAAGAGAAGAGTTTGGGCCCCTGAATATTTCATGCCCTTCTAGGTCTGACTTTAGATAAAGAGAAATTAATTAAAATGTTGATCTGTGTCACATATGGTCAAGTCAAGTCTGTATGCTAAGTAATACTTCAAATGGACAACGTTTTCTTTTCTTCATAGTCCCCACCATTCCTCATTGTGTTTCTTCTTCTTCTTCTTCTTTTTTTTTTTTTTTTTAAGATTTTACTTATTCGCTTGAGAGAGAGGGAGAGAAAGTGCATGCACACACGCGCGCGCACAGCGCTCTGACTTGAGCCAAAGGCAGGATGTTTACCCGACTGAGCCACCCAGGCTCCCGGTGTTCTTGTTTCTAATGCTGACTCTGACTTGCCTGTTTTCAGCTAGCTTAGATAGTTGAATGTCTAACGCCTCTCTCACTTGGCTCCTGATAGGCATTTGTATCTAAGGTGTATTTGTGTTCTGATATCTATAGTCTAAGAGTGACACGAGAGAAATTCTTTAGGTCTAAAAGATACAATTAGAAGTTTTAGGGTTGAATTATCAAAAATTTTATAATAATTCAAGTCAGGATTTCTCAAACTCAACATTGCTAACATTTTGGGCAGCATAATTCTTTGTTGTTGGGGCTCTGTCCTGTGTATTGTAGGATGTACAACAGCATCCTGGCCTCTACTCAGCAGATGTCAGTAACGCCTCCCTTCAACTGTGACCATGAAACATGTCTTAAGGGGCGCCCCGCTGGCTCAGTCAGTGGAGCATGCAACTCTTGATCTCAGGGTTGTAAGTTCGAGCCCCACACTGGCTGTAGAGGTTACTTTAAAAAAATAAATCTTTAAAAAAGTCTTTAAAATAAATGTCTTAATGGGACACCTGGGTGGCTCAGTCGGTTAAGCATCTGTCTTCGGCTCAGGTCATGATCCCGGGGTCCTGGGATTGAGCCCCGCATAGGGCTCCCTACTCACTGGGGAATCTGCTTCTCCCTCTCCCTTTGCCCCTCTCCCCTACTTATGCTCTTTGTCTCACTTGCTCTCTCTCTCTCATAAATAAATAAATAAATAAATAAATAAATAAATAAATAAATAAATAAAATCTTTTAAAAAAATGTCTTAAGACATTGCTAAATGCCCCCTTAGGAGAAAAGCTGCACAGGTTAAAAGCCACTAATCTAAAGTGCATTTCTTTCTTTTTCTATCTTTTCTGAATTAATATACTTTATTATTTTAGAGCAGTTTTAGGTTTCCAGAAAATTTGAGCGGAAAGTACAGAGTTCCCATCTACCCTCTCTCTTTCCCCTTCTGTGTCCCACGCCTGACAGGTTCCCCTACTATTAACATCTTGCATTAGTGGGGTACATTTGTTACAATTGAATCAATATTATTAGATCATTATTAACTGAAGTCCGTAGTTAAGTTAGGATTCAGTCCGTGTTGTACAAGTTTATAAATTTTGACAAATGCATAATGTTATGTATGTCATTACAGTATTATTCAGAATAGGTGCACTGCCCCCAAATCCCTTGGGCTCCACCTGTTCAAGTATACTCCTTTTAAAGTAGTCTAAACTCTGCTTAAAATGAACTCTAAGCTATTAACCCTATTAATGCACATTTTAGTTGCTTCCCGGAAATTGATTGGTACCCCAGAAAGGTCTTACTGAGTGAATACTCGTTGTTATTTAGGATACTGGCCCATGATTGATCTTTGGTACTATATTGATTTATTCAACCCCCACATCCAGATGAAGAACATCTTATCACATCTTATAACTGGGGTGGTTCTAATTGTAGTCCCCCCTTACCTGCGGGTTCACTTTCCACGGTTTCAGTTACCCGTGGTCTGGGAGCAGATGATCCTCCTCCTGACAAATCGTCAGGAGGTCCATAGTAGCCTAACACTAGGTCACAACGCCTACATCATTCCCCTCACTGCATCTCCTCACGGGGGCATTTTCTCATCTCATATCGTCGTATGAAGAATGGTGAGTACAGGACAATAAGGTATTTTTAGAGAAAGACAACATTCACATAACTTTTATTACAGTACTTTGTTAAGTTGTCTATTTTATTATTATTTTTAATCTCTTACTATGCCTAATTTACAAATTAAACTTTATCATGGGTATGTATATATAGGAAAAAACATAGTATGTAGGGTTTTTGTACTATCTACGGTTTCAGATATCCACTGGGGGTCTGGGAGTGTATCCCCTGTGGATAAGGGGGTGACTATTGTATAGTTAAAATTACTCTTGACAGTTCCTTGAAGGGTGCCTGGGTGGTTCAGTGGGTAGGTGGCCGACTCCTGATTTCAGCTCAGACCATGATCTCAGGGTCCTGGGATTTGGCCCCGTGTCAGGCTCCACCCTGAGCAGGAAGTCTGCTTGAGATCTCCACCCCCTTCTCTAAAATAAATTAATAACTCTTAAAAAGAAAAGAAAAGAAAAAAAATTCCTTGAAAGGATGACATGTCAAAGACCAGAGTTTATCTTTCAATAAATTCAACACAGGGAGTAATTTTCTTCTGTGGAAACACGTAGCTGTTTCTTTTTTTTTTTTTTTTTAAGATTTTATTTATTTATTTGAGAGAGACAATGAGATAGAGAGAGCATGAGAGGGGATAGGGTCAGAGGGAGAAGCAGACTCCCCGCCGAGCAGGGAGCCCGATGCGGGACTCGATCCCAGGACTCCAGGATCATGACCCGAGCCGAAGGCAGTCGCTTAACCAACTGAGCCACCCAGGCGCCCCTAGCTGTTTCTTTAGTTAGGCTCTAACATGTAAGTTGCTGGTGTTTACCAAGCATGTAATAAATGCTAGAAAAATCTCAGGGTTGTGAGATGCTGGTGCTTTGAGGACACAGGAACTAAAGCCTTGTTAAAGGGCCACAACTTCAAACCTCCCATTTATTCTCAACCACGAGCTCATTGAATAGAATGATGGATAAAATCTCTCCCTTATTTTTGTCCCCTCTCCTCTCTCTTTTGCTTCTACATACTAGGTGTGCAGTATATACTCAGTACATACTTGCTAAAAGAATAAATGAAGTTATAGTGAATAGCAGATTCTACTCTAGTGAGGTCTTGATTGCCACAAAATCAACTGTAACCCAAAGAGGTAACTGAGTGCTAGGCTAAGTTCCTGGAACACAGCGTATGGTTCACATGGACCCAGAAGATAATAATACATATGTAATTGGTGGTGATGATGAATAACAAAAAGTGTTATCCTTAGCCTATCATTTTAGAATATATACATTGTATTTGCCCTTCATAAAAAACTCATAAGCTAACTTCTTTGAAAAAGGAAATGGGATTTGAAGGACAGAGCATAAAAGAAATTATTAAGAAAAATAAATATCATTACTGGGAGTTGACAGTTGACCTTTAATATGAATAAATTGGATTGTGGTATATTTTGGTTTTCAGGAAGTCCAAACCTGTTTTCCAAGATTGTCAATGTGGTTAAGCCATACTGTTTAGATTTCAAATGAATAGAGATATTTACCCTTATGTAAGAACAGGAGCCATGTGACTTTCTATTTCCTATAGTAATTTGTAAAGCTGGATCTTTCACCTTTAGGAAGGGCCGCAACCTTCCCTTTGAAATGTGATGTTGACAGGTACAAATCATAGTGTCTCCAAGCTAGGTAACACTCAACTCTCTGTTCTTACTGAAAGACAGTAAGCGTATGTACAGTTTGCTCAGTGGGTTCACCTGATTGCCTTGTAGCACGGTCAGGAAACGTGAGGGTAAAGCCAAAAGACAAAAGTTCTGTAGACATAGAAGGAGAACCACTTACACCAAGCCTGATCTGATGACAGGAGTGAGCAATTTCTAATACAGCACAGGACAATGTGGGTCAAATAAAACCTATCTGCAGGCCATGCTTGGTTCCCCAGATTCATCTGTGACAATTGATCTGTGAGTGTTGAATGAATGCTTTGGGAGGAGATTCACCTTAGGTTGTGTTTGGTCCTCCAGTTGGGGGTTCATCTCTTCCAGTGTGAATCGCTGGGGCAAACCCCAGGGAAACTAATGTGAAAATGCATGAATGATGGCTCCTGAAATTCATTGGTTCAGTGTTTTCATTTGTAACTAGCAGGTGAGGGTGAAGGGGAGCTATGCCTTGCCAAAATGAGAAGGTGCGTGTTGGCTCTTTGGGACACTGTTCTGAGAGTCTGTCAAGGAAGCAGGTTGTGGTCTTATCCTTTAAGGCCAAGCAGACTGGGTCTGCCTTCTGGCTTCCCTACACAGTGGCTATGAGACATTGAGCAAGTGGCTTAGCCTCTGGAAACCACTCTTGCCTGTAAAGCATGGATAATAATAGTGCCTTCCACATGGAAAAAGTTGTAATGAGACCTATGAGGTAAATAATGACTTAAGAAGTGTGTTGCATGGGGTCACCTGAGTTGCTTAGTCATTTAAGCATCCAACTCTTGATTTTGGCTCAGGTCATGATCTCAGGGTCATGAGATCGAGTCCTGCATTGGGCTCTGCACTCAGTGGGGAGTCTGTTTGAGATTCTCCCTCTCCCTCTGCCCCTCCTCCTCCTCTCCTCTCTCTCTCTCAAATAAATAAATAAATCTAAAAAAAAAAAAAAGTGTGTTGCAGGATGCCTGGCTCTCAACAAAGGATAGGTCATGGTAAAAATATGAAACAATGGACAGTAAGAGGAAAAGAATTACCAATGTGCTGTTAGATGGATACCAGTTTGGTCAGGATTTTGAGTAGCTCTTTATATACTTATCCGGAGCTCTGATAGACCCCAGAAAGTCATGTCTGTTTTCTCACAGACTACCTTCTTAAATACTTGGGGCAGTTTTTGAGAGTATTTTCTCTCATACTGTGTAGGCCAGCTATGACTGGGTTATATTACCTGTTCTTCCTTCTGTTAAGTTCTATAAAGACCACACCCCTCTCTCTCTCTCTCTCT
>NC_138369.1:30984752-31013445 GCF_054177405.1 Leptonychotes weddellii
GTTCTCTCTTGCTATCTCTCTCTCTCAAATAAATTAATAAAATTTTTTTTAAAGATTTTATTTATTTGACAGAGAGAGACACAGCGAGAGAGGGAACACAAGCAGTGGGAGTGGGGAAGGGAGAAGCAGGCTTCCCACCGAGCAGGGAGCCTGATGCAGGGCTCGATCCTAGGACCCTGGGATCATGACCTGAGCCAAAGGCAGCCGCTTAACGACTGAGCCACCCAGGCGCCCCAATGAATAAAATTTTTTTTATTAAATCTTTTATTAAAGATTTTATTTATTTATTTGAGAGAGGGAGAGAGTGCCCATGATCTATGGGGAGGGGCAGAGGGAGAGGGAGAAGCAGACTCCCCACTGAGCGGCGAGCCCCCATTGCGGGGCTAGATCCCAGGACCCTGGGATCATGACCTGAGCCAAAGGCAGACACTTAACCTACTGAGCCACCGAGGTGCCCCCCTATAAACTTCTTATTGAATTGACATCTATTATGAAAAATTGGTGATAACTACAGGTGGTTTTATGATAACCAATATTCCAACAGTATTATGTAGGTGCTAAAGATCATTATGAGGGTGCTATAAGAACATAGAGAAATATGTAATGAAATTTAAAGAATGCTGTGTAAAAATGGAATATCCACAATTATAATAATAATTATGTAATAGAATAGATACACGTAGGAAATATACAATGAAAATGGCTGCAAGTTTATCAGGAGAGTAAGGAAAATAGGATTATGGCACCTGAATACTGTTATTTTAATTTTTTTGGTCTTTATAAAAACTTCAAAATATCAGATGGCTTGGGGGGTTCAATTGACGGCTATCTCTAATTGAATCCATAGCCTTATGTGTGTATTGACAATATTTGGCTAGAGCCCAGTATACCGTAGTTATTTATCAGATTTCCTCTGGTCACTAGCTTGGATGATATTTTAGATAATAGTGGCTGACATTACTATATTCTTCTTCTTTTCAGTGATGAAAATGCCAGGAAAGATTTAAAGACCCTACCAGCCTTTCCAACCAAAACTCTTCAGGAGCATCCATCCCTTGCTTACTGGTAAGCCAAAGCAAGACAACAGGTGACCTTGATATCATAGCCTCCATTGAGAACTGCATGCTTTTCAAGAAATTAAATGAAATATAAGTGAAGAAAGTATCAAATAGCCCATCACATGCATCAGAATGACTATAAGTAGACCTTGATCCTTTCCATGAAAGGGTCTTGCCAAAGCTTACTGGAGATCATCGTACCAAGATTGTAGTCATTTATGAAGTGTGGCTGTGTGCCTTCTCATTCACATGTGTTAAAGGTCTGTAGAGAGTGCTTTTAAGTAAACATGTGCAGTCGCTGTGTAATGTGGCCTTAATCTAGCAGAGTGTAATATACATGTTACAAAATACAGATTTCCTTGGATGGAGGTTTTCTTAATGGCCAGAAATGACCTGACTGATCAGAGATGTCTTCTGTGGCCAAAAATTGTTGTATATTTCAAGTCGTTCTATTTGTTTATATTACAATGAATCCATAGTACCCATTTTCCTTACAGCATTTTTCCTAGAAAAGTACTTATTTCCCCCTTTGAATTAGTTACATCCCCTTTAAATACAGTTTCCTTGATTTATGGCTCTGAATCCTGAAGATAGTTTTCCTTTCCACTGAAAAACTGATTACAAAATAAATATTCAACATGAATAGCTTTAATAGGAAAGATGAAATGCAGTTCCCACAGAAAGAGCAAAAGTGAGTCCTGAGACTACATTGCTTCCTGAGTCTGGAATCTTCCAAACAAATCATTGTTAAGTGATAGTTTCTTAAGAAAAAAAAAAACAAAGACCGTTTACCACTGATTACTGGTTGTGTAGACATAAAAACATTTACCCTTCTAGGTTATACTTGAGATATGATGGGTCTCTGTAAGTAGGGTACACTAGCTGACATTAAAGGTGACAGACTTTAGCCTAGTTCTTGCCTTTCTAGTCAACAAGGTTGGCTTTTTTTTTAACTTTTTTTTTTTTTTTTACTAAGTAATCTCTACCCCCAGTGTGGGGCTTGAACTCATCACCTCAAGATCAAGAGTCACATGTTCTACTGACTGAGCCAGCCAGGTGCCCCTCTAGTCAACAAGTTTTATATTGGGACAATAACGAAGGGTTTTCTCTGAAAGCAGTGTGCCCCAGGTAGTGAGTGACGAGAGTATTTTGGATACTCAGACTCAGAACAGTTTTAATCCTTTCTAAATCTTTGTGGATAATTTAAGGAAAATGCCTTTAATAACTAACACATGCTGATCTCTTTTTTTTAAACCTTTTAATTTCCCTAGCAAGGCTCACTAATTAGTATTTAATAATATTATTTTGTATTTTATATCCCATTCAATTATGGCAAAAAATACCAGTTTTTCATATGATAAATTGATATTATCTTTCCTTTTCCAATAAATTAAGTTTTTAAAAGTATTGATATATTTATTTATATATCATATAAAATATAAATTAAAAATCATGATAGGTAGCCAAATGTCTGACGTTCAGGAATCCATGTCCTATAGAAACTCAAGTCAGCCAGCTTCTATCTCCCAAACAAGTTGGTGAAGGTCTTTATTCTCAAGTTTCTCAACAAGCCAGCTGAGAATCTTTTTTTTTTTTTAAAGATTTTATTTATTTATTTGAGAGAGAGAGAATGAGAGAGAACACATGGCGGGGGAGGGTCAGAGGGAGAAGCAGACTCCCTGCCGAGCAGGGAGCCCGATGTGGGACTCGATCCAGGGACTCCAGGATCATGACCTGAGCCGAAGGCAGTCACTTAACCAACTGAGCCACCCAGGCGCCCCAGCCAGCTGAGAATCTTGAAATTGAGTCTGTACCTCATATAATCGTACATGCTGTATTTCTCATTTCCTTGTTTTACAGTGAGGACAGGGTAATTGAGCATTATTTGAAAATCAAAGGTCTGACTCGGGGTCAAGCTGTGGTTCAGTAAGTATCTGTCTTTCCTTTTGCTTAGATAGAATTTTAATGTCTTCTGTTTGAAGAAATCATCTGAAAATGATTTCTATTGTGTGGTTTGTGTGTATATTGTCTCCATCTGGTTAAAAAAGCCTTACTATGAATTATAAAATGCCTTGAATCATTCCATAGTTGGTGTTATTAATTCAGATATCTTCCAGTGTCAGGCAGGTAGCAAAACAGAAATGTAGGCCAGGTGTAGGACAATAGGGAATGGTGGGGACTGAGGTAAACTGGAGAGCTGTTGTCCTGAGTCGAGGCAAGGTGATTCAGTCTCAGAAATCAGGCCTAAAGCTATCAGACCTGATATTTCTATGAAAAGCTGGAAATTCTGATTTTTAAAATCCAATTTTAAACATTGCAAAGTAATTTTAAGAAAATTTTATTACAATGCAAGCCAAGCAAAACCTATCTGGAGGCCATGTTTGGTTGTCTGGTTTGCGACTCTACTTTGGGTAGAGCATACAGTGTTGGTGTTGGATAATCTATATCTGCATGCTACCAAGAACAGACCATAGTGACATATCTCTGCATTTTAGACTTACAGAGTTACCGCCCATTTATGTATTTTTTTTAAGATTTATTAAAATCAGCGGGGAGCCCTGACACAGGGCCCGATCCCAGGACCGTGAGATCATGACCTGAACCAAAACCAAGAGTCTGAGACTTAAGCGACTGAGCCACCCAGGCACCCCACCATCCATTTATTAACAATAGTTCACAAGCTACGTTGAAGTTTTAAAATTATAAGAACTAAATTTATAATTTTATAATTTTAAAATTATAAAAATGAATATAGCATTATTGCTGTAGTAATTGTAGAATAACTTTTATGGCCATCGAAGTTCTTTTAAAAACCCACTGAATATAGCTCAGAGCATGTGAGAACTGAAGTCAGGACTTAGAGACCGCATTTCCCCTGGTCAGTGTATAGATCTCCCTTACAACCTCTACCTCTTGCACTAATCGCCTTTTTATCACGGCACACCTTCTGTGGCCTTCAAGGCAGAAATCAAAAAGGAGCAGTCCTGAAGTTGAATCCTTGACATTTTAACTCATGGTGCCTGTTTTCTGGGGGGGCGGGGGGGGAAGAAGAGTAACAATTTCCCTGAAGGATTTTAGGTTAGGCTAATGAGCATGTTATGAAGTGTCCTTGTTTAAATGCAGAGTCCTTTTACTTCCCTTAATCATTAAGGGAATGGAGTTGTGGCTCCAAGTAAGAGACTAGCTTGGTGGTTAAGGCTCTAGACTGTGGAATCCATCTCACTTTGTTAGAATCTTGGGTGTGCAGTGTATTTGCTGCATGTTGCTGGCCCATTTACCTAACCTCTTATATTCATCTACATACAGGCCATTTACTTTGTAAAAAAGCATCCCAAATTATTGATTACAAAACCCAGAGCAATTGATATTCAAAATGTCATTAAAAAGCCCACTTGTACTAAACAGGAACCTCAATTCTTTGTGAGCAGAGAGGAAGTCTTACACAATTTATTCCACTCCATAAAGCCTTAGAAGTACACAATCAATACTTGTTGATTAGAAATAGTAAATGGGGTAAATGGAAAAATCATTGTTTTAATTTTTATTTGGGGGGTATATTTTTTAAAATCAGTTCGATATACAATAAAATTCATCCTTTTTAGGTACATATTTCTTAGAGTTTAGACCTAAGAGTTAAGGTATATATTTCTAAGAGTTTACCACAATCAGTAAGTGGAATCACTTTATTTTTTTTTGACAATTTATTTTTTTGACTATATGTATGTACGTATGTATGTAATTTCTAGGCCCAACATGGCATTCCCAACTCACAATCCCAAGATCAAGAGCCATATGGTCTGCTGACTGAGCCAGCTAGTGCCCTACGATTGCTTTACTTTTTACTTGTTATGAGCATGACCCAAAAGTTGTTCTCATTGCTTTGCATTAAGTGCTTAGTTTAGTGCTTAGTTTTAAAAATACTTGCAATTTGGGTTTATGATACGGTCTAATATGTTTCTAAGACATAGAAATCTTAATATGCAGAAAATAACATTTCTTATAGCTTTTGGAAATTGAAGTTTTGTTAGCAACTTCCTAACATTTGGGTAAGGTAAAATATATTACTCCCTAGAATGGCTTATTCTATTTCTGCTTTAGTCAGAGGCATTATCCATGGTTGTAATGAGGAAAGTAGACACAAATTGTGTTTCTTTTCTTTTTTTTAAGATTTATTTATTTATTTGAGAGAGAGTGAGCGAGCAGGGGGAAGGGCAAAGAGAGATGGAGAGAGAACCTCAAGCAGACTCTCCACTGAGTGCAGAGCCCTACGCAGGCTGGATCTCAGGATCCTGAGATCATGACCTGAGCCAAAATCAAGAATCGGACACTTAAGTGACTGAGCCACCCAGGCGCCCCACAAATCATATTTCTGTACATCACTTTTCCCAAAATGATCCTCTAATTTAGTAAGAGATTATAATATATATTCATTTTTCATAGGTATATGAAAATAGTAGAAGCTTTACCCACGTACGGAGTCCATTATTATGCAGTAAAGGTAAATACTTTTGCATAACAAAGCTTTCATAATGCCCATGTTAGTTTGTGAGTTAGTGAACAGTACCAGCGTCTAAAATCACATAAATTAATGTGCATATGTATGCAAATTATCTCTATAAATTTCAACATTTAAAATATGATTGATTTTCTTAAAAAAAAAAGCCTGATTATATCTTGTCATTTGTAGCAAATTATAACGCTCATTATTTTGTAAAATACTTGCTCCATTGAAATGTTTTCCCAAAACCTCTATTAATCCTAACATACTCAAATTATTCTCTTTTAGCACATCCATTCCTTTTACCTATTTTTGCTGCTATTTCTCTTCTCCAGTTGTTCACCTGCCTAATAGTGCCGGATACTCACTTGATAGAGCCTTTATATGAGAATCATAAACTTGCCATTGTCATTTCAGCAGATTCATAAAGTTCTCAAAATTTTGCAGGATTTGCGATAGCAATTTTCAATTGGTATGTTTCATATTTGTGTAGTATTTTCAGGTGTTTTCAAGCAGGGAGAGATTGATTAAGAATGAAGGGGGGGAAATCAGAGGGAGAGATGAACCATGAGAGACTATGGACTCTGAAAAACAAACCGAGGGTTCTAGAGTGGAGGGGGGTGGGAAGATGTGTTAGCCTGGTGATGGGTATTAAAGAGGGCACGTTCTGCATGGAGCACTGGGTGTTATACGCAAACAGTGAATCATGGAACACTACATCAAAAACTAATGTTGTAATGTATGGTGATTAACATAACATAATAAAAAAAAAAGTACTATTTTGAGATGTAAGGGATAAAGGACCATTAAGAAGGGGGTCTTGTTTGAAAGGAATTTTATCATAGATCAATCTTGAGTGACTTTTCAAGTTACAACAGTATTTGCAATTCAAAATGGGGGATTAAATAATAAATACTTGCATAATGAGGATACCTTGTACTAAAAATATGTAGCAATTCAACTTCGGTTTCTCCTGATTCTTAATTTTTTTGCATATGGGTATATGTTTAAGTCTAAATTTTTCTTTCCCTATGTCAATACATCCTTCACTTTGGCAAGACCTAAAAGATAAATTTATGAAAAAAAAATTCCTCTCCTCCCCATATGTACCTCAAAGTGATGATTCAAACATTCTGCCATTGAATCATACAGTTCTCCAAAAGAGCTTTTCAGTATTCCCACATTCATTGTTAAGTGGCTTATAAACATCAGGTTTGGAGCCACCTTTCTCATCTTTGTAATTCTTTGGAAACTTCCCTGACCATTATAGCTGGTTACTGATTAAGAGAACAGCAGAGAGCTTTTTTTCTTTTTCTTTTTAGTTTCTTTTCTTTTCTTTCTTTCTTTTTTTTTAAATGGATAACTGGCTTTCCACTTGGGATTAATTTTACATTTTCTTTCTTTTCTCCAACAGTCAAGACAGTAATGGTTCATTCTTTTTGATGGCATTAATAGTATTGATCTAACTTACAGATCTTTTTTGAAGGCATTTTAATAGCAAGTTAGGTTTTTAAGTAATGTTTTGTTTACCAAGACAGCTTTATTGTGACTTGCTGATATTTGTTAAAAGATGAAATTGGTAAATCTTCACCTCTAGAAGACTGAACAATTAGGGCTTGGTTCTCATGCTTTTCCATCTTCCAGGATAAACAAGGACTTCCTTGGTGGCTTGGAATCAGCTATAAAGGAATCGGCCAGTATGATTTGCAAGATAAAGTGAAACCTCGGAAAGTAAGTGTGAATCATTTCAGACACATAGGAGAACTTAAGCTATTCTGGATTTGGCAACATTGCTTTAATGGGCACCAGAATAGTCTCGGACAAGTAACTTTCGTTAGTGAAGCTATGGGTTCAGAGAAGGCTCAGGTTAAGTGAAAAATGCTTTTTATAACTAATTTATGTACCTTTCATCCAGCAATTCCACATCTGATCATTTATTCTAAGGGAATCCAGTTATGCACAAAGACTTAACTGTAAGGATGTTGATCCCAACTTCATTTATAAATGCATACAATTAGATTTCTATTTTAAGGTCATATGAAGAGAAGGATGACATTTGTTTTCCAAGTTTTGTATATATCTATCTGTTGTATAGGCATAAAATATTTATTTATATACATAATTATATATAATGTTAATATATTTTTATATAAATTATATACACACACACATATATATACATACATACATATACATACGTATGCTTACTGACATTGGATGGATACACAGGTGGATGAATTGTGAAGACGTAAGCCTGAGTATTTGGTGCTGGCTCCCTCTCAGTAATCCAGTCCAATCCAGTAATCCAAAAAACTGATCTTTTGACTACTGCTGCTATTTTCACTTATCTTTGGTTCACAGTTTTCCACACGAAACATGTCTGCTTTTTTCAAAAGAAAAATAAGTCCTGTGCTGTTTATTAAAGGTCACACTCTCTCAGGTTTGGGTGTTCCAGACCTAATAAATGACGTTATTTTCCATTTGAACTGTGGCCATGACACTTCTTCTCTTGATCCAAGCACAGGCGTATAATCCGTTTCTGCCCATATGAGAATGGATGAGTCCGCGTAGACAGCCACCCACCTGCCCTGGCCTAACTGTGTATTATAATGACACGAAGGCTTACTCATGCCGCCCCTGGTTGGTTTCGCCGCCCTCCCTGTGCTCTGCTGCCATCAGTGGGCGACACGGCAGTGAAACAGTGACCTATAATAGCAGACCATGTGCTATCACACCCTGACATTGAAGCCTTGAATTACTCCTATCATTTCCATCTGTCTTGTGCTTTAATGTCTGTTAGAAAAACAGCCATATTCATCATAAACCGGCCTTTGTCATCATACCACAGTGTTCTTCATCTTCTTTGTGGTTTTTCAGCTTTTATCAATGCTCACAATCTTTCGTTGAGTTAAAATAATTAAGCTCCTCTTTTCTCCCCATTTTATGACTGTGAGGCTGACACAGACAACACAAAGGGGTGGCCCAGGGCTCACCGCCTTCTAATGCCAGTCCTGCCCTCCCGGAGCAGGGTAGCTGGGCATTGAGGCTTCTTATTGGAAAATATTGATAAAAATAAAATATCATTTCGTAACCTATATCCATCTGTGTGAGGGACAGGAAGACAGCATGTTTGTAATCCTATAACAGAATGGTGTCTCTATAAGCCCTGTGACTAAGATCAATTGAAGTAAGGTATACTTACTTATTTCCAGGAAGAGTATGAATAATGTTGTTCATACTTGAAAATTGGCCTCTAAGACCAAATTTCAAATAAATAATGTTAGAAATGATGGGCATGTGATTTTTTTCAAAATCATCTTCAAAATCATTTTTATTTATAGTTTTTTTTTTAAAGATTTTATTTATTCATTTGAGACACAGAGATACAGAGAGAGAGAGAGCATGAGCAGGGAGAGAGGCAGAAGGAGAAGGAGAAGCAGGCTCCCTGCTGAGCCAGGAGCCCGATGTGGGGCTCGATCCCAGGACCCTGGGATCATGACCTGAGCCGAAGGCAGATGCTTAACCATCTGAGCCACACAGGCGCCCCTATTTATAGTTATTTTTTTAACCAAAAGTTATACATAGCCATTGTAAAAACAACAACAACAACAAAAGTACAAACTACAGAAACATGTCAGTTAGGGCGGGAAGTCCTTCTGCAATTCCCATCCCTTCCCCATGATAACCACAGTCAAGAGAATGATAACTGGTTCATTGAGACTTTGTCAGTGTATATCCTGAGCTTTCCAGAGAGAGAAATCTTTTTTTTTTTTTTAAAGATTTTATTTATTTATTTGAGAGAGAGAATGAGATAGAGAGAGAGCATGAGAGGGGGGAGGGTCAGAGGGAGAAGCAGACTCCCCGCCGAGCAGGGAGCCCGATGCGGGACTCAATCCTGGGACTCCAGGATCATGACCTGAGCCGAAGGCAGTCGCTTAACCAACTGAGCCACCCAGGCGCCCGAGAGAAATCTTTCTATGCACACGATTTCATCCCATGTCCTATTTCTCCAGGTTACTTTATAAACACATCTCTCTTCACTCGGTCTAAAGCTGCCCAGTATCCAGTATGTGGAAATACATACAAATACTGATTCGCTTTTGATGGACATTATGGTTGTTAACTGTGGGGTCCGTGGCGGGGAGAAGGAGCATAATGAATCCCAGTCAAGGCATATAACTAATCCCTAGTTTATCTATTTTATAATACCAAATCCTTGCTTATCGTGTTTTCTTGAGGTAGACCTCAACCTATATTAACATTTTTTGGTAATTTATTTCTCTGCTGAATTTTACTTTAAGAAATAACATTCAGGAGTCTCACTGGTTTCGCTGAATCTTGCATGTCATATATAACTTAAATCAACTCACAAGTCATCTCTTAGCGAATGTGGCTTCATGAAATTGAGAATCCTGCAGAATATAAATGCATCTACTAAAAACAACCAGACTTTCTCCCAAAATAATGGTGAATCAGAATCTGCACAGTAAATATTGCAGCGAATTTCCTCTCAGTTGCTTATGACTCATAGCCCCTTCTTTACATTCACAGTTTCATAGGAATTGGTCAATATTGTTTGACACTGATCACCATCAGGCTTGCTTGTTCAACCCAGAGTTGAGACAAGGATCAGAAGACACTTCCTTTTTTCGATTGGCAGAGTTTTCGCTTTCATTTTCAAGATGTGCCATTCAATTCAAAAAGGACCTAACGGGGCCATCTTGTTTACCACTGCCTCGTCTTCTCTATGTTGGTTACTTTTGCAGCCGTCCATTGTACCACTGTTTGCATCCTCCTTCTTCTGTTAAAACCCGACAATGGATTTTGCTTCCATCTGTTTATTTTTCCATGGCCAAACAACCTATGGGTTTAATTGGAGGGAGGATGTTCTACAAGTCACTGCCCTGGCCCAGTTGGTCCAAATGAAAGGGCCATAATTTAAAAGGCCGTGAGCACTGACTTGTAAAAAGGAGGATCATGCTTCAGCTGTTTGCATGACCTGGGCACACAGCAAGTTACCAGTGGCCGAGCAGGAATGAAGGTCAAGATTGGCAAACCCTGAAACAAAGGCTGGAATGGGAGGCCTTGGAGATGCTCAGCCTCTTGAGCTGCTTGTTACACATGCCTGCTGAGTTATAAAATTACGTAGCTTGAAAACAGGCCAGAAGGGGGAAGATTTGCCAATAATAAGAGAGACTGACTAATGCCAAAGCCTATTTTGAAAAAAATGTTTGTCCGAGACCCATAAGCTGAAGCTTTCTGTCCTTTCCATATAATGTCTATTAGTTGTAGCCTAGGAACGTTGGGGACTGTGTTTCTCGTACCTGCTAGAACACCCAGCAAGTATTCTTCATGTATTTTGGCTCTAAGGCTTTTGCCAGTCATGGGGGAAAGTTTTCCGTCTGTGTAGCATAATGATGCAGAGCAAGAATTTGGGAAGCAACCCATGGCCTGTCTTTGGTGTCTGGTGTCTGTTTGCTCTGTGACCTTGGGCATGTTTTTTTAATCTCTCTCTAAACTCAGTGTCTTCATCTGCACCACGGTAATACAACTGACAACATAGGGTGTTTGTAAGCATTACATGAGATTATATTCAGCATACACAGTCATCACTACGCAACTGGTTGTTGTTCGTTGGTAGTGACAGAGAAAGACAATTTAAAAAGATATGAGAAATAGGCTTGGTTAGAGAAGGACCCAACATTGCTACAGACTCGTAGCCCTAGCGTTCTAAGAGTCCACACTCAGATTTTCTGTTTTCAGAGACTCTTAAGCACTCTGTGCCAATTTATTAACTGTAATGCCCTGAGGCATGATGCAAATTAAGAGAATTTTAAAATTCTGAGTAACAAACCACAAAAATTCAGGGTCTTAAAAATTCAGATCACAAGCAGTTTTTTTTTCTTTTTAATTCTCCCTTTATGCATGAAATATGTCATTGCAAACTCTTATGGAATGCGAAAACATACCAGAACTGAACTTAATTTCAAATCGTAGGACATTTGAACTTAAAAACAGTGAAGTTTTACATTTAAAACAAAAATGCAAGCTTGTGTTCCCTAGGTTTTTATTGCTCGTTCAGTATTTCAAGGAAAAATGTCATTTCTTCACAAAGAGGTAGAGTGGGCCAGTGGCTAAGTGAAGTATTGATAGATGTCATGACTGATTTGTAGTCCTCCAGCAAGTTATTTGACCTGGGAAAACCAGACCCTGTCAGAGATGGGAGAAATAAAAAAGTCATGCCAGCCAGGCTGTCACCAGCAGAGCTTGGTGGGATAAAATGCCTTTCAAGATTAGTATCTTTGTGCATTATAACTGCTAACCAAGTCTTGTGATGTGCATCATCACCCCGGGGCATTTCAGGGTGGGGAAAGAGTTCTTAGCCTTCTGTTAACTGATTTTTTTTTAAACTATTGGAATTCCCAAATGCCTAGAGCCAGATGAATTAAGTCACAACACAGGAGTCTTCCTGTTTCCTTGTCATGAAAGTACAGGGTTCATTTCATTTAAACTCGGGGACTTGCTTACTTTTCTAATAAGCACAGCCATCTTGACATTTCTCGCCACTCCTGGTTTTTCCACCACCTGCTGCCGCCTCACCAGGGAGCTCGATGGGGCTGCTCCTTCTAACACTGCTTAAGTTCTGGATGAGCTTAGCTGCAGGAGAAGAAGGAACATGTGCCGTCCCGTCACACCTTCTACGTCAGTACATAATAATGTATGGTGTGGAAGGAAAGAATGGAATTAGAGAATGTCAACTGGAGACCAGTCCATCCTGTTTGTAAAGTGTCTAATTAAGCTCCAGCCACACCAATAATCAATCTAATCATTAAAGCCTTCTGCAGAGTCACTGGGAGGAGAGCTCAAGTCCTACGTGGGTTTGAAATAAGAAACCAGTCCTGCACTCCTGCTTACTGGTTGGCTGACCTGGAGCTGTCACTCAACCTTTCTGGGTCTTTATTTCCTCAACTTTCAAATTCCAATAATTCTGTCTACTCTATCTACCTCAAAGATCATTGTGAGGACCCAATGGGTTAGTGACTAATTTTACCGAGTAGATTTTTTTTTCCTTCCTACCATATTCTGATTTATAGAAGACTGTAGATATTTTTCTTCCCCTTCTGTAAGCTCATCACAGGATTTTAAGCAGTTCTTCTAAGACAAGGAACTCTCAGAGAATCGGTTAGGCATTGGTGAGTCTCCATTTCCATTTCACAACTGGCAAGCAGATGGAAAGAATTCAAGGCAAGCAGCCTGATTAGTCATAAAGCCTAATTGTAAGGGAGGCTGGGAAGGGTAGTCTTTGGGTGGGTGGCCATGGGCAAAGCCATAACTCAGGGTGTTTTGTTACTAAAAGGAAGGAGGGAAAAAAGATCCTGTGGGTGATAAGTAGTTTCTGTCACACTGTGTTTGTTTTCTCTGAAGTCTTTTAGGGGGATGGTCAGTGAGAAACTAATGAGTAAGCAAAGAAATAAAACAGGATGATAAATTTTGGATAGTTTCTCGTGGAAACAAAATGGAGGGACAATAATGGGATGGGTGTGGAACCCTCAGTGGGTTCAGGGAAGGCCGTTGAGAAAGGTGACATTTAAACTGGGTCCTGAAGGGTGGGAAGGAGACAGGCTATGAAGAATGGGTTGACACGTTCTAGTCAGAAAAGAGCGTATGCAGATGGGAAGGGGGTAGCCACGTCATAAAACTGGGAGGATACCGCCATAGCTAGAGCTTAAAGGCTGAGAGTTTTCTCTGTAGAAACAGAAGATGGTGTTTGAAGAAGAGGAAGTGGCTGCTGGACAGGCAAAACCATTCAATTTCATTATTTAATCTGTTAGTTTGTATTTCCAGGCATTTACTGAATGGCTGAACTGTTGGCACATACAGAGAAATGAAAGATGGTACTTTATTTTTTTTTAAGTTTTTTTTTTTTATTTATTCATTCGAGATACAGAGATACAGAGAGAGAGAGAGAATATGAGCAGGGGGAGAAGCAGAGGGAAGGGGAGAAGCAGGCCCCCCGCTGAGCAGGGAGCCCGATGCGGGGCTCGATCCCAGGACCCTGGGATCATGACCTAAGCCGAAGGCAGATGCTTAACCATCTGAGCCACCCAGGTGCCCTGAAAGATAGTACTTTAATAGGATTGACTTGTCCAAATGCCACATTGGACATTTATCTACAATGAGTAGAGAAAGCATTGTGACAAAAATGTTCTAGGAAGGGGCATAAACAGTAAAGGCTTCTTCGCTTTGTACTTATGACCAAAGATTGGTTTGGTTTTCATTCATTCATCCTTAGGGAACAAATTTCTAACAAGAGAGTACAGTTTTCCCCAGTTCTACATTTTAACAACAACAACAACAAAAACAATGTATTGAGCCCATGTACAAGGACCCTGAGGTAGTACTTTATATTCTTTATTCCATTTAAGGAAAAAGCCAAGTCCCTGTCATTAAGGACCTGACAGCCCATCTGGAAAGACAGAATTATATTCAAAGTTAGGGATTTTACTGAAATATTTAATAACTGGGCTAGACACCAAGCTGTGAGAAGGGATGTCAGTTGTAAACCCCCAAATGAGCCATGCAGGTGCCCCTCAGCAGCAGGTCGGCCCTGGTTGTACCATCCATGTGGGGGGAGCCCTCTACTGCAAGTATTAACAGGAAGTCATTAGGTCGGCCCTGGGAGGTTAGAGATTCAGCCACAGAGGAAATCTGGGGGGATCACATCCCCTTGGATGGTCCGAGTTTTATATTATGCATTTCCTGATGACCAGAACTTCATCTAAACTTTTTCTAAAATACTCTGAGTGTTGTACTCCTTGCATTTAAGACGTGATGTTTCATGTATGGAGGGTTATGATATCACATCTCAAAAGGTAATTTTTGCTACCGGAGTACGTCCCATTTTGGTATGTTATAACATTTTTGTTCGGCACACCTGACTGTTAGCATGGCCTCTTCTAGTCTGATGGGTGGTGTTCAGTCCCTCTGGTGGGTAACATTTGCATTTAGAAAATCTGAACAACCATTTGTTCCTAAGGGGATTACCTAACTGAGAAAAATAGGACCCCAGCATTCATTATTTTGGAGCAAACATTTCATCTTCTATATCAACACACTCCATCTACCAAAGCATAGGTATATCACCAAAAATTATCCTCTGAATCAGGCTTTCTCAGTCTCTGCACTGTTGACATTTGGGGCCAGATGATTTTGTCCTGAGCATGGCCTGATATTCAGCAGCATCCCCAGCTTCTACCCACCAGCTGCCCATAGCACCTGTCCCTCCTGCAGTGTGACAACCAGAAATGTCTCCAGATATTCCCCAAATGGCCTGAGGGTTGTGGATGAGAGTAGGGAGTGATGTAAATCATTGCTGGTTGAGAACCACTAGTGCAAGTAAAATTTAAGGGTCCCAGAGTCCTTTTCTGCAAATGGCTGTTATAACTGCTGGGTTTTTTTTTTCCTTGTGAGGTCGATCTGAGAATTACTCCAAGTTTTTGTTAAAAAAAAAAAACAAAAAACAAATCTCCATTGAGTCCTCTTCCCAGATGAGTGAGGCAGGATGGTGTACTTTGGTTAGGCAGTGGGGTTTGGGGAGCCTAGTTGTGCCTGGGTGTGAATACCAGATCTGCCCCCATTTAGCTTTGTGACCTTGGACAATTTATGTAAACCTCTCTGAGCCTCAGTGGTCTGTCTTACAAAATGAGGCTCTAAGTAGTAACTCCCTGTAGGGCTGTTGGGCAGACTCACTCTCAGGCACATAAGCATTTGATGGATAGAAGGATGGCTGGATAGAAGGTGGTCAATTTGGCTTTCTAAAAGCCCATGATCCTGCAAAATTCTGTCTTTGTGGGACTCCAAAAGGCAAAACTCATCCACTCACTTGATCATGAGTAGTAACAGTACATTCATCAAGTATAACTTTTTTTTTTTAATGAAAAAAGCATAAATCAATAGTACAGTGATTTGGTTTTGCTTCAAGTTACAGCAAGGGATCACCCGATGTGAGTCACTGATGTACAGTCATACAGTACAGCTGTGACTATCCCAAATTTAGTCATTTCCATGTGAACTTGCAGTTAAATGATTAACCTATATTGTAAGTGCTATTAAAAAAAAAAGCCTCTGATGATGCCTTTCCCATCCTGGTCTGGTGTTACACCTTTGGGTGACCTCTAATTTTGATTTGTTAAGATTCAAAAAGACAGTGTGATCCTTTCTGTCCGAGGCTTTCCCTCAGTCTTTTATTAGCCTGGGAGGTCCCCCCCCCCCCCGCCCGGCCTGTGGCAGGTGCACACTCCTCAGCATTGTTGGCACGTTCCTTTTCTGGGTACCCCAGACGGGAGGGAGCTTGCTGCCGTGCGTCTGTCTGTGGGCGTGCCCTTGACCCACCCCTCCCTCCTCCTCTCTGACCTCCGCGATACAGGAACAGTGAACAGATTTCCTACCCAGAGGGTGTATCAGGAAACCACCGATGAAATCAACAGAGATACAGCAGTTTTTACAGAGGCTGAAACTCACAGAATTGGAAACCCGATGTGTCAACAGAAGAACTTGACTGGTTCTCGTCAGTGGAAAGACAGATGTGGGATCCAGACAGCTCTTTCTACTTCTGTTTCTGCTATTTAATGGCAGTCCCCCATCCTCACAAAGACATGATAACATTAGGGGATTGGACGGAGTGTCCTTCATAACAGTTACAACTAGCTTTATCACTTACTGAATGTTTATTCTAAACCAGACGCTGGGAATAAGTGCTTCATAAATGTAACCTCACTGAACCCTTCCAACAACCCTCTGAAGCAGGCGTTGCTCCATTCTACAGATGAGAAAACTGAGACTCAGAGAAGTTAAGCAAGTTACCCCCCACACACACATAAAAAAACAAGTGATGGAACCAGAATGCAAACCCTTGGTACACTCCACCATCCTCACCCTAGCGGCGACGGCCACCGCGAATGAAGTCTGTGTCATTCCAGTTCACTTAGGCTATTACAGGCACATCTATGAAATCCATTTTCCATAAACTTTTAAGATTTCAGGTGGGGAAACAGCTTTGCCTTCTAGACTTGAAGACTCTCAGTCTCGTACCATTAACTTCTTTTGCAAACCCAGTTGCCATCTCATTATTTCAAATTCCTTAAATAACCTGGAGCCCTTCACCGTTTAAGTAGGGCTTTTGCCTGCAGGGAGGATGTTTGCTCTCGATGCAGGGACTTGCTGAATGGAGGCAAAAGCTCTAGTATTTCCCATTTGTAAGTGATAAGAGGGGGAGGTGGTGGCTTTCAGAGATCATGTTTCAAGTCCGGCCCTGGTTTTTATGTGTGTGGGAATGGACGCAAAGAAAAACACAGCTGAGCTGCATTGTGGTTCTTCCTGTAGAACCTGTTCATGCCCAGGGTGAGTAAACCTGGGGTAGCAATGTCTCCCTGAGACAGTCTCCAGTGAAATTTGTGCCTGGATTCGAAGCAGCTTATTTCCCGGGAAGTATCATCAGGATCCCCGCTCCGGCCCATTTAAAAGAATGTGTCTCCCTTCTGGGAAGATCTGCCAGGGAGAATTTCGCCCTCTTTCTCCCTGATTGGAGGAAGGAGTAGAACTGGGGAGGTGTCACCCGCTAGAGTTGCTGATGTTGGTAGCGTGTCAGCCGTGGGAGGCTCTGTTTGTGAAATTGAGTTACACCTCGGTGTCTTATGAAACTCAGAACTCACCGGAGCTGCTGTCTGGGAGAGGGGAGGTGGAGCGAGCCTTGGGATTTTCCTTCACATTTCTGTCCTGTTTTTGGAATCTGGATGAAAAGAAATGAAAGCGTCCAGTCTACGGACGTTTTAGGAAATGGGTATGTAGCTTTAAGCTTTCACTAATAACTCTTGCCACCTGGGTGATTGTTGTAGTTACACTGACTGTGTGATCAGACCACGAAGGGCTGTGTTCTTAGCGTGTGCTGGTTTCTCTCACTGTGTTTGGGGTTGGGGGTCCAGGTTGAACGCTTTTGTCTCCTGGTTACATGTGCATAGGAACTTTTAGTTCGTGCTGTTCCTTTACGTGAGGTTCACATGTTCGTGAAAATCTTGGCTCCTGTACTTCAGGAAATGGTTGTGTTGATGGTGCTTTGCAATTAGACAATTCAAATGCTCCCCTAAGATTCAAACTCCGGCCAAAGTCTACTAATCATCAATAGTGGGACAAATTCCAAGTTGAGAGGAAAAGCTGAGGCTCAGGCTAGTACCAGGGGGTTGGGAAAGAAAATACAGCAGGGCACTCGGCCTCGGGAATGGGCTGCTTTTTACAAATTATTTGATTTTCAAATGCACGTTGCTAGCTCACTTCTCTTTCTTCCAACCAATTGGCAAATGACACCGAGTGCAGCATTAGAAGGTCAGCAGTGGGGGGGGCACCTGGGTGGCTCAGTCATTAAGCGTCTGCCTCCGGCTCGGGTCATGATCCCAGGGTCCTGGGTTCGAGCCCCACATCGGGCTCCCTGCTCTGCGGGGAGCCTGCTTCTCCCTCTCCCATTCCCCCTGCTTGTGTTCCCTCTCTCACTGTCTCTCTCTGTCAAATAAATAAATAAAAAATCTTAAAAAAAAAAAAAAAAGAAGGTCAGCAGTGGGAATATAGAAGTGGGTTCTATTTACAAAAACTGGAGGCTCTAGCTCAGAAACCAAGAGCGCAACCCCACATTACTCCCCTCTCCACCTCTGCTCCAGTTCCTGGCACTAGGTTTCTGTCGCATTTAGGGGAACTCTCTCGTAGGTGGGAAACTGGTATCACAGAGAATCACCCCTGCTTGGGGTCCCGTTTTACTTTCACTTTGCATTCTTTTGAAATTTCATCCGTGGTTCTGCTGAAACATCCCTTTGAATATCTTTCCATTTGAATATGAAGTCAACATCTTTGATCAGAAGGCATGTGCTTACTGGAATCTGTGAGGATTTCCTAACTATTTTTATTTAGTTGAGTCAGAGGAAAAAGAGTATGCATGTTCCCCACACTGGCCTGGTTTTAGCGTTCAAGGTAGATTTACTCTTGAGGTGAAGATTACTGTCAGAGAAAGGAATAAAATGGTTTCAGGTTGTTGATTTGCAACAAGACTGCATCACATATCCGTGCTTCGCCTTAGTGTACCTTCTTGATTATTTGATGATGAAGCTGAGTTCCAGATTTAGGAAAAATCACCATTAATTAAAGCTGTGTGTCTTTTCTGCGTTCTTGATTTTGTAGTTATTCCAATGGAAACAGCTGGAGAACCTATATTTCCGTGAGAAAAAATTCGCCGTTGAAGTTCACGATCCACGGAGGTGAGGACGACAGCCTTTTCTTTATATGGTCGCAGTGACAATCCCAGTAACCCTGCTGCCAGGGACACTCATGTGCACGTTTTTGTGCTGACATGTTTTCATTTCTCCTGGGTAGAGCTGGGAGGGGGATTGCTGGGTAACTCTACCATTTTGCATTCCCACCAACAACATCTGTGGTTCCCTTTTCTCCCTAACACTTGTTATTTATAGTTGTGTTTTTGTTGTTTTTTTAATAGTCACCCTAGTGGCGTACAGTGATAGCCCATTTTGGCTTGGATTGGCATTTCCCTCATGACTAATGATGGCTAAGCATCTTTTCATGTGCTCTTTGGCCACTTGTATATTTTCTCTAGAGAAATACCTGTTCAGATCCTTTGCTCATATTTTTAATTTGGTTTTCCTGGCCACTTCTAAAACAACAGTTGCCAAGTTACTGCCACGGATTGAAGTCAGGATTGGAGGCTCTCCGAGCTCTTCAGAGGAATTCATTATCAGTCCTCAGTGTTTGCCTTTCAGATACATTTATGGATGCTTGGAGGTCAGAGGGATTGGGGAAACAGCTGTGACAAAAAGAGGACCAAGAGATAAGCCAAATTCCTACAAAGAACATTGGTACCCTTCTCTCTCCTTCCCCACAGCATCTGCCTGCCCCCCCTTCCTTCTCTTTGCACCCTCTCCTCCTCTGACCCTCTCTCCTCTTCTTATCTGGTACATAAGCAGTACACTGGACCAGTTTCAGACTTGCATATCTGCAGACAGTATTATCATGTTCATCCTCTGATAATGTCAGAGCTGCATAAGTCTACCTAGATCTGAAATGCTATTTACCTTGAAGGAGGTGTTGACCCTGCCCTCTCGGTTGCGTTATCTTTGAAATATTATCACCTTGATTCCTGACCTCTTGTGATGGTCACACATCCTCTGGTTTTTAAGTAAATGTTTTTAGTACAGGCCCTTATTTGAGTAGTTCTTACCCTTTGGAGTATGTGCGTATGCATTTTTGAACATGCTAGTTTAAAAAAAAAGAGAGATTATCCAGGTGCAATGGGTTTCTTCATAAAAGGAGAAAATCAGAAGCTTGGCTCCTCTCAACATCCGAGTGCGGCAGCAGGAAAACAAATAAGAAGATACTTCATGATCACATTCCTCACTGGGTACATTTTGTGGTGTGCTGGGCCAGAGGTGAATAAATCGAATGCTTTCCTTAATCTTTCAGGATTTCTGTGTCAAGAAGAACCTTTGGGCAAAGTGGCCTCTTCGTGCAAACGTGGTATGCAAACCCTTCTCTCATCAAGTCCATCTGGGTAATGGCAATTAGTCAGCATCAGTTTTACTTGGACCGGAAGCAAAGCAAAGTAAGTCACTAGAGCGTTTCTATAGGAACAGACTTCCCTCCTTCATTTGCTTTCTGCTCAGAAGATAAGCTTCCTCAGAAAAGACGCAAGCACAAGGGATTTTGTTCTTTGAGTTTTTGCTTTTTAAACTTTCTGACCAACTGTTTTAATTTTTCTTACATTTAAAAGAGGAGCAGTATATAGCCTGATTTAGAAGTTGTGAGAAGTGCCAACTTTTCTTTGGCACATGTATACGTGAACACAGGTGACATTTTAAAGTTCATGATTGAACTGTACCATGAGAGAGATTCATGCATATTTAAACATTTTCATTGTAAAGCTTAAGTCTTGTATTTTTTTCTTCTGAAGTGTCGCTTGGGCATGTAAAAATTCTAAATTGTCCTCTGTGTTGACATAATTTTTCCATAGTAACTTAATCATTTTATTAATTTGAAATAAGTTCAGTTGAATGAATTCTGTTTCCATGTTGTATACCCCTTAGGCAAAAATTCCTTCAGCCAGGAGTTTAGACGATATCGCGATGGATTTGACCGAGACAGGAACACCGAGGGTCTCCAAAATGGTGACACTGGAGGCCAAAACTCAGTTCATCATGGCGAGCAATGGCAGTTTAATCTCTTCAGGTAACATTTTGGGAAAGTACAGATGATTTTTATTTTTCACTTTTTTTGGTCTTAAACTACTTTTGGGGGTCATAAACCACTTTTAAACGCATTTTAGACCCATTATTTGGGGAGTAAATAAGCCTATCAAAACCTGCAGCATGCAGCATAAACCAATGTATTAAAAAGTAAAAGGAAAGTTAAATTATAAATAGTCAGCTTGCATACACAACACTGGTTACAAAGATAGTGAACTCCTCAGGGTAACTTGAAAGGACATTTTCTCCCCATCTATTCTATCAGCTTCTTCTTCTCCCAATATTTAGTTTTTGCTTCAGACAGTTGTCTAATGCTCTACTTAATATATAGTCAAACATGACTACAAGCTTCAAACCTCACCCCAACCCCACCTCCCAGTGTGATTGCTGCCCTGAAGCCGTTCCTCTGTACCTGTATATGTGGACAGAGGTGACATTTTAAAGTTAATGATTGAACTGTACCATGAGAGAGATTCATTCCAAATTCTGGAATCTCTTATCACCAAGTATATGTAACTGAACTCAGATGAATTTTCCCATCTAAATCCTATTGTCAGCTCTTAATCTGAGGCACAGAACACTCCTTTGCTTGGCTTGCTTGCTTTCTACAAGGACATTCTAAGCAACTATCTCCAGGAACATCTTACCTTCTCTCTTGCTCAGAAAATTGAAATTCTTCCTTGAGTGTGTCTGAAACATTAAGCATTTTATCATTGCTTCTAGAATGACTGAGCCAAAATACAGAAGGTGTATATAATTACCAGGCTGTGTTGGATGCCCAGAAGCATGAGAAAATGTTCTCCAGTTTCCTTTTATTATGTTCGGAAACAAGGAGAAAAGAAATAAATTATTATTTAATAGCAGGTCGGGCTTAAAAATCCTTTGTCCTTTAAAAAAGGAAGGAAACATGCCTTGTATAAACCTTCCCTGCCCTCCCTTCCAATCCCTCCAGGTTCTCAAGACTCAGAAGTTAGCGAGGAGCAAAAGAGAGAGAAAATCCTGGAGCTCAAGAAGAAGGAAAAGCTCTTGCAGGAAAAACTCCTGAAAAAAGTCGAGGAGCTTAAGAAGATCTGTTTGCGGGAGGCTGTGAGTGTCTTCTGCTTTTGGGGGACTTGTCACATTGTGTTTGACAATATGGCCAATGTCAATTATCCCCCTCTCGATTCTGTCCTGTTTTACAGGAGCTCACCGGCAAAATGCCAAAAGAATATCCGCTGAGCGTAGGTGAGAAACCGCCTCAGGTCAGAAGGCGTGTAGGCACTGCGTTCAAATTGGATGACAACCTGCTGCCAAGTGAACAGGTATGAGCACCAGCTCTGAGCATTTCTGTTAACAGCCGGACAGAAAAGCCCTCAGCTGAATGTGGCTGACTTGTTTCTTTGGTTTTTGAGTCCCTGCTGTACCTTTCTATCTCGCCACTTGAAAGTGATATAGTAGACCAAATCGAATTCTTTCTTTCATGCACAGTCCAATTACAGTTGAGTTATTTCTCACTACTTTACTCCTCCCAAGCATAGAGAGTGTTAAACAAACCCCAAATGTTTATAACTGAGAACCATGACCATAAGAATGAAGAACTCCAGCATCAGCATTAGACGCTGCCACGTAAAACAGAGAAGCCTTTGATGAATACGTTTGCCCTTTCTGATATGTCATTTCTCAGATCTCGGTTCCCTTATCCATAAAATGGGGCTAATCTTTGTTCTTCCCACTAACGGATACGAGGAGTAGTAAGTGACATAATATATGTACAGCATTCAGGTATAATAAAGTTCCAGTATAGAGTGTACTTTCTTATTTGCATGTCATCAGATCGTAGGCCCCTACTCCTGTTTCTTGCCCAAATTTAGCCATTTGGCTGTAGAAAATGATAGCAGTGTCCATCCATAATAGAGTGAGCTTTGCAAGTTTTTAAAAAGATGTATTTATTTCTTTTAGAGAGAGCACGAGCAGGGGGAGGGGCAGAGGGACAGGGAGAGAATCTCATACAGATTCCCTGATGAGCACGGAGCCCGACACAGGGCTCCATCCCATGACCCTGAGACCGTGACCTGAGCCGAAATCAAGAGTTGGACTTTCAACCGACTGAGTCACCCAGGCGCCCCTGAGCTCAGCAATTTATTGAGTATACCCAGTCCTGAGCTAAGCAATGAACACACACAATCTCATTTAATCTTTGCCATATTTTTACAAGGTAGATGTTCTCTTATTTGAAATGGAGATGCAGAATGAAAATAACCTGCAACATTAAAATATTAAGCAGTGTTTCCAGGGTCACGGAGGCAGGAACCACCAGAAAGAGAAATCAAACCCAAATGTATCTGTTTCTAAAGATATGTATGTGAATATAACCTTCTGTGTCTGTGAATCTTGGGTTAAGAATCTCTCCTTGAAAAATATAATCTTCACCCAACCAACTACATGAATGAAAGGCCATTCCCTTCTTTAAAAGGAAAAAAGTCGGAGTAGTGAGGAGTGTAAGTAAATGGATGAGGGAGGTCTTGTCTTCTAGAAAAGTGTTTGAAGATACCTATGCAGTAAACTTAGGAAGGTTTTATTCTCAAAGAGCATCTGATCTGAGAATGTACAAGAACCAGTATCATTGTATAAATGCAGGATCCTGCTTTGCAAGAACTGGAGAGCAATTTCCTAATACAGCAAAAGCTGGTTGAAGCTGCAAAGAAACTTGCCAACGAGCCAGACCTTTGTAAAACCGTGAAGAAAAAACGAAAGCAAGATTACACAGATGCGGTGAAAAAGCTTCAGGAGATTGAAAACGCGATAAATGAATACCGAATCAGATGTGGAAAGAAACCCAGCCAGAAAGCAACGGTTATTTTACCAGGTTCGTAATCAGTAAGGTTTTTCCAGTCACATAGTCAATGTTCGTGATGGTACGTAGCATTTCCAAGTTAGTTCATTTGGTGAGAGATAAAAGAAAGAACAGGTTTAAAAGTTAAGTTTCTTAGGGTAAAAATGGGTTGGGATGTCAGTCTTGCAAGTGCGTAAATGTGGTTTTCAGTGACATTCTCACTTTTGTAATACTATACTATTGCATTGCTTTCATTTTCAGGATGAAGGAGCATTCATAGCAATATTGGTTTGTAATCCCCTTTAACTGGCCTGACATCACTGCAGGAAATAGAGTTGATAGCACAGAGTGGTAAGAGTGCTAGGCCTACCCAGTCGTTTCTCAAAGGTTTTTCATGCAGGGACATAACATTTTTTTTAAGGACCTATCTAACATTTGTGAAAAGAGCTCTTACCATCCTGTCATTGTGGAGGCTATTTAAAGCTGTGGACAAATGCTTGTGATAGAACATGAAATGCAAAGGGTATTAAACCGTAACCACAACATGATCCTGACGTCGTATAAATATCTACATACAACAACTGGTTGGGAAATATTTCAAAATACTAGTAGTTGTGGAATTTCAAGTAACTAATTTTTCTTTTAATACTTTCTGTATTTTCAAAAATTCTCAACACTATATACTTAACGATTTTCATATTCAGGAAAAAAATACACTGAAAATCTTGTTCAGGTAGATTTCAAGTCCAGTTGGCCTTACTTTATCGGCATGGTTTTCAGCCTTGATTGTTGGTTGAAATATGATTATATTTCTTTGATTCCAAGACTATTTTTTTCACATTTAAACATCTGTGAAATTTGAATAATTTTTATACTAGATGGTGTACTACAGTTACAATTGGCAATACTTTTTCTTGTTTTACTGAAACATAAAATAATTATATATGTCAGACTGGATGAAATGTGGTGACTAGGTTTAGCGCATTCTCGGGTTTAGGGCGGTATGGTTTATAAAGCAGAGATACGGCTTTTGGAAAGTGAATACACAGACATCAACACACAAGTGTTCGTCAGCTACAGCTGGAGAATTTAGGATGGCTTTGACTCTGAATGAGAAATCCAGTTGGCTTTGGAGGTGGTTACATTCTGGACCTACAGAGATGGGTGATTAGCAGTGTACTTAACTTTCATAACCATTTGTTGTGGCCCATTCATCCCCAAACTGTGCAAGATTTGAGTGATCTCCTTTACAATGAGTGACATTTGGGCAGCAGATGGTGCCAATGGTTGAGCATATATTGGGTAGATTTTCTTTTTTAAGTGTGCCTGACAGCTGACTACGCTGGCACCTTGCCTTCAAACGCCACTGTGTGTCCAATTAAGAGATAGTCTGCCCGGCTCTGATGGAGATTAACATTTGAGATCAGATGGGAGAGATTCCCTTCCTAATGGCATTGAAGCCTACACGAAGGTGCTTTATTTGCCTGTAACCTTGCCAGGACTTGACCCTGTGTGTGGAATGATTTGCCAAGGCGGATCAACACATCTGAGATGACTCTTGTTGCTAAAAACATTTTTTAACATCTGATGAGCAGCAGTAATACTTAGGAGCATTATGGGTATTTCCAACCACCAGAATGCTGTGTCTAGGTAATAAAAGCAAACCTACAGCTAATATTTATTGAGTGTTTGTCCTGTACAAGGAGCTGGGCTAAGGCTTTACATCCATTATTTTAATTACCATCCACCTTAGCAGTGCATACTACGTACTATTCTTATTCCCATTTTAGTTGAGCCAAGTGATGGTAAGAGGGATTAAGTCATTTGCCCAAGGTCTCACAGCCATTAAGTGTCAAAACTAAGATGGGAACCCAGGTCTGTCTAATTCAGTGGTTCTCAGCCAGGAGCAGTCTTGCACCCCAGGGAATATTTGGCAATGTGTACAGACATTTTTGGTTGTCAAAACTGGGCGTGGCGGTGCTTCTATTAGACAGTGGGTGGAGGCTGGAGATCCTACAATGCAAAGGATAGCTCCCCCCAGCAAAGAATTATCCAGTCCAAAATGGCAGTAGTGCCACGTGAGAAACCTGGGTCTAATTGAAAAGCTCATGCACCACAAAGTGTTCACCTATTAAGAAAAGGCTCTTTTCTTCAGGGAGGGGTCAAAAAATAATTTATACTAACAGCAGATTTTCAAATGAGGGTTCAAGTGTATTTTACAGAACATTTAGCATTTATGACATGAATGGCATGATTTTTCTTTCCAGTTTGTTGGGTGTAAGCCCTCAATGTATAAGGTAAAGTTTTCATCCCATGTAGAAGCTAGATTGAAAACTAGTTGAAAACAAAAAACTGCCTTGAAATCGGTCCCATTTTTCTTAAAGATTTTATTTATTTGTTTATTTATGTATTTCTTTAGCGAGTGCATGAGTGGGGGAAGGGGCAGAGAGAGAGAGAAAGGGAGAGAGACTCTCAAGCAGACTCTGTGCTGAGAGCGGAGCCTGATGTGGGGCTTTATCTCACGACCCTGGGATCATGACGTGAGCCAAAATCAAGAGTCAGATGGTGACTGAGCCACCCAGGATCCCCTAAATCTGTTCCATTTTAAGAACTAGTCCAGTGTCATATTTGTACAATTCCTAAGATGTTTATATCTTTACTAGTAAATGATTCCATTCTTATAATCATTAATTATTCTTAATGCACTGTAATTAGTTATACTTACTAAATAAAAATAAGATGGACTCTATTGAGAATTGCTTTATTAAATTCACTGTAGGTGTATAAATGCTCTGTGATTCTAAAGGCACTTATTTTTATTCACAGAAGACATAATCCCATCAGAGAGCAGCTCCTTGTCTGACACTACCACCTATGATGATTGTGAGTAGCTCTTCTTTTTCATTTTAAAATGTTATATATTCTGAAATATTAAGACAGTTTCTTTAAGTAAAGCCTATGTGTTATTCTTTTGGGAGAAGTAGAATGAACTAACTTACATTTATGCAGAATGGTTGGGGAAGGGAGATTATGATTAATTTCTACCAAGGCTAATTACACATTAAATACAGTAACATACAAATCACTTGAACTTAGGAAATCAAAATACTATTACACAACTAAGCCAGTCTCTCAGTAAGGGTTTGTGAGCCTCTATAGAATTTTTTTATTAGCATTTTTATTTACTATTATTATTATTTTATTTTTTTTTACTTTTAAGTAGGCTCCACACCCAATGTGGGGCTTGAACTCATGACCCTGAGATCAAAAGTTGCATGCTCTACTGACTGAACCAGCCAGGCGCCCCCCTGTAGGATTTTTTTTTAATGTTTTCTCTTGAAGTAATTACAGGTTCACAGGGAGTTGCATAGATAATTCAGAGTCTTTCACTCAACTTTTCCCAATGGTGACATCGTATATATTTGGAGTCTAATCTCAAACTGGAAAATATAGCATAGACTTTGATTATCCCTGTATTCTGGATAGCTAGGAGTTTATTTTCCTTAGGAAGAAATTGGGTTTCATGTCATTGTATTGGTTTCATAGAGGAACGCCATATCTGTTGGGATGGCCTGTGTTTGTTCAACACATTTTATGATGGAATGGATTTCATACCGAATGGTAGAGTACTTCCTTGGAATCCCTGGTGCTTAAGCAGAGGAGTGACTCTGTCTGATATGATTTAAAGAATTCTGGGATGCCACTAACCCATACAGCATTATTTCCCCCATCCCCACCCCAAGTTTGATGGTGCATGAAACTCCACCATTCCAAAATTCTTCCTTTGAGCTGAAGTTGGGTCATGCTTGCCATTCCTCTTTGAAAATGCACATGTCAACAGGAGACGTAACAGGTCTCTAATGACTCAGCATAAATCAGTTATATCACTTTCAACGACAGGATGAGCCTCTGGTCAACCAAAGAGGTGTAAGAACTTGAAACGTGAACAAAAGTGATCCACACCAACTTTACAGGCCAGCTTCCTTTTGGCCCTATACACACTGGGGTTTTTCTTTAATATAACTCTAGAAAAGCTATAGTATCACCCATTTTACCAGAATGATTTCTTTGCTCAGAGTGGTACCTACTAAACTAAAAGTTGGATCAGGCCCACAAGAGAACAGGTGACCCTTGAACTATGTGGGGGTTACGTGTGGCCACACCCCCCATGGTTGAAAATGCAAGTATAACTTTTGACTACCCCAAAACTTAACTACTAACAGCCTACTGTTGGCAGAAGCCTTATTAATTTAAACAATAAACACATGTTTGTATGTTAAATGTATTATATACTGTATTCTTACAGTCAAGTAAGGTAGAGAAAAGAAAATATTAAGAAAATCATAAGGAAGAGAAAATGCATTTACTATACTATACTATATTTATCAGAAAAAAAAAAAATCCGTGTATAAGTGCATCCATGTAGTTCAAACCTGTGTTGTTCAGGGGTCAGCTGTATTCAGTAATTTCCGTTTTCTAGTGTATACCATATAAAAATAAATTTCCTGAAAGTAATACACTTCTAAAAACATCAGATCTTCTGATTTGGTTTTTGGAGGGCTGGCAAGGTATTTATTGCCTTATTTATTTACCTACTTACTTATTCATTCATTCATTTACTTATTATAGCTAATGACACCTTCGCTCTTGCCGGGCAGCGACCAAGTTCAGTACCTCATTCTCCAAGAATTCTTCCCCCCAAGTCTCTCGGTATTGAGCGAATCCATTTCAGAAAGTCGTCCGTCAATGAACAGTTTGTGGAGACCAGGCAGTCCAGGTGAGAAGTCACAGCATTAGTGAGGCAGATGCCTCATAGCCATGACAGCTTTCCTCCAAAATAGTTGACCCTTTTTGGATTTACCCTATTTGTCCTTTCGGAAGGGGTTAGCTTGCAAAACAAAGCATAGAAACTAACCCCGTTATTTGTTGTTGACAGCAAGTGCAAGTGTTTCTAAGAGATCTTTTCAAAGCATTTGGCAGTTTCCTATATTTTAAAGTCTGCTGGATTTATGTTAGGTTCCAGGGGCATTAT
>NC_138369.1:31013545-31044691 GCF_054177405.1 Leptonychotes weddellii
AGAAGATAGCAGGAGGGGAAGAATGAAGGGGGGGAAATCGGAGGGGGAGATGAACCATGAGAGACAATGGGCTCTGAAAAACAAACTGAGGGTTCTAGAGGGGAGGGGGGTGGGAGGATGGGTTAGCCTGGTGATGGGTATTAAAGAGGGCACGTTTTCTGAATGGAGCACTGGGTGTTATGCACAAACAATGAATCATGGAACACTTCATCTAAAACTAATGATGTAATGTATGGGGATTAACATAAGAATAAAAAAAAAATAAAAAAAAATATATAATCTGGATTTGGATATAATGTCCTAAGTTCAGTTTCAGAACCCATGCTCTCAGGAAACTGACATTAAATACCACTCTATCAGTGCAAGTGACAGAAATGACTTCTGATCTTTCAAACAGAAATGAGACTTCAACTCATTTTTAATCTGTTAAATAGACAATATGACTTTTTTCTCAAATGTCTCAGGTAAATATTATCTGGGCAATGACACCAGATTTTAAAAAGATGACAGACCAGTGATTCTCAGAATTTGGCTGCATGGATCAATACTACTAAAAAAAAGAAAAAGAAAAATAGGACCCAAGATAGGATTACCAAATGTTTACTCTGCCTAATCAGAATGTTCAAATAAACAATGCCATGATTTCAGGGAAAAAACGACATGTAATTATCAAAAAAATGCAGCCATTGTCATAATAATAATAAAATGAAGTTAACATCTACGGAACGCCTACTGTGTATCAGGCACTGTTGGAAGTGTTTTAATATGGATTAATGAATTTAATCTGTACCGCAATCCCGGTGGTATGACAACTGTCATTACCATTTACAGATAAGTACACTGAGGACCAGAAAGCTTGAATAACCTGTGGGGTTCATGTAAATGTTGGAATCGGGGTTTGAACCTTTTAACCGATATGTCACACTGCATCTCAGCGGAGGTGTTGGAAATTAGTCTTAAAATAAAGGAAGATTATTTAGATTAAATAATTCTTCACTTATGAAAATAGCACCTTGTTATATTTCTCCTTTGTCGAAGACTGTATCAGGCCCCTCTGTTAGATTAGCATTTAGAACTGTTGCCTTAAACAATAGAAATCCAAGTGTCTAGAACTGTGCTCGCCAGTTCAATTAAAAGTAAATAAAATTAAAAATTCACTTTCTCAGTCGTGCTAGCCACATTTCAAGTGCTAATGGGCGCACATGTGGGCTAATGGTTATAATATTGGCAGAGATATAACACATTACCATCATTGGACAGCCCTGGACAAGTATATTTATTATATTAGGGAAAACAAAGCTATTGCAGTAAAAGGAAAAATTATAACCAGAAATCATTATCTTAAAAATTACTATACCTACTTCCTTAATAGCTTAAGATGGGTTTGCTCTGTGATCCAGCAATTTCACTTAGAGGACTTTTTCGTATTGAATTAATTAAGTACAGGATGCTCATCACATTATTGTTTACACTAGTGACAAATTGAAAACAACCCAAATGCTCAACTAGTGAATTGCTTAAATAAATTATAAATCCTTACAGTGGAATGTTATACTGTCATTAAAATAACATTATGAATGAATATTAACCAACACAAAACATTAGATAGTTTTTTTAATGTGGGTTTTGAAGGAGAATATAGGGTAAGATGATATTTTTTTGTTGTTAAAAACTGTAAATGCCTGTAAGTGTGCTTAGTAAAAATATCTGATTGGCTATATCCGAGGCTTCCAATTATAGATATTTAAATTTTTCTTTTTTATCTGTATTTTCAGAATTTTCTGCAATGAACTTGACGTGCTTTTGTAATAAGTAAAAATGTAATCAAAGCCACATTTAATTAAAAAATTAACTTCAAATTGTGTTCTCACTGTGCTGGGTAGCGAACAAAATGATTTAAAGATGTTGCCTTCTAGTCCACGGGCCTGCAGACAACAGCCCATTGGCCAGATCCATCCTGCGACTTATTTTATATTTTTATATGGCCCACGAGCTAAGAATAGTTTTTATTATTTTTAAACAGTTGGAGGGGAAATCAAAAGCAATAGTATTTTGGGACGTGAAAATTACACGATACTTGACTTTCAGTATCCACAGTCAATCTCTACTGGCTCACAGCCACCCCCATTCACTTACATGTTGTCTACACTGCTTTTGTCCTTCAAGGGCACAGTAGAGCAGTAAAGGACTGGGACATCTGGCCTGCAAAGCCAAAAATATTAACTATTAGACTCTTTACAGGAAAAGGCTTTGCTGCCCCTGCTCTAGTTGCTTTCGATCTCTTTTATTCAATATACTCTTTTTTAAAAACACTTTAATCGTTTTCCTTCATCCGTATGACTCAGAGAGATCAAGGATACTAAAGCACAAAGGCACTCTGCCCCGTTTTCTCCAGTGCTCCTTTCCTTCAGCTTCCAGTAAGTTTCAGATCGCCTGATGACGAGTTTGCCAGAGATGTCGCAAGGCTCATCATCTCCCGACTTCTTCTTTTCCCCATCACAGGGAAATGCTGTCGACACACGGCAGCCCTTGCAAAACCCTGGAGCGGCGGCCCCTGGGCGGACAGAGCATGCCCACCACCCCAGTTCTGACCCGCAACGCCTACAGCACCAGCCACTTGGAGTAAGAGCACTTCGTTCCAATGACTTTGCCACTGTTGGTTTTGCTTTCCTTTGTTGTGCGTCTTAATCATTTTAAGGCACTTGGTTCAGCAGGACTGTGTTACAGATCTACACTTTCTACTTAACGGGTCAATGACGTTGGCAAAGAAAATGTATTGAAAAATATGCTTTGAGCGGGTAGATAGGAGATTTGTGTGTGTGTGTGTGTGTGTGCGCGCCTTAATTTTCCCAACCAGACATCACCGTTTGCTATTCAGCGGTGAGGATGAATATAATGACTTGAGCAACGCTTTGACGTCTTTAGGGAAGGTTTTGCTAGCTCTTTTATATGCCTGATATTTTTTCTAATTTTTTTAAGATTTTATTTATTTATTTCTCAGCGAGAGAGAGAGAACACAAGCAGGGGGAGCGGCAGACAGAGGGAGAAGCAGGCTCCCCACTGAGCAAGGAGCCCGATGCGGGGCTCGATCCCAGGACCCTGGGATCATGACCTGAGCCGAAGGCAGAGGCTTAAGCGATTGAGCCACCCAGGCATCCCTATATGCCTGATATTATTCAGTCCACACAACAAGCCGAACTGTAGATCTCAGATCCTGTTTTCCCTCCTCATTTTATGGATGAGGATTGCAAGAGGTTAAATGTCTTACCCAAGCTGGCACAGCTGGGAGATGGCAGAGCCATGACTCCCCCAGATATGTCTGGCATCAGAGTCAGGCAGTGCTCCCTCCACCCTGTCTGCATCTCCTGCTATCCTGTCGGAAGAAAGGAACCTCCAAAGATGCGCTGGGCTTTCTTTTTAGGCTTTGATGCAACTTGTGCATCATCAGTTTATATCTTCCCTCCTCTCGAGTGAGGCTTGGGAATGCATGGTTGTTAGAACCTGGTTCTTTTCTCATTTGGACCATGACACAGTGAACCTGTGTGGGAACCAAGGGATTGTGTGAAAAATGGATTCTCTTGTGCAGTCAGCTTTGGAAACCTTGAGTCTTATGGCAGTTCAAGGGTGATTAAATCCTTCAACACCATGTTCATTTTGTAAAATTTCGGTCCTTCTTTCATTCTTCCTCTGTCACAAATTGGCCTCTCTCCTCCTGCAGACCCGAATCTTCAGCCCAGCACTGTCGCCAGCGCAGTGGAAGCCTTGAATCTCAGTCCCACCTGCTGTCTGAGATGGACAACGATAAGCCATTTTTCTCCCTCTCCAAATCCCAAAGAAGCAGTAGTACGGAAATCCTGGATGATGGGTCTTCCTACACCAGCCAGTCAAGCACAGAGTATTACTGCGTGACGCCCGTCGCCGGCCCCTATTACACTACCCAGACTCTGGACACTCGTGCCAGGGGCCGGAGAAGGTCCAAGAAACAGAGTGTTTCAACTTCAAATTCAGGAAGCATGCCCAACCTAGCACAAAAGGATAGTTTGAGGAATGGCGTCTACACAAAGAGCCAGGAACAGCCTTCTTCTGGTTACTATATTGCTGGGTACACACCCTATCCCGAGTGCGATCTTTATTACAGTGGCGGCTACGTCTATGAGAACGACACGGAAGGACAGTACAGTGTCAATCCTTCCTACCGGGCCTCGGCCCACTACGGCTATGAGCGCCAAAGGGACTATAGCAGGTCCTTTCATGAGGATGAGGTCGACCGGGTGCCCCACAACCCATATGCAACTCTCCGGCTGCCCAGGAAGGCTGCTGCCAAGTCAGAGCACATCACCAAAAACATCCACAAGGCCTTAGTTGCAGAGCACCTGCGTGGCTGGTACCAGCGGGCCTCTGGGCAGAAGGATCAGGGGCACAGCCCACAGACTAGCTTTGACTCAGACAGGGGATCGCAGAGGTGCCTGGGGTTTGCGGGGCTGCAAGTACCCTGCTCTCCCAGCAGCCGAACATCCTCCTACTCTTCCGGTAAGAATACTGCCTACTCACTTGATCCCCAGATCGAATTTACCTCCTGTCCCCCGCCCACCCTCCCCCCAAACCACTCCCCTCAGGGATCACAGGACCAGTACCCAAGGTCATGACTCTGGTAGCCATTCCGTGGGGCCACAGTAAGAATTGCCAACTGAAACATAGTTCTTTCTCTTCGGCTTTCCAAAGAACACAGTCCACAGGAGTCCAGTGGAGCAAATTGTAGATTCCAATCCAACAAGCATTCATTGAGCACCTATTCTGTGCCCTGTGTTAGGGGCTTTCTTTTTTTTTTTAAAAGATTTTATTTATTTATTTGAGAGAGAGAGAGAATGGGAGAGAGCACATGAGAGGGGGGAGGGTCAGAGGGAGAAGCAGACCCCCCGCTGAGCAGGGAGCCCGACGCGGGACTCGATCCCGGGACTCCGGGATCATGACCTGAGCCGAAGGCAGTCGCTTAACCAACTGAGCCACCCAGGCGCCCTTTTTTTTTTTTTTTTTAAAGAGGGGCTTTCAAATATTCTGTCTTTTTCCCATGTCATTAAAGTGTTCAGGTCACTGATGTTTGATATATTTAAAAAAAATAGAGTAAATCCGTCAGGTGAGCAGAAAGCATTATGATTATGCATCCTTCCCTGTTCACCAGCAGGAACTTGATCTTCTAAAGGCAGTTTGTTTTGAATGTTCGGGTAGCTGTGTGAGGCTCTTAGTAATTCTGATGCGAGCCAGTAATTTGTAAGCCCTGTTCCTGGCACTGTTCTACGTGCTTCACGTGCCTTGACTCAATTCAGTAATCATATATACTCTGCTTTAGGGTTGATGGAAGGGATTTTCAAAGATAATTTTGGTTAGAGATGTTCCCTCATGCATTGACTTGGGCCCCTCACTCCACTAAAATCCATGGAGTACTTACTGCTTACCCCTCGCTGAGTAGAGAAATGAGGGGAAAGAGGAATATCTGTCTCTGGTTACATTGATTCAACAAACAAGCAGGCATGTCCCAGATGCTGAGGAGCCAGGGTTGACCCAGTTTTGGCCTTGAGGAGCTCACGGTCTAGTCAGCAGCCAGAGGAATGTATGCAAATTAAGCAATTTCGAGGCTCTAAAACGAATGAGTTCTTGAACTACGTGGAAACCTGAGGTCCTATGTTCTTGCCCCTCTTTCAGGCATGACCCCTTAGTAGGACACAGCACAGGGATTCCTGAATCACCTTGTAATAGTTGGTGAAAACTGTGCCTTTAAAAGTATCCTAAGCTTGTTGACCAGAGGCATTTCCATGGAGATTTCTATTTGGGTGTACGGTCTCTTCTGTTTGTGTAGGACTTTGGACTTCCACTAGGGCTTTCCCACTTATTACCACATCTACCATACAAAAAGGCTCCTGTCCTTACTCCTGGTTATTTATGGCTCATCTCTAGAGAACGCCTTTCTTCCCCCTAACGTTCAGGGCACTGCATGAGAATCTTTCCAAAAACAAACATGGAGAGGGTGTTAGAAAGAAAGAACAAACAAGGAGGGCTGAGATGCATAAGGATGGTCATCAGGGCCCAGGGCTGGGGTGATGCCTTTTTAAGCAGGGAGGCTGGAGAGGAGCAGGCATCCTTCCAAAACCACAGCATTACTGCCGGTTGGCTCGGTGCCTGGGGCAAAGGTAAGAATGGAGTGAGTGCTTCTCGATTCACACCCAGTAGGAGCCTGGCTGGTAGCCGTAGGATTTGGCCCCACAGACCAAAAGGCATTCCATCCATGTTAAAGAATTAAAGGGATGGAATTAGAGCTCATTCCTGTCTACCTTTTATAGCTACAAAAATGTATTACAACAGGCATGCATCATGGAGAGTTTCCTGTTATTTGCCAAAGTAGTCAGGGGTTTTGTAGCTCCTTCTAGCCATCTAAAGACTCTTGGTGACTCCGTTTTAGTAGTAATGACAGCCACCATCTCTTGGCAGCTTCCCCTGGGCCACGCCGCATGCTTGGTGCTTCGTGTGCACCATCCCATCTAATGTGTGCAAACAGTTGGGTACTGTGAGCACTGTTGTTAGGTCTATTATTACTATCCTCATCTTGCAGCCGAGGCAGTTCTGGTTTAGAGAGTTGAAATGACCCTGGCCAAGCCCCAGAGCTAGTAAGTGCTTGACACCTTAACCACCATGCTTTACAGCCCCTGACTCAGAGTTATGAAACATTCTTAGGAACTCGAAGTGAGAGAATTACATCTTTGAGTCAGAACCTCATGGCATCCAGGGCCACAGATGAGTTTTGAAAGGCGTCCGCCATACGCTGGTCACCAGGGCTTGGTGGGTGTGAGAAAGAAGATAAGGAAGGTGGCTGCCAAAAACAGGAAATGGAGGGGAGCTGGAAGGATCCTTGAGCGGTGCTGGCCTTGGACCACCAGCTGGGTGTTGTGGTCCCCTTGTGCTTCCTGGGCATGGAGCAGGACTGGTTTTAGAGAGAGGACAACAAACGCCCTACAGTGAGACATTCCCTGGGCTTTGCTCCCAAATGGTGCCCTTGTCTTGTTCCAGTTCAGTCCCTCAGTAGAACTAATTCCCTCCTGTACTAGTTACCCTCCCGCCCCTTCCCACGCACACACTTTTTCTTTTAAGGCAAAAAGTATGCGTTGATCCTGCTAGTGGCTGCCGTTGCCTTGGGCCGAGGAGCAAGTCGTGACCCAACAGGGCAACTTACAGAGTGCTTTTCCTCCAAAGGCCCCCAAGAAACTCAAACTGGTCATCTTATCTTTACAAATAAAGCCTTATCTATCTAGCCACCTAGCCAGAATGGAGAGACTCTCTCCATATATGAGAATGTTTTTTCTACTTGTCTTTTAGGTTATTTTTTATAGCATGCCTTTCAGTTAACTTTATTCCCATTAATAATATCAATAGTTATCATTTTGGGGGTGCTTTCTTTATACCAGGCACAGTGCTAGACATTCTCATATATAACTTACTCAATCCTGGTATCATCCCTATACAGGATATATTTGCATTATTATCCCCACTTTACAGGTGAAGAAACTGAGGCTTAAAGAGAATAAACTATTTGCCCGAGGTCACATGGCCAGTAGGTGACTAAATTGGATTAGGAACTCTATTGATTATAAACACTGGCTCTTAATCTCTGCACATAGATGATTATAATGTACATTTAAATGGCCTAAACAGTCTTTGCTTTGAATATTCCCACTAATTTTGTCTCTTTCCATTTTTACTTCTAGTATCTTCTACAAACACTTCTGGAAACTGGAGGACCCAGATAGCTGTAGGGCTATCTGACTACGAGACCCCAGCACATTCTTCCTACACCAGCTGCTACGGCAACATCTATAATCCTTTGCCCTCCCCAGGAAGGTGAGAAAGCAATGCTCCAAAATTCTAGTAGCCTGTTCCTGGTCAGAACAATTGAGGAATTCATTTTTTTTTTTTTTTTTTTTTTTATGACTGCTCAAGGATCATCAGACTATAGCCTGTGGGGCCCAAACCAGCTGCCACCTGTTTTTGTAAATTAAATTTTATGGGAAAACGGCCATGTTCATTCACGTACATTTTATCTATGGCTGTTTTTGCACCATGAGGGCAGAGTGGAGTAGCGACAGAGCCCTCGTGGCCAACAAAGCCAAAAATATCTGGCCTTTTTAAGAAAAGGTTTGTTGACTCCTAATCTAGATTGTTCGAATTTGACTCTGTTCCTCGTCTTCTGTAAGGTCTTAAATTCTGTGTCTGGCAGGGTTTTTTTTAATTGCAGTACTTTAAATGGTATTACTGATATATCCATTTATGACTCTCCTGGAACCTTGGAGGAAAAATATCTCTGCTCCAGAAAAGGCTGTTCACATCAAAATTCCTCGTAGGCAGTTGGTGGGCTTGATTTCAGTGAACATTTGCTGCCTTTTTGTGTCTGATCCTGTGTTCCTTAAGAAGCTACAGACACAGACAGTTGTCCTATTTGTAATCGTGGTTCTTTGTAAACATTAGGAGGAAACATACAAGAACAATCCGTTAAAATGTGATTTTAAAAAAAGATGGCTAACTCCGCATTACTTCTTTGTATATGCAAGAGGAGAGGAGTTTCTCACTTCTTTGTATATGCAAGAGGAGTTAAGTATGAAGAGGTCATTTCTCCCTATCACTTTTCACAGGATATAATTCACACCCATCGTGCCAAGAAATAGAGCATTTTCTGTTTGTTTTTATTTAATTTTGCTCTAGGTCAAATTGCTTCAGGCATAGGGAGACTTACACAGACAATAACTTATCAAAGTGTCTAGCGTGGTGAGTTTGAGAGGTTAAATTTCTTTTCTTTTTTATACTTCAATTTTTTATTTCAATTCTAGTTGATTAACCTCCATCAACCCTCAGTTTGTTCTCTATAGTTAAGAGTCTCTTATGGTTTGCTTTTCTCTCTCTCTCTTTTTTCCCTTCCATTGTTCATCTGTTTTGTTTCTTAAATTCCACATATGAGTGAAATCATAATTTCTTAATAAAGTACTCAGTGTTACAAACGAATTGGAGGTATTCGACCCCAAAGCCTTATTTTTCTTCTCCTTGTTCAAGGAGAGTTTTTCTTGGCTTGAACTATTAGGCCGATTGTCTCAACTCAACAAAGGGTGTGCTCAAAATAGGATTTTAGTGAAAATATACCTCAGGGGACTTCAGATAGCTTGGGTTTCTGTAAATAATGCTTGCAAATGAGTTACGAGCAAGAACTAAAATGGCTTTGGCCCAAAATTGGAGCTGTACTTTTTTAAGTCAGTTCTCATCGTTTTGTATAATTCATTTGCAAATAGTTTTCCCCACTTGTACACTTTTACTTTCCTTTTCATGGACTGCATGAGAGATAATATAAAAGCGCATGAGACAGTTTGAAAATCCTTAACACTACTTTCACTGAACTCAGGAAGTATTGAACATTTTTAGAGAAAGTCTGTTTTTACCAAGTGTGCCTGTCTATCTCAGAGAGCCAGCCCAAGATGGCTTGACGTGGAGTCTGATGTCAGAGGTGGGGTAATCTACAGGAAATTAGAAACTATTTAAAGATCCCTATTGTGTGTGCTCACACGCACATCATATGAGCTCATTGTGGAAAATTAGGAAAATAATAAAGGGATAAATAAGTAGGAAATCATTTACCCATAATTCTACCATCTAGAGGTGGTAGCTGTTAGCATTTTGACACATTCCCCCATTTTCCAGTGTCCATTTTTAACATGGTGGTAATGATACCCTTATGTGCAGTTTTATACCTTTCATTGTCTATGAACTTCTGCATCCCAGTGTTTTACTTAATATCACAATATAAACATGTTCCCATATTTTTAAAAACTCCTTAAACCTTATTTTATGTGATCCACATGATATTCCACTCAATAAATATACCATACTTTATTTAACAGTTCCCATATTTTGAATTTGAATGGTTTTTAGATTTTTCTCTCTTTTTTATTGTAATGTGGCTGTTAATGTCTTTGTGCAGAATATTTGTCTGAATTCCAGATTATTGCCTTAGGATACATTCCAATAAGTAGAATTAATGGAATAAATTGAAAAGTGAATTTTTTTAAGGCCTTGCTTTCCAGAAAGATTTGCCAATTTACCCTCCCAGCAACAGAGGTATGGGTGTGCTTATTTCCATTTATTTGTCTATTTAGGATTTTTTTTTTTATTATACCTCCAAGTGATCAACTTAACTTGACCTACTAACAAAGCAAGTATCATAACAGCCATCCATTAAGTTTTAGAAATTTGCTGTAAAATTGTTATTTTTGATGAAAACGTAATTTTTAAAATAAGAGAGAAATTAGGTTTCAAGATAAAGATAAAAAGAAAACCTTTAGATCTGCCCTGAAGTTCAAGATTTGAGTAATTTTTTAAACAAATGAAGTACATAGTATTTCAAGATCCTTTCCCCCGGAGTGTCTGGCTCTTAACATTTACAGAAAGCTACACATTTTTACCAATAAAACTTTGTTTCCAAGTATGCTGTGGTAGAATTGTCAGTGGCGTAGACTTTCTAAAATCATAAATGTCAACGTCTCTTATGGTCCCTAGTATATAATGCACTCAGATTCTTGGCTCTGTGTGTGCTGCAAACTGTGCTTTCAAATAACTTTTTCCCCTTGCCTTCCTGTTTTCCATTTCCCATCCTCTTCCTTATCTAACTCTACCTCTACTAGGCAACACGGAGGGCTTCTGTCGCGGAGAATGGTTGTGTCTCCCGAAATGAGATCAGTTTTCAGTTCTCTTTTGCTCAGTGTAGCCAGCTGTAGTAAGTACAGCCCGTGGATCCATCTGCTGCATCTTGCCTCATAGCAGGAGTTTTGCTTGTTCTGGCTGATGTGTGAAGCTATGGAAATCTGACTTTGTGTTTATATTAGATGAGAACACTAAATACCTAGTTTCACATAGTATTTCTTTCCACAGCTCTCCTTCTGGTGACTTTTTAACCATCTTGACTAAAGAAATGTAAAATAAAAAGAAACCTACTAACTATCTAACCTATTCTAGATGACTGTTGCAGGAATGAGGTTTTGCCTGTTGGAATGTTTTGTGTTATAGGATGCCTTCCTTTGGATATACCATCCAAGTATGCCTATGATTTTTGAATGTGGTGTTGTCTCCAATTTATGTTCGACCCATAGGCCCTAGGGATGTAAGATGTGTCCCTGGGTGCCCCTGCCTGCCACTAAATATATTCCTTTGTCCCTGAGGAAAGCATCTAGTATAGTCCCTTAATTTGAAGAATACTTAAAATGTGGCTCTCAAAAATACTTTTTAAAAAGTTAAAAATATGACTCTCACACAAAGAGAAAATAGGCATGTGTCAAAGATTTGTTTAACTCATTAATGAGAGAACTAACAGAATGGTAAAGCTGCTTCCAAGAGAATTCAAAAGACTGAATTGAACACACTGAAAGATAAAAGGCTGGAATAAGATTACTAAATAAGATTAAAAAACCAGTTAATGGCCTACAGGGCAATAAAACTATAACCGTAATCTTTTTATAGTAGACCAAAGTTATTTGTATTTCTTCCAGACAAAAAACCTACAAGTTAACATGTAACTTACCACAATCTGGATCCTAATCAATGGTAAATATAAGTGAGACAAAGGAATATCTCCCTAGAGAATTAAGTACACCTTGCATGGGCCTTTTCAACAATTCGCCAGTGGGACAATGAAAGAACACACCATCATCCTTTGCCTTGACAGTGCTTTCTACTAATTCTTTGAGTAGAGTCATCTTTGTACTCTGGTAATAAAAACGACCACAAGTAATAACTCTCCTGGTTTCCTTTAATAGACAGTATCCAGAGATCAGTCAACTGGACAGCACAGATGGAAGCCGGTTGGAAGACAGCCTGGAGAGCAGGGAGCAGAAGCTCTTTTGGCATGAAGATTCAAAGCCTGGAACATTAGTCTGAACTGCAGTTGGACCTCTTGACCAAGCACTGCATTCTCACACTAGTGTGCCTTGCAAAATGTGTTCGTCTTCCCAGAAAGCTATCCGGCTTTAGAAAGCTAAAGGCATCCAAGGTCGGAGAGACCCTGAACGACTTGCCCTTCCGACTCCGGGCACTCACGTGACAGAGCAAGGTGGAGCCGTGGCCACGAAAGGACTCAGCGTTTATCATTAGCAAGCACTTTTTAAGGGAATAAAAGTTGTTGAAGGCAAACCGCAAAACTGTGAAAAGTGCGTTCAGGGTCCCCAACAGGAAAGAAGGACGGGAAATTTCAGAGCACAATCCAGAATGATGAGGAAAGGGAAACAGAAGCTCCTTAGTCATTAATCACCTTCAGAAAGTTTGGGTTTGTGAGCCGGTGAAGAATAACTTGGCTATCTCTACCCAGACATGAACAATTTAGACAGTATTGGAAAATTACTTGAAGAGAAGCTGGATTTTCATGAAGTTCTGAATGAGTGTAAATGTTTTTAGGATATTATAAAGAGTGATGGTTTTCATAAGCACCGTAAAATGGGTTCTGGAAAGACTTAGCATCCTGTAATATAACTTTATGGTAGCAGATTGGGGAAAACAAAGCAGCCCACTGAATAATTGACAAACTCTGCTTGGAGAATGTTCTAAGGTACAATATTATTGGGCTCCTTTTTTCTTTCTATACCAATGGCCTGATAGGTGATTATTCAGGCTGGTAACTCTCCAATTTGGCTGCCATTTGAAATGGCAGACCTGATATGGAAAGTTTTTCTAACCAAGAGTTTGAAAAAGTATTTTAAGGTCATACAGAAAGAACCCAAAACAAAATGAAATGAAAAAACAAAAGCCACAGCATTTTCAATGAATTGCGTGCCTTAAAATGGTGAACATTAGAAAAGTAAGCATATTGTCCAGATTCCACGGGGGGTACTAAGTCACCAAATGACAAAAAACAAGATTAATCATTAAAAAACAAAACAAACAAAAACAAAAACAAAAAAACTCCAAGCTGCAGTAGATTTAATTATGAGGCTAAAACTACCTCATACTTTACTCGGAAGAACTAATTAGCTATGGTTTATTGTAGTGTTTTTAAAAAAAACAAAAACAAATATTTCCATATTCCAGATTGCTCTTTTTTGTCATCTTCACTCTGCTTCAATAGTCCATAAAAGGTGCTCCCTTCCTCCCCTTTTATACAGGTTTCATGTTCATATTGTGAATAGAGAAGTTTCTGAACAACTTTTTGGGAACATTTTCTATCTATATTCCAAAGCATGTAATATATACATAAAAATGCTTTGTTAAACTGGTCCTTAGTCATTTGTATCATTAAATATGAGGTTTGGGAGAAAAATTTGGAACAAAAAAGAAGACATGCAAAAAATAATAAGTTATTCCTTTTTGCATACTTGTATAGCCTTCTAGAAACAGAAATACCCTTTTGCATATTCTTTTACTGTTCTGACTTTTTAAGACCTATTATTTTTTTACATAGGTCAATAAACTGAGGTGTGCTACTGAAAATGTTTACGTATTCTTCCATTACATTCAGGGTTCAGACAAAGCAGTTTAAAGTGCTCTACTTCAAGTAATCATGTTGGACAAGATTGCGGATTTTTTGTTCTAGTATTAGCATATTTTATTGATGCCAAGATGCACATTTTTTCATATTTACATCTTTGAAATCAGGATGCATCTTTTGATGGATGGCATGCTCTCAATGAACTGGCAGTGTTTTTTTCTTTCTTAGTGCTACATAAAATAATGCTGTGTCCTACAATAAAGTTGTCTTAGAATTGATGAAATACGGTAGTTTATTGCCTCACTGAGGATGACAGATGTGAATTTTTAGGCTTCCTAATCTTGCGAATGTTGTTTATTTGTAACAAGTCATCCATCCTAGTTTTGCCGACTGGCAAACAGGTCTTCTAAATTCAAGAAAATGTTTCATCTGACATCTATTTATCCTGCACAATGGGGAAAGGGAATGGGAAATGAAATGTAGGAAGACCTTAATATTTCTGTGCAAGTATCTCAGATGGAAATAACCTTCTTCTGTTTAAGAAAGGGAATGCTCAGAATTGCAAGTACACTTTGAAAGAATGCATGGAACTTGGCTCCCAAATGGTTAAAGAAGGTACAGAAATGGAAGCACAGTGGGCCTGCTGTTTGATTTTTTTTCCCCTGTCTTTTTAGGAAAACCTCTCTCTACCACATGTTTGGTATGTTTATTAATAACCAAAGCATGGCAAACGTAAATTATTCAACATAAACCATTGATCTGTTTCTTATTACAAGATGTCATATTTTCCTGATAAAAATTTTAAATTAAAAAAAATTTAAATTCAAACACAAAGCAAATAAATAACATAAGAACATAATTATGCCTGGAAGCCTAATGTTACCAGATGTAAGAATTGTTCATTTATTTTCTATTAGTTCACATTTTCTTCTATGCATACAGTAATGTTTTAAAAATTCAGCATCATATTGCAAGGACAGTTTACAACTTGTTTTTTTCACCTACCATATCTTGGGCCTCTCTGTATCAATATATATTGATCTACCTCATAAAGATGTATATTTTACAAGGTGGATTTTTTTCAATTGCCTCACCTTCCTTGCTGTTCATATTTTTTCCTATATTTGAGAAAATTCTTCAAAATTCTTTCTTGTACTCATATAAGCTTAATGTTACAAGTAATAAAGATTCCAGAATTGTTTCAAACTATTAGTTTGGCCTGTTCTTAGGAACAAAGGTTCAGACTAAGAGTTCCTTCAAATGTTAGTCCTTCAGAGCATTCAGGAGTGGAATAATGACTTTCTTCAGGACAGTAGAAAAGTTAGAATTCTTCTCTAGAGTAATTTTCAAAGGATCAGTGGTGAGAGACAAGTTTTTTAAATTTTCAACTATTAAAAAAAAAATTTTCAACTATTGTGGGCCTCTAGTTTTGTGAAGACGAAGATGAATTACTAAGGAAAACAAGTTAATTTAAAAAAATGAATTCCTGGACTTCCTCTTTTTCCGGCTGGAACCATGGAGGGTGCAGAAGAGAAGAAAAAGAAGGTTCCTGCTGTGCCAGAAACCCTTAAGAAGAAACGAAGGAATTTCGCAGAGTTGAAGATCAAGCGTCTGAGGAAGAAGTTTGCTCAGAAGATGCTTCGAAAGGCAAGAAGGAAGCTTATCTATGAAAAAGCTAAGCATTACCACAAGGAATATAGGCAGATGTACAGAACTGAGATTCGAATGGCAAGGATGGCAAGAAAAGCTGGCAACTTCTATGTACCTGCGGAACCCAAATTGGCATTTGTCATTAGGATCAGAGGTATCAATGGTGTGAGCCCAAAGGTTCGAAAGGTGTTGCAGCTTCTTCGCCTTCGCCAGATCTTCAATGGCACCTTTGTTAAGCTCAACAAGGCTTCATTTAACATGCTAAGGATTGTGGAACCTTATATAGCATGGGGGTACCCAAACCTGAAGTTGGTGAATGAATTGATCTACAAGCGTGGTTATGGCAAAATCAACAAGAAGCGAATTGCCCTGACAGATAACACATTGATTGCCCGATCTCTTGGTAAATATGGCATCATCTGCATGGAGGATCTGATTCACGAGATCTATACTGTTGGAAAACGTCTCAAAGAAGCAAACAACTTTTTATGGCCCTTCAAATTATCTTCTCCACGAGGGGGAATGAAGAAAAAGACCACCCATTTTGTAGAAGGTGGAGATGCTGGTAACAGGGAAGACCAGATCAATAGGCTTATTAGAAGGATGAACTAAGGTATCTACCATGATTATTTTTGTAATCTGGTCAGTTAATAAATGGCTACTCTCAAATGGAAAAAAAAAAAAATGAATTCCTAGGGAAGTGGAAAAAAACAAATAGATACAAAAATATACATTCCTGCTCATTATTAGATTCATCGGGCATAAAACTACTCTGTCGAGTCACAATCACAGATTCTAAACACGGACTCTTACTTTCTGTACTTACCGCAATTTACATTCCACTAACAGTTTCTTAACTCCCCGTGTTTCTCACTGAAGTATAGTTAACATACGGTGTGCTGTTACAGGTGTACAATATATCGATTCAACAATTCCATGCCTGACTCAATGCTCACGGTCGTAAGGGTATCTGGACCACCCTCTCTGAGTACCGCTAACTTGGAGCTCTTCACAGGAGGTTCCCATCCATGCATGTTAATAAGGCAAGTCATTCTTCATCCCCTGTTACCTCATAAGCCATGGAGCTGCAGTTCATCTCCAAAGAGAAAAATCTGTTTAACACATACACGGAGCCCGGTAGGATGCAAAACTTAACTCATCTTTCTGCTCAAACCCTTTACCTCTCGTGTTTCTCATGTTTCTCACTCCAGCCCAGTCCCCTCCTCTGGGTCCTCATCAGACTCTTCTGCCTCCTCTCCACCCCCCATCCTTGTGCCACCCTGGAACAGCAAAAAGAAAAGTGTGTCCTGCTGCAGAAATGAGTTGGCATTCATAGATTTCCGGTTCAGTGTGTGCCGTGAAGTGCCGTGGGTATGAGCTGCTCCAATCCCCACGACAGCCCAGTGACTTGATGTTCTCTCCATGTTACTGAATCTGAGAATTGGGAAGGGCAAGTCATTTGTCAAAAGTCGTGCAGCACTTGGGAGAAAAGCAGGAAATGGGTTTTGATTCGTCCAACACCAAATCCTAAACTACTGCAGCCTTGTTCCAAGAACAATTTCTCTGCAGTCTGGGTAGCAAACAAGATTTTTAAGAATATGGGCGCCTGGGTGGCTCAGTCGTTAAGCGTCTGCCTTCGGCTCAGGTCATGATCCCAGGGTCCTGGGATCGAGTCCCACATCGGGCTCCCTGCTCGGCGGGAAGCCCGCTTCTCCCTCTCCCACTCCCCCTGCTTGTGTTCCTGCTCTCGCTATCTCTCTGTCAAATAAATAAATAAAATCTTTAAAAAAAAAAAAAGATTTTTAAGAATATATTATAGGGGGCACCTGGGTAGATCAGTAAGTTAAGCGACTGACTCTTGGTTTCAGCTCAGGTCATGATCTCAGTGTCCTGGGATCGAGCCTGACTTCTGGCTCCACGCTTATTGCCGAGTCCCCTTGGGACTCTCTCTCCCTCTGCCCCTCCCCCCGTGCTTTCTCTCAAATCAATAAATCTTTTATAAAAAATATATATACATATATATATAAATGAAAATTGAGTGACTATATGCTAAGTTCAGCTGTCCTTGTTTTTTGGTTTTTTGTTTTGTTTTGTTTCCATTACCAGTGGCAAAAAGGCAAAGGTGGGCCTCAGTCTGAATATAGGTGAAGATAACCCTTATCTGGGTTACTACCCAGCCTTGCAGCCTGGTAGGCTGCATTATGTATTGCTACGTGAGCTCATCAGTGGACCAAGTACATTTGTTAAATTCTTTTCAAGTCAATAAAATGTCTCACACCAGTGAATATACTTGTTACAATCACAGATAACCATAATGAGCTAAATATTGATCAGTAGCACTGAAAATATCTATCAATCTTTCTCCATTTCTGATGGTTCAGGGCAGTAGGATAATATGAAGTTTATATGCTCTGCTACCATGACCCCGAGGAGTCCTCTCAGAATTGACCTCTATCAGATGTATGTGCCTGTGGGCTTTCGCTCTTGATTCTCCTTGGAAAGAGTGAATCTGGGATTAATCCCCTATTAGAATCTGAGCCCAGTGCCAAAAAATCCTTCTAATACTTCCCACCTTTTCTACTTTTGATGCCTCATGGAGTCTATCTCCCCTGCAAAAGAAAATAGGAACTATGCATCAAGATTTGTTTTAGCAGTACTTAGCTGATTCTTAACATCAACACACACACAAACACATTTTCTCCCTTTTCCTTTGCTTTTGAATATCAGCAGTCTTGACAAGAATGGTGTATTGGGACCAAGGGAATGGGGATGGGAGCTGACTTAACTTCTGAGTTTTAGATGATTATCTCTTCTTAAATGCTTGTTACACTTAAGAAGTGTCCAAGGTTAAAAGTTCTGTGATTTTCAACTAGGGCTGTACCACCAGCCATGGGGCATTTGGAAATGTGAATGTGTTGCTGTATTTTAGAATCCCTCAATGATTTGGAAATACTACTGACATATAGGGACCAGGGACATTAAACAGATACAAGGCATGGGATTGACCCATACAATAAATAGTTGTTCTATCCAAACTGCCCAAAGTGACCCCACTGAGGAACCCTGGGCATCTTACCTAGGAAAATGTGTTAAATCCACTTCTATGGGTGCTGCCTTCCAGTGTTTGAAGGAGAGATTTCTCAATTCTGAAGGGAAGAAAGGAGATGATGGTTTCCTGAAGGTGGGGGAGAGATTGTATATGAGTTAAAAAGGTATATATCCAACAAATAGTAGAACACCGACGATGGCCACTGTTCCAGGCAGTGAGGATAGAATGTTTTCCTGAAGCTGGCTGTCCAATCAATGAGGGAGAAACAGAAGTGACCAACGTGAATAACTTGGAAGGAACATTAGTCTTATGAAAGCCAAGCGTGGTGAGAAAAGAAAGGATGTAGATGATACCCTAGGTTGTTGGGACACAATGGGGTCTTTGGGGCGTTGATGCTTTATCCCAGGGTTGGGGGTCGGTAAGAGAAGGTCCAGTTAAGCAAGAAGGAAAAGAAGTTCTCCCAGGGTTAAGAGAATGTCACCATGGGGGAGCCTGGATGGCTCAGTGGGATAAGTGTCTGACTCTTGATTTCAGCTTGGGTCATGATCTCATAGGTTGTGAGGTCAAGCCCTGCATAGGGCTCTGCACTGGGCATGGAGCCTGATTAAGATTCTCTCTCTCTCTCATCCTCTCCTTCTGCCCTCCCCTCTTAAAAAAAAAAGAGAGATTGTTACCATGGCATCACCAAAGCCCTAAAGCGAGAAGCAACTTAGCCAGTTTCAGAAACTAAAAAAATAGGAGGACTTATTATTCCAGGATTGAAGAAGTATAGGTAATTAGAAAGAAAGCTGCCGGGGCGCCCGGGTGGCCCAGATGGTTAAGCGTCCAACTCTTGGTTTGGGCTCTGGCCCTGATCTCATGGTTGTGGGATCAAGCCCCATGTGGGGCTCCATGCTCAACGTACAGCAAGCTTGTCCCTCTCCCTCTGCCCCTCCCCCCACTCAAATAAATAAATAAGTAAAATCTTTAAAAAAGAAAGAAAGGTGCCATTTTTGAGTTCTCACTATAGTCCCAACAATGGGCTAAGTGCTATCATTTGATTTAATCCTTCCTACAACTGTGTGACAAGGATGGTCTTAGCCCGGAAAAGGATATGAAGAGAGAGGCTCAGAAAGATTACCATGGCCTCAGTTACCAGACCACAGAGTAAGTTGTAAAGCTAAAAATTCAAACCATCTTTGTCTGACCAAACCTCATGCTCTTTATTAACCATGACATTATAGAAAAGCAGTTGCTCACCAAGTACTTCTGTTAAATGGAAGCCAAAGAAAATGACAAGAGAAAGGAAGGAGCAAACAAAAGAGCTGTCCTGGGTCAATGGGAGGGTTGGAAATCTGATCAGCAAGGTGAAAATAGGGGAAAAGACTGTTCAGGGCGGTTGGCAGTGCATGGGTTTTCAAGATAGGCACGTCAGACAGTTCTGATCGGGGTGTGGCTTGAAGATGTTCCTAATGAAGGGCCAACTGGGGGAGAATTATCTTTGCAAAAAGGGTGGAGGAAAAGAGCAAAGGCATGTGGGGAATATACTTGAAATGTTGGTCAGTGGGTTGTGAATAGTGAATTAAATTAGCATTGCAGCCTCCCACCCCTGCTCCCATGCAAAACAAACACTTAACATTCCCTGGAAAACCATTCTTCATGTTGTCCTCTCCTCAGTTTCAAAAGAAATTGGCTCCATAAGGAGATAAAAGATTGGGAAGCCAGAGTGAGAAAGATCTCATCAGGGAAACCGGCAACCCACGACTGGGAAGGACATTCTCCTCAGCCCTTCAATTACCAGAATATAGTGGGTGTCTGGGTAGACATCACCATCTTTATAAAGCAGTGGTTAAGCGTGTGGGCTTTGAAGTCAGGCAGACCTGGAGACGGGTTACCCGGCTTAAAATCAATGCTAGCCCCACCACTTGCTGAGCCCTATGAACTAGGGTAAGTTTTCTAACTTCCCTGGGCCTCAGTTTCCCCACTAGTACCCATCACACAAGGGTATTTGTGGGCTGCACAAGATAATGCATGTAAGAGTGAGGCACAACATCTAGTCTCTAGCAGGTGCTTCGTGAGATAAATTATTTCCTGGAAAAAAAGAAAAGATGGGAAATGATGGTTGAATATTAAAAGAGATCTAGAAAGTTGAGGTTCTGAGGATTGGCACCACCTGAAATGACACCACTCTTGAAATTACTCATCACTATCAAGAGCTGATTGCATTTCAGGCACTGTCATGGGCATAGCACCGTACTGGAATATTTTTTTCTTTTTTAATCCTTACATCAAATTGGCAATTATTAATCCCCAACAAAAGCTCGGGGAGGTTAAATGCTTTGCCCAAGTTACATATCTAGAAGGCACCCAGGCCTGGATTGCACCTCACAAATGCATAAAACAGAACCTTTGTAAAGTAGGACTTTGTGCCACCCTGGAGTCTGCCATGGATGGAAGACACGCCAAGGTTTAACCCACGAAGTCAAGCCGATTAAGGTGTTTTCCAGACTTTTCAACCAGAGATCTCATGCAAGGCCCGGCCCAGGGCGATGTGCACTTGCAAGAGCCTGGGAGTTTACCTGCTTAAACTATGTGCCCAGCTGCCTGACTTGCTTCACCCCGGGCTTAGCTCTGCTGCTGGCTCAAGGACTACACCTGCCCTTTTATGTGCAGAAGAATGCAAACAAGCCAGCCAGCAGAGGGACCAGATTCAGCAAATGGAAATCAAAATGCTAAGTTCAATTTTAAAAAAATAGCTCTAACTGCCAAATTTTGTCATTTACTAAAAAAGAAAAAGGTAGATACAGGACATTTAGGGCATCCTGGAAAAAACTCACCAAGGGACACAACACGAAATCATTCAATTCAGAACATGTACCATAGATATGGGACACCTGGCAATCCCATTTGCCAGGCCACTGCCCACTGGCAGGTGGGACAATAAAAGATGCTTGAGAAGCTCTTGTGGATGGTTTTCTAGAAAGGTAAGTGTCACACCCTCCAGGTCCATGAAGAGGTTCGCCCTGCTCAAGCCAGAGTCTTTCTTCAGACCAGGAGCCTTCTAGATCAGGCCCAGTTTTGTCTGAAAACATGCAAAGAATGTGTGGAAGTTCTTCCGGCAGAGCATGCCTTAGAAAATTACTTTTCCTAAAACGTACTTTTTCTCTGGCCTAGAATTCTGGCTCCTGTAAATTTGGTCAATGAGGACACCTAGAGGCCGGCTTGGGTTATCACAGGCAGGAGGTTTCTGATGGGCCTCCCAGTGATACTGAATTAAAATCCTGTGTGTGTGTGTACAAACAAGTTTCAGTAGCCTTGCAGGGGAAAAAAAAAAATCAATTTTGAGTGTCCGACACCTTGATTTATTATCTGTGTCTTCTTGGGGAAATCGTTTAAATTTTTAAAAACTTCACTTTTCTGTAAAATAGGAATTAACAATTTTAACAATCTCGCAGTATTGTAAAAATTCAATAAAACTGTAACTTAAGGAAGTTAGCACAATGCCAGGGACACAGAAAAACCTCATAAATGTTTCTTGTCATTACTGTTTCCAATATGACACTCAAGGCAGTGTAATATTAGAGAGCTGTAATGAATACTATTTAACGTTATTAAATTTAAATGTTAATACAATTAAAAGAGTAAATATTATTAATATTTAAGATTCACTGAATGCCAGGGCCAGGATTTGGGTGAAGGGATTGAGCTTCTCGCTCAGGTGCGAAAATGTAATGGGGCATCGGAAAACCCATTTGACAAGATAAATAACATTTTGGGAGCACCTGGGTGGCTCAGTCATTAAGCGTCTGCCTTCGGCTCAGGTCATGATCCCAGGGTCCTTGGACCGAGCCCCCCATCAGGCTCCCTCCTATGCGGGAAGCCTGCTTCTCCCTCTCCCACTCCCCCTGCTTGTGTTCCCTCTCTCGCTGTGTCTCTCTCTGTCAAATAAATAAATAAAATCTTTTTAAAACAAAAAGATAAATAATATTTTAATGCGTTTTTTTTTTAAATCAAAACTTAGACAAAGAAAATCCGTGACGAACAAAACGTTAACATCTTAAGTAAGGGCAGGAAGGGCAGGATCAGTATTACTGGTCATTCCTTTTTCCTCAGGCTCCATTATGGCTCAGCACCACAGCACTGTGCTAGTGCTTAAACCTAACAAGCAGAGGCCAGGTTCTATATACCCATTTTACAGATAAGGAAAGAGAAACCCAGAGATGCTGCTCAGATGCACTGCCCACATAATCAACTATAGGGCCAACAATCTCCCCCAGATCTGAATGATTCTAAAGCTTGTGTCCCGCCCCCTTTCTATCTTGTTCATACTTCCCATTCACGAAGTGATGCAGGCTCAAGGTTCTCTACCCCATGGTGTCATTTCACTTGTACTGTGTTTAGAGCTGCCAGATCTAGCGAACTAAAGTGTGTCCAGTTCAATTTGAAGTTGAGATAAACCACAAATAATTTTTAGTATGTGTATGTCCCATGCATATCCTTTATTTTATCTGGCAGCCCTCCTCCCCACCCCATCACCAAGGAGACCAGACATTTTAATAAATAGAGCTCACAATTTCAAAATGGAATAAACCTGCTGGATTAATCCTGCCATTTCTGTACTGAGCACAGATCAGGAATGGTAAATGGCTTCGATAGAGTTACAAGCTTCTCCCCCCCAGTAAAATAGAAAACTGGCTTAGTATCTTCGCTTAAAGGCAAAGGGACCATTTGAGCCTCATCTGGCCTTACAAAGTGCTTCTTTTGGTCTTTACTGAGATGTTCCGGGATAAGAAATTACAAGCCTGAGTTGAAATAAAATAAAGAAAATGCTTTAGGCGTTTTGGGTTGCATGTCCTGCAAATACTATTTGTTATTTTGAGATCTCTGGCTCCAGGCGCCATAAATTATTTCCTTGGCAGAATAATATTCTGAACCCTAATGATTTGCTTCCATTCACAGTGCAATGAAGACGATTGAGAACGAATAAAATCTGTTCTTTAAAAGAACTGGTAATGATGTCTCCCACCTGGAGCTGAACCATTAGCAAATTTCAGCCCCTTAGAGCTCAGTAAATTAAATATATTGTCAGAAAGTATTTCTTCTAATAATGTTACTGCATACAGATGAAGAAAGAGAAAAATATTTCAGGGGTAACCTGAACTTTAAGCACTATTTGAATTATTAGGTTTTTAATTATGTAAGAGTGAATCATTAAAACCTGTCAACGGATTCTTAGTAAATTGCATGACTTGAACAACCATTTCAGTCTCAAATTCATACCCTACCACACAGTGAAAATTTCCTAGCTCCCTCCCAGATTAATACTGGTGTGTGTGTGTGTGTGTGTGTGTGTGTGTGCACGCGCACATGCGTACATGCTTACCCTCCTCCCCCTTTAGTCCGTGAGCTCTTAGAGACAAGGACCATGTCTTATTTGAATATGTGTTCCATTTAGAATCGAAAATCAATTCTTTACCTAGCAACTGCTTGCGGAATTGCGCGGTGTATACACGCTGGATTCGTTTGCTAGGGCTGCATACACAAAGAATCACAAACTGTGATTAAACAACAAAAATGTACTGTCTCACGCTTCTGGAGTCTGAGATAGGGTGATGGCAGAGTCGGTTCCTGCCGAGGCTGTGAGAGGGACTCTTCTATAACCTCCCCTCGTGTTGCACCTGAAATATGGAAGCGATAAGAAGGCACACTCACTTCCCACTCTTTCTGTTTCCAAGGAGGGACTTCAGCTAGTCCCGTGTATGCTGTATCTATCTAAGAAGCTGAAAAAGAAAACATACCGGTGCTCCAGCCCTGCAGTGGACCGACTAAATCAGAATACTCGAGGGAGAACCCAACCACTGATTTTGTTTTCAGTGGTCAGGTGATGCTACTATGCACCGTGGGGGATGAGAACAAGTGCGCTACAGCTGGGCTACTCGCACCTCTCCCCTGCGTCTTCCCTCACCTGGGAATCCTCTTCCTCCGTTTTCAGTGTGCCTGCCTCTAGGGCCGGAGCATTCGGCCGGTTCCCCAGCCCTGGGGTAGCCACGGTTTCTCCGAGCAAGATCGCCGAGAGAGAGACCCGCCATGCAGAGCTGCCGTGGAGTCCCAGGTAATGTTGACTGACCTGAAGCCTGCGTCCCTGGGAACCTCTTTAACATGCAGGCTCCGATTCAAGAGGTCTAAGGCCAGGAGTCTGACCTGCATTTTTTTAAATGATTTTATTTATCTATTTGACACAGCGAGAGAGGGAACACAAAGCAGGGGGAGTGGGAGAGGGAGAAGCAAGCTCCCCAAGGAGCAGGGAGTCCGATGCGGGGCTAGATCCCAGGACCCTGGGATCACGACCTGAGCCACCCAGGCACCCCCTGACCTGCATTTTGAGTGCGTTCCCATGCACGCCTTAGTTTCTTGTCCATGGCCCATACTTTAAGTAGCAAGATGGTGCCATCTTAAAACCATCCCTTCTGGGGCCCCTGGGTGGCTCAGTTGGTTAAGCGACTGCCTTCGGCTCAGGTCATGATCCTGGAGTCCTGGGATCGAGTCCCGCATCGGGCTCCCTGCTCAGCAGGGGGTCTGCTTCTCCCTCTGACCCTCTTCCCTCTCGTGCTCTCTGTCTCTCATTCTCTCTCTCTCAAATAAATAAATAAAATCTTTAAAAAAAACAAACAAACAACAACAAAAAAAACCCATCCCTTCTGATCCAGCTTTTATCTGTTATACATGCATATCTATTTTACTTTCCTATATGATACCGGTGTCCTTTTGCTGAACTTGAAAAGGGGGTAGCATTTATTGGAAAAACCATAAAACTCCAGTAAACTAATTGGTCTCCACCTTTATAATGATTCATAAATAGTTATGTAGTGCCAATATATTAAATCTTACAGGCACAACTGCCCAGGGGACAGTGATTCTTCCTCTGGGATCGGCCCGCCCCATTATCACCAGAGTTCCCAGCTCCTCTGCTAAAACTTAAAGCTGATAGAGCACAAGGGCTCTACAGTCAGGCAGTGTGACTTCAAGGTCCTGTTCTGACACCTGCTAGCCCTGTGACCTTGAAAAAGTCACTGGGCTTCTTTAAGAACCTATTTTCTCTCCTCCCTTCCAAGGGTTGATGTGCAGATTAAGGATGATGCGTATAAAATGCATAGCGCATGACAGGCTCAGAGTAAACACGCATTGCATGCTAGCGGCAGTGGTTATTTTGCTATTTCATGACCTGACCCCCTAAGGTGTAGTTGATGGATCCAGGGGTGCATACTTGACCTAAGCTAGGGCACTCGCACCCCCCCCTTAGGAATTTGAAATTGGGAAGTGAAAACATCAGAGACTAGATGGTGTCAAAATTTGACACTTGAATCTTTCTACTAGAATAGCTGTCAGGGGACCAGCGGCATGAGCATCACCTGGGAGCTTGTTACTCGATACATAATCTCAGGCTCCAGCCCCGACTGACTGAATAAGGATGCATTTCTAATAAGGTGCACATTACAGCTTGAGACACACTTAGAGGAAAGTCTATTATCTTCTTGGAAGGCATTTCTGTGACCTTTGCATCTTCATACCTGCATATACAAAAGCAGATGTTTATAAAATATTCTCAACTAATGCCTTATCTTTTCTTAAGCCTGAGCTAGCTCTAGTTCATCCCTGCTACTTGCAACCCCCAAATCTCAATAGCATTGCAGACTATATTCTGCATGTTAGAGCTTTTGCACCATATCCTATAATGAAGACGAACCTAGAAGTGGAAGAGAGGTTAGGTTCTAAAGTCAGCCCATAAGGTACAAACTGTGTCTGGTCAAAATATGCCAGAAAATGGAGTAGAAATGTGCCACGTTAAAAAGCGTTACACCATCTTGCAGTAAATCCAACACAGCTGGCTTTGGAATACACTGAACTTCTTCAATTGAGCCACAGAGGAAGTAGTAACTTCTCTTTCATGATTACATTGCATGAAAGTACCTATTTTTATTTACTTTATTAACATATAATGTACTATTTGTTTCAGGGGTACAGGTCTGAAGTACCGTCTTACACATTCATCAGTCTTACACAATTCACAGTGCTCACCGTAGCACATACCCTCCCCAATGTCCATCTCCCAGCCACCCCATCCTTCCCACCCCACTCCAGCAACCCTCAATTTGTTTCCTGAGATTAGGAGAGTACTTATTTTTAAACCCCAGACTGAGGCGTCTGGGTGGCTCAGCCAGTTAAGCATCTGACTCTTGATTTCGGTTCAGGTCATGACCTTGGGGTTGTGAGATCGAGCCCCACGTTGGGCTCTGTGCTGGGCCTGGAGCCTGCTTAAGATTCTCTCTCTCTCCCTCTCCTTCTGCTCCCCCATCCCCCCAGCCCCCACTCACACGTGTGCACTCTCTCTCAAAAAAAATATATAAAAAGTAAACCCCAGGGCGCCTGGGTGGCTCAGTCGTTAAGCGTCTGCCTTCGGCTCAGGTCATGATCCCAGGGTCCTGGGATCGAGTCCCACATCGGGCTCCCTGCTCAGCGGGAAGCCTGCTTCTCCCTCTCCCACTCCCCCTGCTTGTGTTCCTGCTCTCGCTCTCTCTCTGTCAAATAAATAAATAAAATCTTAAAAAAAAATAAATAAAAAAAAATAAAAAGTAAACCCCAGACTCACAATCACCACAGGAAGATCACACTATGGAAACTGAGAAAATAGATGCAGATTTCCCAGCTCACATCCATTCTGGAGCATAAGCTCATAGAGTGATTGGTATAGTAATCAGGATCCCTTACAAAATTTAAACTGGTTTTCCCTGTCTTTTTCTCTCTCCCCCTTTTCTGTCTCTCTCTGAGTGTAGAGTTGACTTTTCACAAATTAAATGGGAGCATGTTATCACTCTCAGGATGTTGGATCACACATGTTTGTATACATCGCAGACTCTACAATTCTGCGTGGGGTGGCCACTAGGAAGTATTAAAGGCTGTACAAGATAGTAAACAAGCCAGCAGTAATTACCCTGTGACCACTGCTGCAGCTCAGTCATGCTCTTCTTCTAGAACACCCACAGTCACACAGCCTTTGCTTGCTTCCCAACATAATGTCCGCTACCCCTGTCCTTTCTCCCTATCATATCCCACGCTGGCCACGTCATCATCTCTTTGACAGGTTTCACCGTAAACTCTGTGTGCCCTCAGTCCTAGCAAATACAAATTCTCTATATTGATCAAGATTTGGTGCCACACTTGTGAAATGTTTCGTTTTCTAGCCCCTTAAATGTATTAAAGGCTCTGCATGATAAGAAAACAAGCCCACACCTCACTAATAGGCACCTTCTAACACCATCTTTACAAGATATTGCTGTCTCTCATCCACTCCTCTGCTTAAAAATGGTCCTCAAGCTACAATGTGAATAAACCTTGAAAATGTTTTGCTATGTAAAATAAGCCAGACCCCAAAAGACAAACACTGTATGATTCCACTTATAGGAAATGTCTGGAATAGGCAACTTCATAGAGACAGGAAGTAGATGAGAGGTTACCAGGGGTTGCAGGGAGGGGTGAATCGGGATTTCTTGCTTAATGGTTACAGAGTTTCTATTTGGGTTGATGAAAAATTTCGGAAACACGTAGTGGTAAATGCGATTAATGCTGCTGAATTGTATGTACTTAGTGCAAATTTTAAGTAATATGTATTTTAAACAGTAACAGAAATGGGGAAAAATGGTTCAAGTCGGGATTTCTTGCTTAATGGTTACAGAGTTTCTATTTGGGTTGATGAAAAGTTTCGGAAACATGTAGTGGTGAATACAATTAAGGCCGCTGAATTGTATGTACTTAATGCAAATTTTAAGTAATATGTATTTTAAACAGTAAAAGAAATGGGGGAAAAGATGGTTCCTACTGTCCACAGCATGAGGTCTGCATACTTACGGTCCCATATTCTAGCAAGCCTTACTGCTTAATAAATCCAAGGACCACCATCCACTCCATTCAAAACTCTCCCCATTCTTTCCTCATTCTCGCCAATGCTAAACACACTCTGTGTTCATTCTCATTTCCTTGGGTTTTCACATGCTCTTTGTTTATTTATTAAATTAATTATTTATGCATTATTATTTTATTAAATTATTACCTGTAATGGGCCAGGAGACAGAAATACCAGAGTCTCAGACGTGGGCTCCATCCCCTGGAAGTTTACAGTTTAATCAGGGAGTCAGTCAAGTTCATAGGTGATTGTAATATAGTGAAAAATGATATGATCAGGGACCCTTTGGGAACTGGGTGTGGGCAACCAACATAACTGGGGACGGGGTGGAGTCAAGGAAAGCATCCTGGAGGAAGTGTCCTCTGACTCTGTGTGTGCGCACGCGAGCGCACAAAATTGCTGTTATCTTGTTAATTCGATTTAAAGGAAATGTATCACTTTTGTAATACTCAACATCAGGCAATGCTGGGAGTAGCCATCCTAGGACAGAGTCAACAGCGAGCAGTTTGGTATTATCATTGCAGGGCACCTGCCATGTAATGGGTTCTTGTCCAAAAATTGTATCTACAGAACCATCTTAACTATAATGGGTGCTTTATCATGCTGTAATCCAAGCATGGCAGACTAAAATAATCATGATTTTCTAAAAATCTGAAGGAAAGAATACCTTATGATTAGGGAATAGCATGCACAACTTGCTTGGCCCATGGTTGTTTTTCCCCTTCTTTTTTGAGGTCTCAGGGTGAGGAGGAGTGTTCTAGAAATTAAAAAGTAAGTTAAACTTGGGATATAGGGAAAGGCCAATGTGTATGGTCCATCTGAGCCATCCCTAAGATTGCATGTAAATAAATGAAAAAAATTGTGAGTCCTATTATTTGGAGGTCATGTGGCATAGTGGGAAGAAATAAATGAAAAAATTGTGACTCCTATTATTTGGAGGTCATGTGGCATAGTTGGAAGAATAAAGGCTTTGGGGTCACTTTCCCACAAGGGTCTTGTTAGTAGAAATAATGATAATAAGACCTAACAATAGTTACACTCTCGTCATATAATTAGGTTCCCATTCAATCCTCACAATATACCCACGAGGTGAGTACTACCATTACTCCTATTTTATAGATAAACAAGCTGATGCTTTATTAGGTTACATGCCCAATGTCGTTCTCCTCATCTCTCAAATGGGAAGGAGAAAGCTGATTTGTTTTGATAGAAGCGGATAGGAAATACACCCATACAGTATCTAACAGGGTAGATGATCTATACACACTGGTTCCTCTCCCCGGAATTAATGCCATTGAACCACTTTAGAAATGAGCTCTCTCTGTAACTGTCCCCTTTGGTTACTTAAGAAACCAATACCCTTTGGCTAGAATCCCATTTGGAAAAGACTCTTGGAATTCATGTCTTAAATAAGTTTAAAATTCTGGTTCCAGCTAATGTAAGCACCTCCATAATCAAATCGTAATGTGTAGATTTGATGCATAAATAATTCTAGACTAACAATGAAGGTCCAATCTAGCCTTGAAAAGCTGTTGACATGATAAATACTGTAGATCTGGCAAGGTCTCAATAGAACAAGAAGGTTTGGGCTGGAGATCTACCAAGAATCTCAAAGGATATAGACATCCTTAGCCTGGTGTCTTTGTTAGGGCAGTATCAAAAGTTACCATGCCATAAGACGAGGGTAATCATGATAAGCCCTGCAAGAGAAAGAAAGTAGTTCCAAACTCACAGTGCCTAGATTCTGATCAACTATGTATTTTTAACAAGTAGAAAAGTAGCCCACATCCAGCTCTCTGCTCTCGGTCATCCATTAGCTACATCCATAACGCAACTGTTAGCTACCTTTGAAGATAATCTGTGAAAAGGGTACATATATTGATTTAGAGCAATCTATGAATCAACACATCAATAACCATACCTTGACACAGGCTGTACTTAAATAAAAAATAAAGCCAATCTGGGAAGATCAAATTTGTGTGCACCCTAATCTTCTCGATTCATTCCCCGTGTAGAGGACAACAGTAATGCAGGTGATCCAAAGAACCTACATAGAGGGACGCCTGGGTGGCTCAGTCAGTTAAACGTCTGCCTTTGGCTCAGGTCATGATCCCAGGGTCCTGGGATCGAGCCCCAGATCGGGCTCGCTGTTCAGTGGGGAGTCTGCTTCTCCCTCTCCCTCTGCCACTCCCCCTGCTTGTGTTCTCTCTCTCTCTGTCAAATAAATAAAATCTTTAAAAAACATTGCTTGGGTACATACTGCAGTTTGTTTTAACCAAGTAGTTTCATAATGGTGCCAATAACTGTCCTCATAATTGCAAATTCTAAAATTCCTTTGTAGGGCCCTGGTCTCTCTAGTTATAGGACATATAACCTGGCATATTCACTTTTACTCCTGTGTTGTAGGAAAAGATAAATGTGCAAATCTGGGAGGGAAAATAACATGTGATGGGTTCTACTCTAAGACCTGGATGTTAGGGGCTATCTCATGCTGGGCTCTCTGTCCAAGTTCCTTCTGTGTATTTAGGAGGGTATGTGTTAGGGGCTACTCTCACACTTCTCTACACCCCCTTTCCTCTAGGACAGAATTTGCTAGCCTCTGCACTATTGACTTTTTTGGCAGATACTTCTCTTGCAGGGGCTGTCCTGTGCAACGTAGGACATTGAGCAGTATTCCTCTCCTTCACCCTCTAGAGGCCAGTAGCATCCCCTCTGCAGTTGTGACAACTGAAAATGTCTCTAAACATTGCCACATGTCCTTTGCAGAGACACAATCCCTCCTAGAGAACCACTGCTCTTAAGAGGAGGAGTTGCTGGGGCGCCTGGGTGGCTCAGTTGGTTAAGCGACTGCCTTCGGCTCAGGTCATGATCCTGGAGTCCCGGGATCGAGTCCCGCATCGGGCTCCCTGCTCGGCAGGGAGTCTGCTTCTCCCTCTGACCCTCCTCCCTCTCATGCTCTCTGTCTCTCATTCTCTCTCTCTCAAATAAATAAATAAAATCTTTAAAAAAAAA
>NC_138369.1:31045191-31116168 GCF_054177405.1 Leptonychotes weddellii
TTTTTTTTTTTTTTTAAAGATTTTATTTATTTATTTGACAGAGAGAGACACAGCGGGAGAGGGAACACAAGCAGGGGAGTGGGAGAAGGAGAAGCAGGCTCCCCGCTGAGCAGGGAGCCCGATGAGGGGCTCCATGTCAGGACCCTGGGATCATGACCTGAGCCAAAGGCAGACGCTTAACGACTGAACCACCCAGGCGTCCCCATCTGCTGAATTCTTATAACAACCCTGTGAAGCATGTATTTTTGACCCTCTGTTTTATACTGAAGAAGTTGAGATCCCAAGAAGTTGAGAATAACTTACCCAAGCTTCCTAGCTAATACAGGCCTGAGTCAAACTCAACTAGGAGCTCACCCAGTGACAAGTGGGGGAAACAGGTGATATATCTTCATGGAAGAAGCTGCAGCAAAAAGCAGGATTGTCTTTATAAATACCGTGTGCTTTTCCAATTAGAAACTCAGCTTAGGCACTGATGAGAGTTTGTCCAATGTTTATTTTAAAAAAACTGTGCAGGATAGATCTGCCATTTCTTTCCAGAAAGAAACATCCTCTTTACTTAAAACCAGTTGTTAGGCTGTATTTTTAGATGTCATGGTACAGTATCGAGTTGAAAAAGAAAAGAAAAAATGGGAGGACACAGATATTGTAAACAGGAAAAGTCACAAAGTGTAACCAAGAAAAGCCAAGAGCACAGCCCATGGCCTGTGAAGGATTTTAGTTCTTGTCTGCAGCTCAGGTTGACCAGAAATGAAGTTCTTCAGTCAACTTGTAGAAAATGGAAATTTTGGCTTTGGTGATTATGCAAGTAGCAGATACCCTGTGGTTTGGAAACTTTTTGCTTGGCCAACTGTCAGTTTTCTCTTCTCCCGTGAAAAACAGCCTGTAGGAATGAGCAAAAGTACTGCGCCTTTCAAAAACTTAAAAGTTAAGACAAGCACAGCTCGGGTAAACAGATTTTAAAAATAAACTGTAGTACTCGTAACTGAGAGATATTCTAGGTACTTTTTATTCATTGTACAGCACATTTGGAAATCTGGGCTGAATGTGAGCCATCCACAGGGCACATAAATCACATATACTGCCCTGGAAACCTAAAACTGAACAAAAATTAATTAGAAAACCAAAATCAACTACATTTGTTTCGGAGTACACATTCATTGTCAGAATTTTCACGTTTCCATTTTTCATCAACACCTGTTAGAATGTCCCTGATTTATGCTTTTCAAAATCTCTTTGTTCTTTGTGGTCCAAATACAAGTATAGGCTGAAATCAGTCCTTAGGGAGTTTATAAATAATACAAACGGATTGTATTAGGTCCAGAGCACTAGCTGGGTTGGTAGAAATGTCACATTTGGGTAAGGAATTTAGAAAGGCATTACCAAACTGTGAAAACAGGAAAGTCAAGCACACTTAGGACAATATAGAAAATTTCTTAATCACAAATGTCCAGGACTCATTTTACTGTCACAGAAGAAACACCCCCTTCTCAACCTAGAGGTTTCTAATATTTAGTGAAGAAACTTTTTGGTCACTTAACGCAGGTTGTGTTGATCAAATGGGATGGCGTCTTTTTTTGAGGCTAACGCAGGCGTCAAAGATTAAAACGAAACAAAACCAAAAAAACTGGAAGGCCACAGGTCAAGGAGACAAAGGAAATATAAAAAAGGAGCCAAGAACAATTTCTGGGCCAGAACCAGAAAACGCAACGAGGGGAAAAGAATCCTTTGAGAGAGAGAATGGTGAGTCTCCGCAACTCATGAGAGTCTACTGCCCCATTTTCAAGCTGGTTGTGAAGCATGACCCAATATTAAAAATTACAGTATATAAACTTATGAATTAAATAATGAAGTAATAAGAATAGAATGAAGAAATAAATAAGTAATGAAATAATTACATTAAAAATACAAGTAATAAGGTGCGCCTGGCTGGTTCAGTTGGTGGAGCATGTGACTCTTGATCTCGGGGTCATGAGTTCAAGTCCCACATTGGTCCTGGAGTTTACTTAAAAAAAATTACAGGTAAGGGGAGGGGGGTGGGAGGATGGGTTGGCCTGGTGGTGGGTATTGAGGAGGGCACGTTCTGCATGGAGCACTGGGTGTTGTGCACGAACAATGAATCATGGAACACTTCATCTAGAACTAATGATGTAATGTATGGGGATTAACATAAGAATAAAAAAATAAATAAAGAAAGAAAGAAAGAAAAATAATTATTTTAAAAATATATTGAAAACATACCAGGTTTAAAAAAAAAAACAAAAAAAAACAAAAAAAAAATTACAGGTAATAAATGCGCAAAACTCATCATTTCCAGTTATTTGGCTACATTTTACTATTATCTTTGCTCTTGAGGTTATTTATGCCTACTGAGTCAGTGTGACAGCAACGCTCCCCAATGGCGACATGTTACTGCTCACCTCTTCCCAATCAGGGAGGTTACAGTGGTGACAGGAGATCGGCCAAGGTGAGGGTCTTCACACCACAGAAACTGGCAAATGCTACATGTCGGCGCCCTTTATCCCAGAGAGCTATTTGTGAAAGGCACACCAGCATTCCCCTGGAGAAGTTCAGTGGGAGTGAGAGATCTCAGAGAAAGGGTGAGTTTCAGAGCACTATGTCGGGATGCTGAGGCCACTGAGCCACCAGTGATGAAGATGAAATAGCGGTCTTTGGATTCAGACAGAATTGCATCCAAAGCTCAGCCCACTTAACTTTCCTAAGACTTACTTATCACATCCCAACAATGGGACTCATGATACCTGCCCACAGAGCACCAAGCTTGGCAGACAGAGGTCAACATAAAAGGTAACTGTTCTGCTTTATTATCACGCTTCCCCAAATCACCAGTGACTGGGCTCACCGCTGAGGGTCTGCCGACCAAGGATTGCAGTGCTCCTGTCAAAAGGTTCGATGTCATCTGCTTTTCCTGGTTCTTTTGCCACTGGGATGCAAGTTTCACTTACTGCTGCTCTCCTAGCTCCTACAAGAGAGCCGAGCCCATTGCAGGGCTTACTAAAAATGTGTGGAATGAATGAATTTCCCTTAATTTCCATCTGCTGCTCCGCTTCTGAGTTTTCTCCCTCTTTCTGCCAAGGTCACCCCTTTGCCTCTTAATTGCCAGCTCCCAACCAGCTGTGTTGCTATCTTGCTGTCCTTCTGGAATCTCTCAAACCATGGAACTCTTCTCCTGCTACAGGAGGCCGCCGTGACCTTAAGGCATAGATGAAAGATGTTTCCAGCTTTTTCACTCACAAGCAGAACTGAGCACGTGTCATTCTGCTCTGTCGGCAAGTTTCTCCCCACTTGTACGGCTGCTCTGTTTTAATCTCGGTTCCGCTCGGCCTCCAGCAGAAGGGACAAGTCTTGTGAGAGGAAATCTCACCCAACACGCACAGCTGTATCCAGGGAACCAAATATTTTCTTCTGTGGCCCTGCCTCAGCCTTGCTTCTTGGACTTGCTGTTCTGGAATAACCTTTTTGAAGGCAGTGAGGGGCTGAGTCATTTAAAAAAGCATGGATGCGGGGCGCCTGGGTGGGTCAGTTGGTTAAGCGACTGCCTTCGGCTCAGGTCATGATCCTGGAGTCCCGGGATCGAGTCCCGCATCGGGCTCCCTGCTCAGCAGGGAGTCTGCTTCTCCCTCTGACCCTCCTCCCTCTCATGCTCTCTGTCTTTCATTCTCTCTCTCTCAAATAAATAAATAAAATCTTTTAAAAAAAAAAAAAAGCATGGATGCTTCTGGTAAGAGTGGCCTGGATGGTGGCTTCTGCAAACTCTTTGGGAAATCATTACATTCCGGAATTCCTAGTTCCTTTTCAATCATAGTCAGGGGAGTAGGGGGTGATAACACTTAGTGCCGGGTGGTGGTTTGGGAACAGCCCCTCAGAAGTCAGATGGATATGACATCCCAGCCTGACTCTGCCTCTAACTAGCTGGAGACTTCAGGCAAGCCACTTACACTCTCTGAGTAGCTGCTGTGCAATGGGAATATTTTTGCCTCGTGCATTGTAAGCAGTCCCTAAGAAGCAGCTAGTATTGCTTTTTCAAATATAGCATTATTATTCCAGAAGTGTGAAGGTCAAGAGTATAGGCTTTGGAGTCAGATAGACCTAGGTTTAAGCCCCAGCTCTTCAGTTCCTGTGTGGCCTTGTTCGGGTTACCTCCTTTCTCTTGAGCCTTGTTTTCCCCATCTGAAAATGGGAATAATAATAGCACCCACTTCAGAGGCCCAGGAGGGTCACATGAGATAATATACATATAATGCTTAGCAGAGTACATGCAATTTCTAGTGATATTATTAAACCTTTCATTAATAAAGACCAAGCAGTTGCTAGACACCCCTTCAGAGTAGATGTCCTCGAAGGCCACATTCCAGTGACGAGCAGATCCTACTCTGCCCTTGTACTCTTCTGCAGAGAAAGGAGCAGGTAGCTCGGGCAAGATCAGACTTGGTCTGAACGTTCTAATTAGGAATAATATCACCTTGCCTGTCCAGAGTGCTTTAAACTTTCAAAGTGCCTTCAATTCTATTGATTCTTTTAAACTTTACACATTTTAACGTGCCAGAGTGTCATATTCCCATTTTATAGCTGAGGCCACTGAGGCCCAAAGAAGGGGTGTGACTTCTCTGGGGTTGCAGAGCTAGACAGAGCTGAGACTCCAGACCGGAGCTCCTGCTTTCTCCTGCCCCAATCTCCTGACCCTTATAAAATATTCACCCAGAAGTAAAGTTAGAAAAAAAACACCCACTAAAATACAAGGCAGGTCCTACATGCAATGCTTCCTCTTGTGCATTTCATAGTGGGAAGGCTTCCGTTAACACTAAATGAGAATTGTAAAGAGAATGTAGCTCTCCCAACCCAGGGGTGCTTTGGGGGATCCACAGTGCTCCATCAGCGAGGTCCTGGCTGCCAGGCCCCAAAGCCTTTTATTAGACTGAAGTCAATGAAAAGAAATGCACTTTTTAAAAAAACTGGAGAATTTTAAAACAGCCCTGGAGATCAAAGTCCGGGTTTTTCTGGCTTGGGAACTATTATTCTTACTACTGACACCTTTTGAGTCTTGGAGGGTTTAAGGCACTAGAGCAGGGAAGAGTTTTATCAAAGAGAAGTGATTTATTTAAACAAGAAAAGTGGATCCTGTGGGCCTGGCAGGGACGGAAGGTGGAGAACCTGCAGAAGTCACCTCCAGATTTCCACGAATATTGTGGCTGGGAATTAGGAGTATTTGTAGAACTTGTGTTTTGTTCGGCAGTTAGGAGTATTTGTAGAACTTGTGTTTTGTTCCATCATAATGCCATTCCTCCTGTGTTACGGCCAACCGATGCTCTGATTAGTTCCTGCTCAAATTTATACATGTCTCCTTCCTCTGCAACCACAGTGGTTTAAGTTGTTAACAAAAACTACACTGGGGCACCTGGGTGGCTCAGTTGGTTAAGCATTCAGCTCTTGATTTTGGCTCAGGTCATAATCTCAGGGTCCTGGGATCGAGCCCCGCATGGGGGCTTGAGATTCTCTCTCTTCCTCTCCCTCTGCCCCTCCCTCCTCTCGTGCTCGCTCTCTAAATAAATAAATAAAATCTTAAAAAAAAGTTTAAAAACTTCATTGAAGCCAATTGGGGCTATTTTTTTCCCCTGTAATTGGATGGTATTCTATTTTATCCTTTCTTCCCTCTGATTATATAATACCAAATTTCCACCAAATTGTAGACACTCTCCATTTTGCTGGCTTCATTCATTGGTTGATTTTGTTTGCTTTACAGTGAATGAGTATTTTTTGAGCACCTACTCTGTGTCAGGCTCTCAGGGATAAAATAATAATTGCCCATTTTTGTGGTGGGAGGGGAATCAGACAGATGAATATGATGCCATAAGGGAAGTGACCAGAAATTATTTTTCTTTGATGTACAGATAATGAGATATGCCATTTTAAGTGACATTCCCGTTATCCTAAATCAAAATAGGGCGGAGGTGAAAAGGGCACATCTTTTCGCATCAGTGTCCAGTAGAATTCCCTGGGATGCAGGAAATGCTCTGGGGCGAGTGGGCTGTTGGGTATGGCTTACACTCTAACGATGATGGAGCTATGGTCAAGGGTGTCAGCCTCGAGGAGAGGTCGCAGAGGAGGAGAAGGAAAATGGTGCGCTTTACAGCCTTTTTAAATCCTGGCTCTGGGGCCTCGGGCATTTGGTGAAACGTTTTTGAGCCACTGTTTTCTCATTTGTAAAATGGGAGGATAATACTATCCATAATCCTTCGCATTGATCTCCTCATCTGAAATTAGTGGGGTCTTCCTCCCCTTTTTTCCTGCTTGTCGTAACCATGGGAGAAAATTAAGTGGTAGGATTAGAATTCAACCACCTGGAAAAAAATTTTGGAAAAATGTGTTCCTTCCCCCTGCCTGTTAGATGACACACCTTGAGCGGGGTCATCTGCTGGACCCAGTAAATTGTCACAGCACCATGCCTGCGAGGTGCCCTTGTTCAATGACCCTGGGGCTTCAGGGGTGCTTACGCAGGAGGCCTGAAGTCTGAACGCCTGGCTTCACATCTCAGCATGACTGCTTTATCAACTGTGTGATTACCATCCATTTATGCATGCACAAATATTTATCAAGCTCTAGTTGGGTGCCAGAATTTATCACAGACTCTAGATATTCAGCAGGGACACAGATAAGGAGCTCCTTTCTTACACGCTCACTAGTGGAGGAGACAGCCAACAAACAAGGAAACCAACAAATACACAGGATGATTTCAGATCATGCTGAGTACCAGGAAAATAAGAAAACAGAATAATGTGATGCAGGAGAGTTATCACTTTAGAGTAGTCAGGAAGGGGCTATTTGGGGAAATGATACTTAATCTGAGATGGGAATGATAAGGAGTCAGCCTTGGGAATATCTGGGAAAAGAACATTCCAGACAGAGGGCCACGTAAGTGCTAATACCCTGTGGTAGGAGTATGCTTTGTTTAAGATATGCTGCACAACTTTTTTTCATTATCACACTCTTAAGGAGCCTCTCTAGACATTTTTTCCCCCTAATACCCTCCTCCTCTATGAAATTTTAATACAATAGATACATTGTATTCCTATTGGGTGGAGTTGAGCTTTGGAGGGCCACAAACTATTGTAGTATCTAAGGGGTATTTTTTGCCCTTCAAGAACCAAGTTCACTCTCTTGGGAGTGAAGTCTCACCATGGAGAATCAACAGTTTAAAAAAAAAAATGGCAGCAAGTGTGGCTGGAGCTGGGTGGCCAAAAGGAAAAGGACAGGAGACAGGGTCACAGAGTTAATAAGGGGCTCATCAGTGGTCCTCAAAGTGTGTTCCCTACCAACCAGAGCTTGCTAGAAATGCAGAGTGGTGCTCAGTCATCTGTTACAGCAAGCCCTCTGGGTCACTCTGATACATACTGGAGTCTGGAAAACACTGGGCTATGTCATTTACTTCACTGTGGGCCATAGTAAGGAGCATAGGCTTTATTTTAAATGCAGGAGAAGGCTATGCGAGGCTTTTGGTATGGGGGAAACATGATCTGGGGACACCTATAAAAGAAAAATCTGGTTACTCTGAGAGAAGGGCAAGGAGAGGCAAAAATGGAAGAAAGAGAAACAAGTCTTCTGGTTTGTATCTGTGACATGGAGATATGACTGAGACCAACTTCATAAGTTTGTAAAGAGGATAAAATGAGTGAATACATGTAAAGAACTTAGCACAGTGCTTGGCACATAGTAAGCACCCAATAATTATTAAAACTGTTCAGTTTTGCCCCTTATTTCTCTTTTTCAACCACCCACTGGTTAGTATCCAAATACAGATTCCCCACCCCCTTTAGATCCCTCTATTTTTGCCAGTGTTAACCGATTTGGCTGCTGGTGGGCTGGTAAAGTATCTCTGTGGGCTAGTAAACCTGTAACATGTTTACAAGGCTGCTTTAGGTCATGGTGGAAGTCCACAGTGTTCTATTCAGTTCCCTTTCTTTTTCTTTTTTACCATGAGATTTAACTGTTGGCCTAGAAAAGGAAACTTAATGTAAAAACCAAGCTTTAGAATCAGGTCTATCATTAACTTTGGATGGTTTTCACATCTGTCTAATAGGAAGTGCCCTAGGCAGGGAGGCAACCCACAGTGTAGGGTTAAGCACGCTTGGACTTCGACACCAGGCAATCTGGGCTGCAAGACCTGACTGCTGGTGGGACGCTGGGCAGTGAGTGAATGAATACCTGTAAATCGGTTCCTTTATCCGAAAAATGCAGATAGTAACAGCACCCACCTACCTACCTCATGGATTTGAGGCTGAAACACTAGAATGCATGGAAAGCACCCACACAGTGCCTGCCACAAAGTGTGAGACATGAGGATGATGATGATGATGATGACTGAACCTGCCACAGGTACAACATGGCTATGTGAACCATAATGGAACATGCAGTTCTGCGGGCCCCGGGAAAGGCGGAATACATGTTTGGCTTAGAAAAGACAGCAGTGCATCAGGTTGATGATACACATAAAACATCATCAAGCAGGTTGTTTTCTATACATAATAGTAAGTTGATCTGAAAGAATCGTGTCAGCTCAGGAGAACTCCACTCAATGTCTTTATATCACAGGCATGGAAGATTCCCGAGAGGGTCTTGATGGAGGGGTTTACCTTCAGAACTGACCTAAAGCGCCCATCCCTAATGCCACCCACCTCGCCCTGCCCCCCTGCTTCCTGCCCAGCTGTCCCCTCCCTCTCTGGGCTCCAGCCACCTGGTCCTCTTCTAGTTTTTCCTCTATGTGATCTCCTTCCCACCTCAAAGCATAAGAGAGTAGGGAATGTGCACTCTAACCCAGTTGGACCAACCCAATTTATCCTTAAAAACGTAGATTAAAAGTCATTTTACCATTGAAGCCACAAACTGTGTAGTTGTTATGATTGAAGCCTCGAGAGTCACATTGCCTGGGGCTCAAATCCTGATTCAGTTAATTTGCTAGCAGCACAATCAGGTGCAAGGGACTTCATCCCTTTGTTACTCAGTTTTCTGATCTGCATAATGGACAAAATAGTGGTGCCCTGCTCTGAGGTTTAAATGAGCTGGTGTACATAGAGTATCTGGAATAGCTCTGGGCTCTGTAACTGTTATTATGAGTGTTACTTTTTCTTTAAGCTCTCTGTACTTCTCTTTGCAGTACTTTTCACAATTGTAATTAAATAACGATGTACCTTGTTTACAGTATCTTCCTCCAGGGACCCTATCTATCTCTTAATCCCTCTTCCCCAGCTTGTAGCACGCACCCTATAAAACCAGTCCCTCAGTAAACATCAGTTGAATGAAAAAATGGAGTTGCTTCACTTATTTTTTAAAAATTGAGAAGCAATATAGCCTTTTTTCATATAAAATATTTAAAAGGATTACTAGTTGATGAGTCGTTTATTTTAAAAAGAAGAAAAAAAAGGATAATTAATGCAAAGCAAGATTTGGGGGGCGTGTTGGACCTCAGTACTTGCTCTAATAAAGAGGGGTGCTTGCACCTTGAGGTGGGCGCTTGGGGATGTACACGGTTACCACAAACAACATCTCACTGCTCCATCTCAAATGTAGTGGTTACTGCGAAATCTCTGTAGATTTTCAGATGAATCCCTGAAGCCGGATGGCAATTCTCATGGTGAGCAGAGCAATTACCTTCAGGTCCCACTAGAGTGACCTGACTCTCAACTCAATACAAGGCCAAGTACCAAGAGGGAGCCTGCCTCCTCCACACCCTGCTGTTGCTGAAGTTCTCACGCCTGCTCCCAGAGGAGCTGTATAAATAGCTGCAGAGGAGGAGGGGCAGGACTTGGCTCTTAGATCCTAAATGTCTTCTATGGAGCCCATGTCAATTCCGGGACACCACCCTTCTAGGGGCTAAAAGAAGGTTCCAGAAAAACTCATTTCTTGGGCATCACATAGAGGCCAACTAGTTTCTCACCATGTCTCTGAAAGACACCGTTTATTCCAGTTCTTTAGCTGGGCTACAGAGACAGACCTCTCATAGTTCTACTGAGGTGAGAGGGGTTTGAAAAGATCGCCCCCTCCCCCAATATAAGCACAATGTGCTGGTGAGACTTTTGCCAGGAACACTTTCTATAACTTTGATCAGATTTGTATTGGGTCCATATCATTCAAGTGGTTTAGAACCAGGGCCTTAAAAAGATGGACCCTTGACCTCAAGCCCAAGACTGAAGGCTGCAATGGACACATTGTGATCACTTATTTGTGGACCTCCGCCCGGTGAAATCTAGACAAGTGACTACAGGCTCAGGGAAGCCCACGTGTCCAAAACGACGGAAGGCTGGTACATATTCTTATAGCGGCAAGATGTGCAGAGATCCGAATGTGGGATGGCCGATAACTGGCTCATATTTATGCTATTGTGAACATGAAGGGCCCTGAAGAAAATGGCCCATTTATTACTGCACACACTCAATCTGCAGGTGGTGTCTGCCTATTTTCCTGACACTTCATTTCCTGCACTTGGGCTAGATGAATAATAATAATATATTAATTATATTAATATAATATTAATTAATATTAATAATATTATTAAATATTAACTGCCTTTTATTAGGTGTGGCTTCAGTGCCAGAGGCTATCTCTAATTCCCTCAACGACCTTATAAGGTGATTTTAACTAGCCCCATCAGACGGTCAGAGGTGGTCACTCAGCTCCTAAGAGGCAAAGCAAGGTTTCCAGGTGAAGATGCAGAACACTGCCCTCTCACCACTTCCTCTCGCTCTGGTTCACTGAGGCAGAGCCTATCAAACACAGAACCTTTACCAACGGGCCGCTGAACGTGCCAGCATCACCGCTGGTTATAGTCGACATTGTCTGACGTCTACCTAAATGCACCCCTGTCGGTTTAATCCTTTGACTTCAAAATCAGGTTAATCAAATTCCACTGCTCACGGCCACTTCCCGTCAAGAGCTTTTGCACTCCCGGAGAGTGAGTGGCAAATGAACTACAAGTCTAGCTTGTAAGAGCTCCAGAGTCACTGGAGAGTTCCCGTTTGCACTCTCCTGCTGGCCCAGGCTTCCTAAGCGCGCGGTGGATGCACGTCATTCACCCCTGTGAGCCCCCGCCTGGCCCATCATGGAGGCAGCACATACGGGGGAAATAGGTGTTGACTTCTAAAGAATTATTTATTTATTTATTTATTTGACACACAGAGAGAGATAGTGAGAGAGAGAGCACAAGCTCGGGGAGCGGCAGGCAGGCAGAGGGAAAGGGAGAAGCAGGCGCCCCGTGGAGCAAGGAGCCTGAAGTGGGGCTCGATCCCAGGACCCTGGGATCATGACCTGAGCCAAAGGTGGACACTTAGCCGACTGAGCCACCCAGGCGCCCTGACTTCTAAAGAATTTGGAACCCCAGGAGCAGTGTCCCATTTCAGGACAAGAGCTGCATCCACTCTTCACAAGGTCCTGATTTCTTCCTAGAGAGCATTCCAGCATCTGATTCAATTTGATGGTTCAGTCATTCTGCCATGTCCCACTTGGCCTGACTTAATCTGCTCCTTCTCTCCTGCCACTGGGTCTCCCCGCAGCTGGGTCATTGGAGCCCGTGCCCTAAACTCCTTCCTAGGTTAAAAGGAAAATATCAGTGGGGAGGAAGGAAGAAGGGAGAGAAGGAGGAGAAAGAGAGGAATGAGAGAGAGGGAGATGGAGGTTAAGCAGAGAAGAGAGACACAGAGAGCTGCCATTTTTTTCCAGGTGACAGGGAAGTCACTACAATTAATTAGAGGTGGAACATTTGAAAGCTGGAAAGGAGCCTCAGCAGGAGTCTAACTTCTTCACCCATGAATGTGGACTTGGGAGGTCTGGATGGGAAGAATGAGATCCCCTGAGGCCACAGAGCTTATCAGTAAGTCACGGAGTCAGACCTACAATCCATCCCCTCTCTGTCCACTGTACCGTTCAGCCCCGTCCCACTGTTCTACCAGATAAAGATACTCTGTTACGGAAGGTCAGCTTCTGGACTAATTCCATTCCTGATTGGAAAACCTGAATCTAAACACATCAAATTGAAAAGGAGGTATTCAGTAAAATCTTGAAAATAAATACAAGTTCTGCTGACTTGTTCATTCTAACTCTCAAAGACAGAAGAAAACAAAACCAAAAGAGAAAATAAACCAATAGAAGAGAACAGAATTGAACATATCTCTACAGCCTCATCTACAAAGACTTCCTTTAGGGGGGAAAAAAACCTCTAAAATAAACAGAATATGTCCAATATCTTACTTTTCTTTACTTGCTTTTATTGGAATGATAAACTGGTTTGCCAGATTAACATGTTAATGTATATTTTAGCCTATATTCAGTTTTTTCTTTCTAGTTTAAAAAAGTCTTTCATTTAAAAATTTTTGCAGTTTTCCAACATCAAGCAAAAAAAATAAAAAGGTCTTAATTGGAGTTTCATGAAATCCATCTCAGGGACAAACAAAAGTCTCCTACTTGAACTATGATCTTGAGACAGGCCTTTACTAAGAGCTCACTGATATTTTTTGGTTCCTACAATATTTTCAAAGCAAAGAGAAAGTGTTTGAGTATATTTTTACCTAGGACCACAGCTTGTGGTGAAAGTGACAAGGCGGCTGGTTCCTTTTCTTGGGGTCTTTCATGTACTTGCCTATGGGTTTTTGCCAACAGCTGTAAGCAGTGCATAATAAGAAGCAAAACTTCATTTGGGCATTTTTAGTCCAAGTTAGAAATGCATAAATGAGAAATAACCCTAGTTGCATGTAATTCAGAGATGCTGGAAATTAGACAAAGCAATCAGCTGGTCCTAGAAACGACACAGTGCTGGACAGAGTATAGAATCAGGACTCTGGAGATTCTAGGCTGTGCCCTGCCTTTAATGGAAGATGAGATCTTAGAAACATTCCCCCAGGACTCTGGATTTTAATCCTGTTGGTAATAGAATGAAGGGACTGTGGAAACTTAAAAGGTTTCTTTGTGCTCAAATATTCCATGGCATGAACTTATTTTACAATTCTACTCAACCAGTGGTCTTTGTCCACTACCCATCCCCTCCCTCCCAGTAGTTATTGACCACTTGCACTTGCCCCATGGCTGGGAATGGGGTGGGTGGAGGGTGGGGTAGGGGGCATGGTATCTGTCAGGAAGAACCCCCATTCTAGTAGCCACCACTTTCCTGTATGCTCCAAATGGAAGGCCAAATAAATGGTTCCCTGGAACACACAGAAAACGCTCTAGACTGGAATTTGGAATGTCTGGGAATATTTTAGATCTTCTGCTAAGAAACGGAGTTTCTGATTCCTGAAGAGGCTGCATCGCAAGAGAGTCTCACTTCTAGAGAGGTCTTATGGTCTGAATCTAAAGAATAGGATCATCTAATGTGAAGCCCTGGGTCACCATAATGCTGGTCTGAGAACCGGGTCAAAGGACTGCATTTTGGTTAAGATTATATTCCTTTCTACTCCTTCAGATCATAAGATAACTTTAGGATAGAATTAATTTAGAGAGTGCCGAAAATTCGTTTCTCAGGCCACACTGTGGTGTTATATTATGGCAAGGGGGTATTATCCCAGTGCCTATTGTGATGTATTTATTTCCTTGATGTTTCTCTTCTGTACCAATCCTACCCACTTCCTCCACAGACTTCCTTCTATACCCAAGGGTTTTGCAGTCTCCTGGATGAGACAATTTCCTTTGTTTTCTGAAGTCAACCCAGATTTTCCTCCCCTCCTCCATCTCCGACATCTACCTATCAGAAAAAAATGGACACTTGGAGTTAAACTTGATGAGTTTACCAACACCGCATTACAAGGGAGGAAAGAAAAAAAAACTTCCCTTAAATTAGGATGTAGAACTTCCTCTGACAAATCATACAAGTTTTATGAATTAATTAACAGCCATCCCCCAAAATGATATTCCCAAGGTCACTGCCTTGAGCTGCTGAATTCTGATCACATTATGGTCTTCACCATAAACTAGACTCGGGGACAGAAATCACTTTTCCTGCTGCTTTTTCCAGGCAAGACAGGGACGAACATTAATAAGGTCCTTTTAGAAAGGCTACTAATGAGCTCTAGATCCCCACAGAATCTTTGCTGCCAAGCGCTCACAAAGATAGAGAAGCGCTCACCACACACATTATACTGAGGACATGATTAACAACTGGAAATCCAAAAGCATTTTCATGCTGCTTACTGACACAGTTCCTGCCCTCTCCCTGTCCTTTCCATATCCATAAAGGAGCTCTAGCCTTTAAAATTAACAACCACAAAAAAAGAAAGTAAGAAAGAAGAACAAGGGTATGTGGGGGAAGGGAGTGGTAAGGTAGAAGGACACACTTCAACAACAATTGGTAAGTTCCAAAGTGAAAACAAGAAATCAGCCTTTTAGGACCTTTAAGGGAGCAGAGATCGCATTTAAAACAATGACAGGAAAACGCTCCAAAAGATAGGTGTTAAGGACCATCTCCATTTTGGTATCAAACTGGAGCATAGCCAAATCTTTTTTGGAAAGAGTAATTTTTTGAAAAGAGTGGAGATGAACTTTCCTTGGAGTTTCCTTTTCTGAAAGTCAGATTCTGGAATATTAGTACTTAGAGGACTCCACCCCAGTAAAATATTAAAATCTGCCCAAGATTCGGCTAAGAATACCAGTGAGAGCCCACAAAGCACCATTACACTGTCTGTAGTCAGAACATTATAAGAGAAATTGTTCTTACCTCCGAATCATGATCTCGGCTCATTTAAAGGGACTGGAGAGAACGTGCAGGACAAAGGACACATGTATTAAGCGCTTGTGATGTGTGTGTGTGTATGTGTGTGTGTGTGTGTGTTTTCTCCAAATAAAAGCTGGTGGAAGTAGGGATCTGAAAACCCTGACGCCTTCCGCTGCCATATAATCGCAAGGAAATGACCTTACCGTTTGTTGCTTTGATTAGAAACAAAAGCCTTTCAACATGAGTCAGGAGAGCCATGGGGAAAAAAATAACCCAAAACTTCTATTTCTTTTGGGTACCTAAAGTTTTTCTTCATTACATCTTTAAAACACATGATGAAATGTTGTTTACTATTCTCTGAACTTCACTGATGATGCATGACGTGGGATGGGCTAGGCGATCGAAGACTCCACACTTCAATTTCAGCTCTTCAGTCTGTGTATGTTCTGCACAAGGCAGGCGACTGAATGCATACAAGCAGAAGGAATACTGAACTCAACTGTGTCCCCACACCCATCTCATGCCACTAGCTTTTACACTCGGAAAGAAACTCAGAATTCCATGAGACAACCTCAGTACTATCTTTCAATAGCAGAGATGCCAGACACAAACAAAAAATCTTGGCAGGATGACTGTGGTCTCAAAAATGGATCTATTTCATCATTTGCATTGAACAGAAGCATTACTATTGAAATTTCTCAATGCATAGGGAATAATTGCAGTATGTTATACTCCAAGGTGGGGCAGAAAGAAAAATATACAGAATCCAGGAAAAATAATAAGTCTGTGTGTTATTTTTAGAATGGTTAAGTAAGAGCTTGTGACATGGTACCATGCTTCCATCTAAGAAAAAAAAAAAAAAAGAACCTTCTGAAATTTTGTGCAAGTGTGTGGTACAGTTAAGGATGTGAATTCTAGAGTCAAACCTGGGGTTTTATAGCTGTGTGTCCTTGGGAATGTTACTTGACCTCTCTGAGAATCTGTTTCTTTTTTTAGTAAGGTGGAAATAAAAATCCCCAGCTTATTAAGGGTGTTGGAGGAATTAAATGAGACGATGCATGCAGAACACAAAGAATTTGCTTGGTAAATAGGCATATAACACATGTATTTAATGAGGAACTCTTCCCCCTTCCCTCTACCAAAAAAATATCTTACCCCTGCGCAGTGAGGGAGTGGCTTTACCTTGAAGTCCTTTCAAAGACTCTGATTACTTTGAACCACAATATACAATCCGGGAAGACACAATAGCCTAAAACAACTTCAATCAATGCCAAGTTTGGATGCTTATTCAGGTCACTTGATAAAATCAGTGGAAAAGGTGGCAAAGAATTCAATACAGACTTGGTAATTATTTGTGGGCATGTGACCTCACAATTGGAGGGGCTGGATGTTAGAATAAATGAGTTACTTATACATCACTTTAAAAAAGCCTTTTCAGGGGTGCCTGGGGCGGGGGGGGGGCTCAGTTGGTTCAGCGTCCAACTCTTGATTTTGGCTCAGGTCATGATCTCAAGGTCATGAGATAAGCCCCGTGTTGGGCTCCGCACTCAGCGGGGAGTCTGCTGGAGATTCTCTCTCTCTCTTCCTCTGCTCCTCCCCCTGCTCACATGCTCTCTCTCTCTAAAATAAATAAATAAATATTTAAAAAAATAAATAAAAGGTCATGCAGCAGGTGGATATGCTGGAAGACCATGCATGTGCACCTACAGGATGGATGGGAGAAGGAAAAAAAATGTCATGCAATCAGTTTTTTTTTCATGCAATCATTTTCCCAATGAAATATCACATATGGAGATTCAAAAAAGTGCTGTCACTCCCATGTCTTAGGCGGGAGTGACGATGTGGTTGGGATAGCTACGAGGATGACTCAAAGATGGGCTTCTGTCTCAGGGCCAATGCACAGATGCAGGGGAAGAGGCTGAACAAAACCACTGTGTAAAGAGGGAGAGTGCCAGGCAACAATCACTCGAATTCTCAATCTATAGAAAAAATGATCTGAAATACCAGGAGATATTCCACTACGGAATCTGCATTCTTAAATTTGTATATATTCAAGTTGGCCCCAAACTTGAATTTTTGGTTTTTGAAACTTCTTACTGGGAAAATGGAGAATTTATATTTTGGGGGACTTTCTATTTGTGTATATATAGCAGTAAAAACTCCATAAATGGCAACTTTTCTTACTGGGTTGGGGAGTCTCCTGAGAGAATTAATGGGACATTGCCAACTGTATGGGAAGAAGTTTCTCATGTTGAAGGACAATCAGAGTTTTGATAACCAGTTTCAGAGTTGAGGCAACAGGATGGGCTAAAACCAGGAGGCCAGGCCAACTTGAAGGTCCAGGTGAAGGCCGACATTCTAAATACAGGGGTGGGGCAAGGCCAGGTTATGGCGATGGGAGCACATGGGAGAGTTAAAACGAGGTGACTGTCAGAGTGTCTGTTCATTTTGCCTGTTCAGAGTCTGATTCACCCTTCCTAATCACAGATCCCTGCTTTTCTATGAGGGTACCATCCACATGATTAGGGTGAGATTAACCTTATCTCCCCCACCCCACCCCATTCCCGCCCCTGCATCATGTGATGAACATATGATTCAGGAATCCTGGGGAAAAAAAACAAAACCACTCTACCCCATACTCAGTTATAGGGATCGGAGAAGTGTGTTTGTTTTTGTTCTGGAATTATAAGGCTCCTGCGCTGAGTCTGGGGCTACCAGGGTACCTCATGCTGGGCAGAAGAGTGGGAGAGAGACAGACTTCAAAGACTGTCTGAATCACTTTAACTCCCACTTGTGCTCAAGCTAGTTTTATTTTATTTATTTATTTATTTATTTAAAAAGATTTTATTTATTTATTTGACAGAGAGAGAGACAGCTAGAGAGGGAACACAAGCAGGGGGAGTGGGAGAGGGAGAAGCAGGCTTCCTGCTGAGCAGGGAGCCCGATGCAGGGCTTGATCCCAGGACCCTGGAATCATGACCTGAGCCGAAGGCAGGCGCTTAACGACTGAGCCACCCAGGTGCCCCTAGTTTTATTTTTTTTTAAAGAATTCACTGACCTCTACCTCTGAAATCAATAATACATTGTATAGTTAATTAATTGAATTTAAATAAAAAATATAAAAAAATAAATATTAAAAAAAATTCATTAGCAAACAAAACACATCCATCTGTGGGAGAACAGATAGCAATAATTAGATGCCATTAGCCAGGTGACCAACGCTGATCCACAATGGGGTTGCTTATCAACCCAGAACTGGGGAGCTTGGGGGGCTCTGGGTGCAAATCACAGGGTGGTCTCAGTGCCAGGGATTCCATCTTAGGGAAAGGGATAATTCCTGCAGTACTCAGGTATCAGATGAAAGTTCTGGGGGCGCCTGGGTGGCTCAGTCATTAAGCGTCTGCCTTCGGGCTCCCTGCTCAGAGGGAAGCCTGCTTCTCCCTCTTCTACTCCCCTGCTTGTGTTCCTGCTCTCGCTAACTCTCTCTGTCAAATAAATAAATAAAATCTTTAAAAAAAAAAAAAAAAAGAAGTTCTGTGAATCAGTTAGGAACTGGTCCTAGAAAACTGGCAATCCAAGGCCCAAACAGGAAGAGCAGGAAAGCTCACCCTACATCCAACTTGAAACAACTCTTCCAAACGGCTCCAGCCAGGCAGCCAGAGACTGGGCAGGGATGAACCTGGATCTAGGAATGCAGACTTTCGGGAGCCCTGGTAAGGAGTCCCAGTGGAAAGGAAATTATGCTCTGGTATATGTCCCAATGAAGTACGAACATATGTGAAATTATGCCTACAAAATGCAAACTGTGAACCATCACATGACCAACTAACTAACTGGTGAGCCTGGACAAGCATACTGGTGACCCTGTGGGGATTTCCACCACTGCTGGAAGCAGGACCAGGGAAACATGTCCACCAATTCAGGGAAAAATATATGATAGCGTAGTCTTGATTTTTAAAGGTAAAAAGGGTCTTAGCAATCTTTGTGAAGAGCTTTGCATTTATCCCCAAACGATCACAGAACACTTTATATACCTAATGAATGCCAGACACATCATAACATCCCATCACAGGCGATGTACTGGTTTTCTAAAACTCTGATGACTGAGCCTCGCTCTGAACCGTTTGTCATAAACTGAGAGGACAACCTTGAAGACCAGCTCATCTCCTAAATTCAGTGAGATCTGCACTAAGGAAAGGTGCATTTCCTTCATTACTCCTCATCCTGCTCTCCTTCCTCCTCTAGAACCGATTCAGGTCACTGAGCACGGCATAAGCTCAGGGCTCTGCGAGGGAAGTCAGGGTGAAGATGTTCGGGTCCATACTCTCAAGGGATTTTGCAGTCTAGATTGGTGTTTTGCAAGGAGAGCAGAGGGATCATCTTATTTTTCACCTCCCAGCCAACCCCACGGTTAAGAAATTACGCATCCCTTTCATATACATGCTGGTTTCTGTTCTTAATCTCATCAATTTGTATGTCCGAGCTCTTTGGATACCTGGTTTTTCTTAGATTTGCATTCACTCAATAACTTTTTTTGGGGTGTCTATTAGGTGCGAGGCCTAATAATAATGAGCATATGACCAGTGTAGTCCTCCGGGATCCCATGCTCAGAAATGGCCCACGTTTGAGGTCATTCTCTGCTGTCTTGTAATTAATACTTTCTGAATGGGGCCCCCACAATTTCTTTTTTGCACTGGGCCCTACAAATCATAGCCTGGTTCTGGAGCTGGTTCTCTGGGTGCTGGGCTAGGTGGTGGGGGCACAGGGGTGAAAAGGAGAGACATCCATGGGGCACAAGAAATAAAAAAATACATAAATGAATAAATAAAGGTAGTTTCAGATAAGGGAAAGACTAGTGAGGAAAGCAGGAGGACGTGCTAAAGAAAAATGGAGGGTTCTGGGTGGTGACGGCGAGCCTCTGGGGAAGCCTGAAGGGGATGAAGGAGCTGGCCATGGGGCTCCTCCTCTGCCTTGTTCAAGGCTATGTAACACACGGCACACGGCAAGCTCTCACCTAATCCCATGAATGAATAGAACTTCTGTTTTCAAAGGAAGAGCATCGAATACAGAAAACGACTTCATAATTTATTAGAAGCTGGGACAGCCTCGCTGCCCGATAAGGAACATCTGAAGTTTATTTAAGGTCTCCTTCAGGATCACATGTTGTAGCAGTTGGAGGGGGGACACCATGTCCAGGAAAAACAACCCCGATGGAAAAGTCCATTACTCATGTTCCCCTCCAGGAAGAAAAAAGAGGGAAGTTTCTTGTTCTAGCCAGATTCTCTTGCTTTCTTAACGATAAATGGAAAAACAGAGGTAAAAGAGAGGTAGGGAGAAAGGTAAGCAACGTGAGGGTTTCCCCTATTGTCTGCTTCACGGGGTGGGTGCAGTGTCACCATAAGGCACATGCAGTTTTGTAGGTGATGGACATAAATACTGCAAAAACTGATCTCGTCCCTGTGTTCGGGAAAAAGAACGAAAAAAGGCCTTTGAAGTTCAAAAGTCATCCCAAAGGCTCCAACATTCACCGAAAAGTGCATGTATTCACTTCTAATGTTCTCATTTTAAAGACTACGTTCAATAAAATAATAGCCAAGAGCCCACATTTACTGAGTGCTAACTGGTACCAGGTACTAGGCGCCGTGCTTGACACAGATTATCTTCTTTCATCCCGACAAAAACCTTCCCAAGTGGGGACTAGTTCATCTCCATCTTACAAAGGAGAAACTGAGCCCTAGGGAGTCTGGCACCAAGAGTTCTCCCCACCAGTTGGATGTAGAACAGGATTCGAACCCGGGGCTTACATTCTTAAATACAGCCTTTCTGCTTGGCTGTTGCAGACCATGAGAAATGCATGCAGGGGTTAGTGTTCAGGCATGCTGCTAGGTTTCCTTCCTGTATTTCTGCACAGTCTGGTGTTTTGTTTTGTTTTCCCCTTTCCCTCTCTCTTTGCATGTCTTTAAAAACAAAACAAAACAAAACAAAACTTTTCATTATGGAAAATTTCAAGCACTTAAAAAAGTGACAGACTGGTTCAATGAACCTGCATATATCCCTCACCCAGTTTCAACAGATATGAACACATGGCTAATCTTGTTTTATTAATATTCTCACTCAATTTCTGTCCTTCTGTCCTTTTACTTTGAAGCAAATCTAAGCATTCAAATACTTTTCATCTGTGAATATTTCAATATAAAAGATAAGGACTCTTTTTAAAAGCCTAACCCCAATTACCTAAAATGTGTATATATATATATGTATATATCTATCTATCTATATATCTAACAATATTCCTTAATATCATCAGATTTCCAGTTAGTGCTCAAATTTCCAATTGTCTCGTTAATGTGTTTTTTTTTTCAAGTTTGAATGTTGACGCAGAAAAGGTCCACACTTTGCAATTTGTCGACTTTTTTCGTGTCTCTATTAATCTATAGGTTCTCCTTCTACCCATCTTGCTCATTTTCTCTCTTACTGCAATTTATTTATTGAAGAAACTGGAATGCTTATCCTGTACATTCCACCATCTGAGTTTTGCTGATTACATCTCTATGGTGTCATTAAACATGGTCCTCTGTCCACTGTATTTCCCACAGGTTGGTTGAATCTGAAGGCTCGATCAGAGTCCAGTTGGATCTTCTTTGACAAGACTGTCTCACAGGTTACCACTTGTGTCCTTTTATTAGGAGGGCCTTCTCTTTCATGATGTTAGTTCAATAGCTAGATCATTTAATGGATTAAGGGTTGCAATATGGTGCCTTTCTAATTCTATAACCCTTTACTTATTAGCTAGAATATTTCTGTACTGAGACATTTCCCCTCATCTACTAACAGGTTACCCAGTGATATAATTCATAATAGGAGACACAGAGCAACCCGACTCTTTATTTACTAGTTTTCACAATTATGACTTGGCACTTCCAATGGTGGCCAAAATATGTTTTTAAGTATTTATAAACACATGTACTTAAATACATTACTTGTGTTTAATTTAATTTAATTTAATTTTTAAATTTTTATTTTTTTGAGAGAGAGAGAGCTCTCATGAGTGGGGGTGGGGCAAAGGTGGGGAGAGAATTTTGAGCAGACTTCCTGTCACTGGTGGAGCCTGACTTGCGGCTTGGTCTTCCAACCCCGAGATCACGACCTGAGCCACAATCAAAAGTTGGATGCTCAACCGACTGAGCCATCCAGGAGTCCTTATATGTGTTTTAATCCATTAAAAGTATTGCCTTTACTGGTGCTTGAACTGTTGCATCTTGGCCAATTCTTTGAATCAGCTCCTGAGTCCTATGGACATGACCCTAGAAGTCTTTGACAGCTTCCTGCTACCTGGGATAAAACGATGCTCATTTTGTGTATTCACTATCCAAGTCCTGTGCAGCATCTGCTGTTGCTTTTTGTTTCATTTTTAAACTGTTATGATTTTTATAGTAAAATATACATATTTTCAGTATTAACAATTTGATCAATTTTGACAAATGTATACACCTGTGTTTTCATGCCCCCACCAAGATGTAGAATATTTCCAGAAAATTACCTCTGCCAATCTTTCCCCTTAAGCAACTGTTGTTCAGATTTAGTTTTTCCTGTTCTAGAAATTCATATGAATTGAACTGTACAGTATATAGTCTTATATGTCTGGCTTCTTTTGCTGAGCAAAATGTTCTTGAGATTCATTCATGGTGTTGTGTATATTCGTAGTTCCTTCATTTTTGATTGCTGAGTAGTATTCTACTTTATGAATACACCACAGTTTATTCGTCCACTCTCTCGTGAATGGAGACCTGAGCTATTTCCAGTTTGGGGGTATTATAAACAAATATTCTATGAATACTCTTTTACAAGGTGTGTGTGTATACATGTTTTCATGTCTTTTGACTAATACATACAAGTGGAGATAACAGATCATAAGGTAGACATATATTTAATTTTTTAAGAAACTGCCAAACAATTTTCCAAAAGGCCATACCATTTTACACTCTCCCCAGTAATTCATGGGAGGTCTTTGCTAACCCTTGGTATTATAGATCTTCTTAATTTAGCCACTCCAGTAACTGTGTAGTGATAGAAGCATCTGTATTGAGTACAGGTTTGGATGATAATTATAAATAATAATAGCAAACACTTATATAGTACTTAATATATGCTGGATCCTGTTCCCATACTTTGTAAGTGTATACCCAACAATACATTTGAGGTGGGGACTATTATCATCATCATCTTTATTTTACAGATGAGAAAATAGAAGCAGAGAGAGGTTAAGTAACTTACATGAAGCCACACAGGTAGGAAGGAGCCGATGGAGGATCTGAACTTAAACACCTTGGCTCCAGGGTTCAGGCTTCTGACTTGTATGCTCTTTTGCATCTTGCAATTATTAATTAGAATCCCTTCCCTTTCTCTAATATTTTGCTGCAATGTTAGCAAATATATCCCATCAAGACTACTATCATATTAATAAAGAAACTTTGTACTTTTTAAAGCAAACACTTTTTTTAAAAAGAGTTTTCTTTTACTTCTATCCATCTTACTTTGAACTTGAACATTTTCTTTTCACCAATATATCTCCAGGTCTTTTTCTATTCTTTCCTCAAAAGTTTCTTATTTTGAGCACTTTTTTGGTTGGGCAAGTCTTCTGTTGAGTCCTGATCTTCAAGTCCCAAGCAGATATTACATCAGAAACTTTTTGCAGTAAGTAATAAACAAAAAGTGAAAATAATTTTCATAATATGGATCCACGGGGCGCCTGGGTGGCTCAGTCAGTTGACCCACGGATTTTTGGTTTTGGCTCAAGTCATGATCTCAGGGTCATGAGATCTAGCCCCATCTTTGGCTCGAGTTAGTGGGGAGTCTGCTTGAGATTCTCTCTCTCTCCCTCTCTCTCTGTCCCTCCTCCCGCTCGTACTCTCAATCTTGCTCTCTCAAATAAATAAGTAAATAAATCTTTAAAAAAATGACATGGATCCATTATCTCAGTATCTAAACGTAGATTTGTTCCAAGGCTGGTGAGGTCTACATATTATTAGTGCCATCAAAGCCCCAGGTTCCTTCTATTTTTCCACTCAGCATGTTCTTCTCAAGTTAACGTTCCCCCCTGGTTGCAATATCCCCTGTCACTCTTCCGGGCATCACATGCCTACTTCAAAAGAAGGACCATCTCTTTCTTCTATGTCTCTTTTTAAGAGTAAAGAGAGCTTTCCAAGAAATGCATCAGCAAACTGCCCCCCACCATCCACTGGCCAGAACTGGGTCATATGTTTATGCTAAACCAATCAGTGGCAAGAGGAGAAGGTCATCATGGCTCCCCGGACCACAACTTCATAGCCAATATGTACATATAGCAAGCAAGCCCTCACGGCAGCCTGAGACTCTGCATTGGTGACCTCAAACCTTGAGCGGCCTCATGAACGTTGACCCTGGGGGCCACACCAACATTATCATCTTCTGTGTACTTTATCACATGAAGAGAAGTTGGGAAGCACTGGCTGACGGACCAGCTAGGATATTCCCAAGTTACATGGAGGGCCATACTGATTCCTGACCGAATCAGGCCTCTCAGGATAGAAGAAGGAAAAAGTGGCTCTAGGAAGCAGGCTTAGAAAATGAATAGGAAACAAGAGAAGCCATCAGGGGCAAACACATCCAGGACCGTGTCATGCACCCATCATGTCTATGTGGCACCCCACTGTTGCCTGGATGGTTCTGACTTTCCAACGTTCCCTCCTCCAACTCACCACACCACTCTCTCCACTCCGAGGGCAAGGGCGTGCAGGTATCCCAGAGCCAAGTCGAGGCCCTGGGCCTGTCCCCTTGTTGAACTGGAGTGCAGACAGAGGAAGATCTAGTCTCCTTGGCTGCCAGTGTAGGAAATCTGCACCCGGACCTGCCTTTTTGCCATTTGCCCGCTGGGCGCTTCCGGAAGGGAAATGGGGTGCTAGCAGAAGGCCAAGTTGAGTGCTGTGCAGCTAAAACATGACAAAAGCCCTCTTTGAAGGGCTTCCTGTGGCAATTCCAATTTACCTCTGAGTTAGGCCGGCCCTGGTGGAACTCCATACAGAAATAAACCTGCAGGTCAACCCGTCCTCACCCTTGGGGCGCTATCTCTCGAATAACCACAACATTATCGGGACCAGCAGTTTCCATCATCTATGTAATCAGTTCTGGTGGCTCCCAAAATGGGACGAAAGACAGTTTCACGGTCGCTTGTGGCTATGAAATCTCATTGAGACAATTCAACTCTGGCAAAATTATGTTTACATTAATAAATATGGATTTAGAGAGCCAAATAAGCTTCAAGGCCTCAGGCATCTAAGATGAGAAAGAGAAAATAGATGGTGCATCATTCTGTTCTCCTGCCCCAAGCTTTATACCCTGTTACAAAATAAATAAATAAAAATCTTGGTGAGCCCTTTCCAACTTCTCTAAATGAAGTATAGAACATTTACAGAAGAGATAAAATAAAATTGCTGAAATCCACTCAATAGCGAACAGGGAAACCATATTATGACACAAACAGTAGAACAAATGTAAAAAGAAAGAAATATTCCCTACTATTTCTAAATCTTCAGATTGTAGGGCATGACAGAGAGGCTGAATGACAATTTATCTTTATGATACTGGATTTTAACTGGCAATGTTATGCTCTACATAAACTTATTTTAACTCTACGAGAAAATTCCACACCACTCTGAGATGACAAACATTTTCCAAGACACAAAAATTTGCTCTCAAGTCTGGCTCCAAAAACATGCAAACCACTTGATACTGTGTTAAAATGCAGAATGTGTTTCTCCCCATGTTCTCAGCAAGAACAATCCCAGTGTTCTGAGCATTATGGCCCTTAAGAAAGTTATGAAAATTGGACAGCTCCACTAATAAAAGAAGTAAAATGAAAAAATGTGTAAGAGATCAATTTTTGGCTAGGAGAATGGCATAAATCAAAAGTAGTTGGCTAGAGTATGGAAAAGAAAAAAAGGGCTCTTCTTCATTCAACAGTAGCATAAATTGGTACATCCTTTTTGGAAATCCAAATTCCTTCCACACAAGGTATTTATCTTACAGAAATTCTCTCACAAATGTTTTTCATACAGAGATGTTCACTGTAGCACTGTCTTAGTGAAAATTGGAAATAACCTAAATGCCCATTAATAGGGGATTGATGAAAGTAATTATGGTACAGTCATACCATTGAATATACAACAGTTATGGAAAATAATGAGAGATCAATATCTAAATATGTAAGTAAATAAATACATTTCAAGATAAGATGTATATATGATGATCTCACTTTTAGAAAAATTTTATATTAATGTAATATGTAGCCACTATACGTTTAAAAAATATTTCATGAATATATACCACTGATAAAGTACCTTCACTTTTAAGCCATGCATTTTGGGGCACCTGGCTGGCTCAGTCGGTTGAGCGTCCAACCCTTGGTTTCGGCTCAGGTCATAATCTTAGGGTCATGATCTCAGGGTCCTGAGATCGAGCCCCATGTTGGGCTCCGTGCTCAGTGCAGAGTCTGCTTGAAATTCTTTCCCTTCCCTATCCCTCCCACTCTGCTCCTCCCCCTGCTCACACACACTCTCTCTCAAATGAATAAATAAATAAAATCTTAAAAAAAAATAACCCATCCATTTCTATAACAATTATACTTATGGACTTTTGTTATTTTAATGATAAAAAACTATGGTACTCATTTAAATTGGTACAAATATTGCTTTTTATTCAATAATAAATCACACCAATAGTGATTATTATTAAATTATTATTAAATGGACATAGAAGACAAACACTTGGGGGGATATACTAAATTCTGGGTGCAGTGACACAGGGATAACTGGGACAGATCCCAGTTCCCCAGAAACACTTTTCACAATAGCCTGGGTCAATTGTTTTGAGTAGGAAATTTTATAAAGTTACCAAAAATTACATAAATCCTTGTTATAAAAAATTTAAATTCAGAATTATGAAAGTAAAAGAAGTGGAAAACTCTCCCTTCATCCATTTACATTGCCCAGGGGTAAACATTATTAATGGTTTGGTGTATATCTTTCCAGCCCCGTTCTCCCATGTAAAGGAATATATACACACATTTCTTGGGTAATATCTGCATCTGTTTCTCTCTCTCTTTCTCTACACACACACACACACACACACACACACACACACTCACCCTGTATATTGTTCTGTCTTGTGCTTTTGTTTTTACTAGAACTTATCTCACTGACAATTTGGGGAAGCTGTGATCTATAGCTCTACTTCATTCTTCCTCCTGATCTCATGGAATGCCATGGTACAAAGGTATTACCATTTTATCATGCATTCTCCTATTCACGTCTCCCAATGGTTTGCTATTTCAAATAATGGTGCAATGAAAATCTTGCACATATACCATTATGTGAGAATATTCTTAAGATGACTTCTTAAAGTGGATATGTTGTCAGAGAGGACACACCTCTCACATTTTGATTGGATACCACTAAACTTTCCTCCAAAAAGTTTGTAGCAACTTACCAGATCAATTATAACTTAATTCTCCTGCTTCGAAATATCCATTTCCTCTCTTATGCTTATTTTAGGTAAGTTCATGGAGATAGAGAGGAAAAGAGCATCCCATTTTCAGCACGCTTGTCCTTGTCTTTTCTACCTATCTTAGTGGTCAGGGCCTTTTCCTTAAACTATAATTTATTGAGTTCTTGTGACACCCCAGGTGCGGGGCTGAGCAGTCCCACAGCATTCGGCATTCTCCCATTTAAACCTGCCAACCATACTATGAGATATCATGTCCCCACTTCATAGATGGTAAGACTGAGGTTCAAAGGAGTTAGGCATCATGGCCTGGGCCACACTGCCAGTCAGGGATGAGGCACAGGATCAGGGCTCACATTTTTCTGACTCCAACAGCTCCCAAAGGATATGTGTATATCACTCAAAGGAAATAGATAAAGCCTTTCATCTCATTACAAGGTCTATTAAAACAGACAGATGTCATTAAATATCCATAAATAATGAATGAAGCTGCTTTGGCATAGGAAGGCACAGCACTGTCGTTGTCCACTTCGTCTGTGTTTTTCTTCATACCTTCCTCAAGCCTGCAACTACACACCTGGTCTTGCACAGGGTGGGTGGTTGCTGGCGAAAGAGAGCAGGCAAGTGCCACATTGTGAGTGACTTGCTCTACTGCCCCCTACTGAAATACTCAGTCCCCCCAAAGCGGCGGCCATGGCATGGCCCATTTCACAGCTGGGGAGCCGAGCTGGGAGGTGACACGGGACCTTCAGCACATAACCAGCCCTCCGGTTCTCTAGTTTCTTCTCTTTAAACCAATGGAAACAAATGAAGTTGTTCCTTCATTTTCATTTGCTAAACTTCATCAAAATGGATAGCAACTTCCCATGCCTTAAACTTAAAATTGATAGCAACTTCCTAAAAAATACCATCTATTATGGAACTTAACCATATTATTGGTACTGAATAATTATTTCAGTGTCATAACATAACTTTAAAAGTGATGTTGAGGGACACCTGGGTGGCTCAGTTGGTTGGGCGTCTGCCTTTGGCTCAGGTCATGATCCCAGGGTCCTGGGATCAAGTCCAGCATCAGGCTCCCTGCTCAGCGGGGAGTCTGCTTCTCCCTCTGTTTCTGCCTCTCTCTGCCTTGTGCTCTCTCTCAAATAAATAAATAAATAAATAAATAAATAAATAAAATCTTAAAAAAAAAGTGATGTTGAAGATTGGGGGAAAAAAGTAAAAGTAATGTTTGATGAATATGTTGGTTTATGGTTTTCCTTACTGGAAAAACTTCAGATACAGTCATATATTTATACATATATATATGCATACATATTTATACATTTATATGTATATTTGTACTCACATACCTACATATACATATATATGTATATTATAAATTATTCATATCCTTAAGCATGACCTAGTTAGCTCTGAGAAAATATACAGAAAGAAAAAAGAAAAAAGAAAAGGACAGAAAGACCATAATTAAATTTGATTTGTTTAAAACACAATTTACAGGGTGCCTGGGTGGCTCAGTTGGTTAAGCGACTGCCTTCGGCTCAGGTCATGATCCTGGAGTCCCGGGATCGAGTCCCATATCGGGTCCTTGCTTAGCAGGGGGTCTGCTTCTCCCTCTGATCCTCCCCCCTCTCATGTGCTCTCTCTCTCTCATTCTCTCTCTCAAATAAATAAATAAAATCTTTAAAAAAAAACACACACAATTTACAGCATAAATGTGTAGCATAGTTTTGCTGTATTTGTCACCTAATGTAGTGTAGGAGCCTGAAAAAAAATTAAATGGATCCAGTTTGGTTGTGAATAAAGGGCACTGTTCAGACTCTGGCAATAACATCTCGAAAAAAATTTTTTTCTGGAAACTCGGAGATGGCTTCTGAAGTTTATTAAAGGAAAAACACATTCACTAAAAAATATCATTTCCGAAAGGTATTTGAGAGCAAAATCTTATGAGCTTGGCTAGAACTATATCTGGCATTGAGACCTAAAAATATTAATATATAAAAACCTTCAGGAAGAAAGAACCCCATAAATTTAAATATGAGTTGAGAGTTAAGATTCTTTATATCCTGACCAAATTGTTTCAAACTTAAACAATAATTTCATTTAAAAACTGGTATTAGACTATTTATTAAAAGTAAGTGTACTTTGTCTTCAGGAATTATTTGGGAAATTCCTAGTATTACTCTTTGTGCTGGGGATTATGAGTCTGTCATTATTTGAGGTTGATAATTAGACACAATAACCAGCTCTTGTAACTCAAAGGGTCAAATTCGCTTTATATTGTCTGTGCTTGCAGAATTCTGAAAAGCCCGGACACAGCCAAAGACCTAGGGGAAGCAAGCTTTTAATTAAACACTAATGAAGACCAAGAATCCAGGCAAATCCAAAGAGTCCTCCTATCCTTAACTCCAGTGGATGGGAATGACAGGAGACAGGGTCAGAGTGACAAGCAATGTCCACAGAATGCCAAAAAAAAAAAAAAAAAAAGCAAAATGTCTGAAGTGCCTGTCAGCATTCGTCAGGCAAAACAGGGCACCTTCCAGAACCTAACCACAGGGCTGGGCACAGGAAGCGGCGATCACTTGACAGCGGAGCTGACAAGAACTGCAGAAGCTGCCAACTTCCCCACCCTGGGCTGGGCACCGCCGGGGACTCGCAGCTGGCTGTCCACAAAAGCCAGGGTCCTCGGGTGAGCCCATTGTCACAGGCCTTGCAGGAAATAATCCACTCTGCTATCCAAAACACTGCCTTGTGAATGAGCTGGGAACACAGACACATCAGAGAACCCAAACAGATTTATTCTCAATCAGCAATACTGAACGTTGGCTTGGGGCTATTTTCAATAGCGAAAAACAATAAACACACACATACAAACACATTTCGACCTGCATGGCTTTTCCCCCTGTATGAAGTTTCCAGAACTTTATAGACCATCACCTTTCCCTTTGGACAGAGGTCCCCTCATGCTACCTTTTCCTCCTCCAAATTCTTAGTGTCTCCCTGCATCACATGCTGCCGCCGCTCCTACCCAGGTCCCCAGCATCCGAAACAGCGTCCTGGGGCGCCTGGGCTCAGTCGGTTAAGCGTCTGCCTTCGGCTCAGGTCATGATCCCAGGGTCCTGGGATGAGCCCCGCATCAGGCTCCCTGCTCAGTAGGGAGCCTGCTTCTCCTTCTCCCTCTGTCTGCAGCTCCCCCTGCTTGTGCTCTCTGTCTCTGTCAAATAAATAAATAAAAATCTTTAAAAAAAGTATTAAAAAAAAAGAGAAAGAAACAGCGTCCTAATTGTCTTACCCTTCCCCAGCCATACCCAGCAGAATGGCTAGAGTGACCTTCTTAAAATGTAAAGCAGATTCCTTTGTTCATTTAGTCACCAGGTATTTCTGAAGGATCTATTAGGTTCCAGGAGCTGAGGCTACTCTAGCGAACAAAGCCAAGTCCTGGCACGTCTTCAGCTAACATTCTGGTTGGGCCAACGCACAAGAACATCTGAACAAAGGTCTAATGTCAGGTGGCAATAGAGTTAGGAAGAAAAATAGAGCAGGATAGAGAAGGGTCAGGGGTGGCCTGGCTGGTGGGGTGACATGGTAAGACCTGCAGGTAGTGAGGGGGGAAGCACGCCCGTGGACTCTAGGTGACCGGGTTCCAGGCAGACAACACCCCAAGGGCAAAGGCTCTGAGGCTGGAACGCACTGGACAGAGGGAAGGCCAGTGTTGCTGCAGAAGAGTTAGGGGACGAGTGTGAGGAGTTACCACCAGAGGCTGAGTGTGTTTGCTGGCAGCTGGGGGGTGAAGAGAACCCAAGAAAGGGGTGCAGGTTTGGTGAGGCTGGCTTTTTCTGAGTTGGGACGTCACTGGACGGATTCAGATATGAGCATGGCGTGAGCTGAATTACTTCTGGAGCCTCGATTGAGAAAATACACCGTTTAGTCCCAACCAGTTCACTGATTCCTGATATGGCTACAGGGTTTGGTAGAGGGAGAGATGGAGCCTGGGGAAGTCCTGGGCGTCAGGTGGGCAAACGGAGCAAAGGAAGGGGCTGAACAGTTTGTAAACTAAGCCCCTTGCACGAGATGGCTGAGGGTATGGGGTTTGTCTTTAGACAGAACTGAGCTCCAGTCTTTGCTCTTGGACAAGTTACTCAGCAGCTCTACACAGTTCCCACGTTTGCCAAGTGGGTTCCATAATACCAGTTACATGTCACTGTCAGAAGAATTACATGAAACGGTGGCTATGAAGTGCTTAGCACTATGTCTGACATGTAGAAAATGTTCACTAAGAAATAACCATCGCTAACACTTTTTAAATGCTTACCACGGGCCAGCCCCCCTAGTGAAATCTTTACTTATCTGTGTCGGCCCCTCAACAACACTGGGAGATAGGTCCTATTATGATTTCCATCTCATGCATAAGAAGATGAGGCACAGAGAGGTCACGTAATTTGCCCACGTCACACTGCTATGAAATGACTGTGTTTGGAGTTACATCATGGTCAGACTTCACACTCATATAACTTTTGGCATGATTACTTCAGGCTTAGAATCAAGTCTGTGCAAGGAGTCCCCATTTTCCCAACCCAAAAGCTACCATTTCTCAACCCATGTAATTTTTAACCTTCCTACCATGTAAATGTAAGTATTATTTATTTTATCTCCTGCGTTGGTAAAGAAACAGGCCCAGAGCAATTAAGCAGCTTGGCTCAAGGTCACACAGCTGGTAAGTCATGAAGCCTTGATTTTAAACCAGGTCCAGCTGACTACAGCTCATTCTATTTCCCTATTTTATCAAGGCCCTTTTCTCTCTCAGATAATAAGCATCTAATCACATTTTAATGAGACAAACTCATTTCTATAAAAATATTTGCTGGCTACATTACCCAAGGGTAGCATGATGCTTGTAATTACTGGGTCTCCTTAGCAGTTGCAAATCTCAGGGTCACATCGGAGGAGAGCTTACCCAGATGAGAGAGACAGCCATCAGTGGGGTCCCATAGCCTGCGTGCATGAGAGTCTAGGGGTCAGGGTTGAGAAGAAGAAAGTTTAATAGCTTCGGTTGCAGAGAAAGAAAGAAAACAACTAAACAGTTGTGAGCATCTTTGCTCTCGTGCCCGAGTCAGAAGATGTCAGTCTCAGGATAAAAAGCTGCGCCATGCAACCATGGGGGAACAGTGTCTCTCTGCAGTGCTCAGGGGCCCCTGTCCTGCTTGCCACCCTAGCCTGTAGTTCTTAATCTGGGGTAGAGAGGAGGAAGGAGGAGCACAGACTTCTGCAGATTGTAAGGGTTTCAGTGGTTCCTCATATACCTAAGACATTGAGCACACCGCACATATAAAGATAACGATTTTCCAGGCACTAATCCGTCCATCCAACCAACCATCCATCCGCACATTTATCTAACACTGCTTACTGAAAATAGCAATACAGTGAATTTCGATAACGGTCCTGGGAGAGAAACACTTTAAGTGAGATACTATAATTTATCTATATTTTACAGCAGAAAAAAAAATTTGAGTCTCAGAGAACTCATACGGGTAACAAAAGGTGAGTTAAGATTTGAATTCACAGGCAGCCTGAGTGTATCGACTGCGTTTTTGAGTGCCAGGCTATGTTTCCACCCAGTGTTTGCTGAGTGAATGAGTAAGTGAATAAACTGATAAGATTCTATTTTTATGAGTTGTTTACCTTTTCAGAAATAAAGCAGCAAGTCAGTGGCAGGAGGCTGAGCCTTGGAGTCAGCCAGAGCACTGTTCAAATTCCAACACAGTGACTTATTAGTTAATAAGTATGTAAAACCAATAAAGTGGGGTTCATGATATCATCCTATAGTGCCGTTACAAGGACAAAGAGAAGGCACGATATCTCCTAAAGCTAAAGATCTTCTGTACATACCCTGGAGAAGTTCTTGCTCATAAGCACAAGGAGACAAACACAAAAATTTTCACTGCAGTATTTTGAGATATTGAAAAATGGGAAATGACCTAAGTATCCACCAGCAAAAGATCCGTTATATTTATGCAATGGAATATCGGGATCGAAGTGAATTTAGAGACAAATCCTCAAAGCTTGTTGAGAGAATAATAAGGTAGCAGAATAATACACCTTTATATAAATTTGACAGACACAGAAGTAATATAGATTGTTTATATATATATATTTTTAAAGATTTTATTTATTTGACAGAGAGAGAGATAGCGAGAGCAGGAACACAAGGAGGGGGAGTGGGAGAGGGAGAAGCAGGCTTCCCGCCGAGCAGGGAGCCCGATGTGGGACTCGATCCCGGGACCCCGGGATCATGACCTGAGCTGAAGGCAGACACTTAACGACTGAGCCACCCAGGCGCCCAGATTGTTTATATATATTAACACATACAAACATATGTGGCAAAATTATAAAAACATGCCCAGGAATGAGAAACACAAACTTCGTGGTAGGATTCTAGAGAGATAGACAGGAGAAGTACAAGAGTGGTTTCAATTGATTCTATACAATTTTATTATATTTCTCCTTTTTTCCCCAATTTTATTATATTTCAAAAATGTATCTAAACAAACATGGCAAAATATTAAGATGTCTTAACACTGAGAGGTAGGTGCGTGGACTTTTACTCATATTATCTTTTATATTTTTCGATATTGAAAAAATCCCCTAAGGGTTTTTTGTTTTATTTTAAGATAACACATGCAAAGTGCCAAGCACAAGGCCTGGCACACAGTAGCTACTAGATAATTAGTAGCTATTAGCCAAATCAAGGCAGTGAGACTATAGAAAAGCACCAGTTAAGGAAAAACAGTTATTTAAGCAAGAAGCTTTGCCCAAACACAAAATCCAAGAGACTGAAAATGATTAGGACATTGGGGGGAAATGGCACAATATAATTTATCACATGTATCAGCCTCTTTCATGCCAAGTTTATTTCAAGGATGCCCAGAATTTTTATCTGTTACATATGACCACCTATAGGCACACATATATGTAATCACATATGGATGTCAACTTGAATTTTTTTCATGAGCGTTTCATTTCTGCTTCCTTCCCCTGCATTACATATTACCTTGTCTACAAAATTTAGAACTACCTCTCTTGTTTCCCATTCGAATCATTCACACTTTTCCACAACCACCAAATTGGACATCCCCAATATAATGCTCATAATAAACACAGTGGGGGATAAACAGGAAGTTATCCCATGTTGCAGCTCTACCAAGATGAGCCGGTATAAGGAAAAACAAACGCTGATTTGAAAAGGCAGGAGAGTCTATTCTTAACTTTGTTTTTCAAGCTGTGCAACAGAAGCTCCAAAATGCTTCTCAAAGATACGGAGACCGATCTTGTTGATTTTATTTTATTTTTATTTTATTTTATTTTATTTTATTCTTTGTTGATTTTAAATATATAGTCTTTTACAGTCTTCCCATAATGTGACGTGATGGGCTAGAACATTAAGATAGTTTTCTTTCTTAGTTTTGGGGATCTCGGCATCTCAGTTCCTCGCCATAAAACCCTAGGCTTTGATTACCAGAAAAGATGGCAGATGAATTTTCTCTGTGATGATAAGGAGACTCGTATTTCATTTATCTGCCAAGTTTCGTCTCCTTTCTGTAGGTATTACTGCTATTAACTGACTCCATGGCTGCCTGATCCCTTCAACAGGGTAGAATCCAATCAGGAAACTGCTCTGAGCGGCAGGCCTTGTTCTAAAATAAAGCCAGATTCTACATCCTTCACATCAGTGCAATCCTTACTCCCCACTTCCTTTCCGTGGGCCCTTCCTCAGTTCAGGCTTTGATCCTGGCACCTGTTGGGCAGGCATCCGTAGAAGATGCTGTGATGTGCTGTCCAGACTTATTCCCTCAGTTGTCGGAAGCATTCTGAGCTGACAGCTCTCAGCCCCCTCGGGGGACTGCCCTCCCTTAAAGAGCTGCCTACGTCAAGGTCACTCCACATTCTCAAGGGCAGCCCACTTCTAATGATGTGTTGATGTAGGTTGGGGGGAAGAACAACCCTCTTGTTCCAGATGGGGACAGCTCTCTCTTCCAGAGCTACCCATGAGGGCAGCTGAAGCCATTGCTGAGCCTGAATTATAAGTAGCCCAATTTCTCCTCTGCTTCTCCTGCTTCTTTCTAGTCCCTTCTACAGGTGTTGATCACAGTGCGCTCTCTAGTAAGCATCCTGCTTGCGAATTTGTTTCAGGAACCAAATCTGCATCAGCCTTCATGCGGTACCATGGTAGGCTTGCTTTTCCTAGCCCCTGTGATTGAGTGGGTTACATAATCAGCTCCGACCCATGACCTTTGAGAAGTCACATGAGCTACTTAGAGACCAAGCACTTAATTACCAGTGTAAAGCCCCGAAGAGCTCTTCACTCTCTATCCTGGTAACTGGTAACGTGCAGGAACGTTCTGTGAACCTCAGTGACAGTGATGAGCAGAGCTTAGAGACAACCTGTGATTGGACAAGTAGTGTGAACCAAAAACAAACCTTTACTTCTTTAAGCCATTAGGATACTGGGACTGTCTGTTGTCAGAGCGAAACCTCCCCTCTCCTGACTGATACACCTGTATCACTGCAACAGCCTCCCAGCTCCCCTTCCCGCCTCCACTCTGCTACCTGCTCCCAAATCTATCAGCCTCACTGCTGCCAGGGATGGGTCTAAATCAACCTCTCCCCTGCCCCCAAAGTTCTGAAGAAAAAAACATCAAAATCCTAAAGTAAAAGATCATTCAAGTTCAGACTTGAATTATTCTCAATCAACATCTCTGTCTCTGACTCCAACTCCCTCTCTCTCTTTCTCTCCCCTCACCCTCTCTCCCCATCGGCCTTAAAAACCTGTTTATAATCCCCCCAAAGCCATGTTTTCCTATGCCTGAAATGCCTTTCTGCCTTTCTTCATCCATCCAACTCCTACTTGTCCCTCAAACCTCAGCTTGAGAATTACCTCCTCCAGGAAGCCTCCTTGACTCCCTTCCCCTCCCTTTTTGCTTTAATCCAGTCTGATTTAGATCCCCTCCACTGTGCGCCTAGAGTTTCATTTCCTTAACTATCTCCCTTCCTTGACAATACATTCCTCAAGGGCAGGAAAAATGCCTATTTTGACTTTGTGTCAAAAGCTAATGCCTTGGCACAGTAGCAGAGCTGGGGTAAGCACTTGGATCATTATTTTAGGTACAAATAAACTAACAAGAGAATGATTCAATCTCTAACTCCAATCATGTTCTACAACGAAGGACCTAGTACAAGTAACCTGAACACTCATCCTGAATATTTGTTCACTAATTTCCTGGCGACTAGGTATTTGATGAGAAAATTCTTTCATATTCCTTCAAGTTCTATTTTTTTCTACGAGTAAATTTTGGACTTTTTCTTCCTCTCGCATTCTCTACCCAATATGTTGCTTTTTTTCTAGTGTGGGAACTGGCAAACTTTCTGTAAAGGACCTGACAGTAAGTATTTTTAACTTTGTGGCCAATATAGTCTTTTTGTCAACTACTTGGCTGTAAGTAGTTAAGGCACAACGACTCAATTCTGCCACCGTAATGCAAAAGCAGCCATAGACAACATGCACATGAATGAGCAGGGCTGTGTGCTAATAAAACTTTATTTACAAAAACGAGAGACAAGACAGTTTTCTCCTGTGGGTCGCAGTTTGTCAGCCCCTCTTCTAGTCTGTGTAATTCAGAGGGCTGTGGAGAGTGAAGGCTGGGGACAAGCAAAATATACATGGTTTGAGATGCACACAGGCCACAGAATGCTCAATGGGGAACTTTTCTTTTGGGGGAGTTGGTCTTTCCCAGCCAATGTAGTGGGAGGCAAAGTTCATGTGTTACCAGTTTATGGATCATCAGAGTCTTGGATATAGAGAGATTATTTCCTTAGAGACCCTAATGGGAGCTGTCTATGATCTCCTAGAGTTTTTATATTGGCTTAAACAAAATTTGGGTCTATTGCATGAATACAAGAGCAAATCCCAAGGCTCACCCTATACACAGTCTCTCTTCCTTAACATCCTTGCCTGCAAAGATGGGAATTTAGTTTCCAGAGAACTAGTATCACTTATAAAAACAATAGTAATTCCCTTAGCCTTACCCTTCATCAAGGACCTTCTATGGGTCTGGTGTTAAGTACTATACATACCCAAGAGCTAACATTAATTGAGCATTTGCTTGTGCCAGGCAGGATGTTCAGTGTTATAGATATTATCTCATGAATTTTTCACCCTGCCCATTATGCAGGTATTAAAGTTCTCCCCTTTTACCCAGGAGGCTCAAAGAGGGAAAGCAATTTGGTCAAGGTCAAAGTTGCTAAACTTGGAGCCTACAGCCTCTGCTTGGTCTGCTCTGTCTGCTACCCCTCGGGGCCAACTGCCTGCCTCAGGGGAGCTGACCCAGCCTCTTACAGTCACTTAAATTTCTCAGATTCTGTCCCCGTTACCTCCTGTTGGAGACGACTCCATTCAGGGTTAGCAAGAAATTCTATCTTTGAGGTATTGGGGATGAGGGGAAAACTTAATCCCAAGTAGCAAACTGAGGGCTTTGTTAGAACGTGTCACACTAATAAAAAGCAAAAAGTGTTGATTTTTTTCAACCACATTCTCCCATCATTTTCCACCTCAGTTGTTTGTTAAACTTAATTAATTGCTATAACGGAACCCATCCAGGCAAGATATCAGCAGGAGAGATATATGGCTGATGAATCAGCTTTTAAGATTTAGTCCCAAATTGAAGGTGAATGTCCCAGCCTGCGACTTTAACCAAATTCAAACCTTCACTCATAAAGTAAGTCTTTGTTCAAAGGCAGCCCTAGTACAGCTTCTGCCTGCTCTTTATTTAGTCGTGTTACTACAGAAATGCCTTATAGCTAGTTTCTTAATTATTCATGGTTTTTGGCAAATTAAGTCTCATGCCTCTCCAGTATCTAGACGTAGAGGAAGTGTTCAATTCCAAAGAAATTATGCCTTCCCAGCTGTACCAGCCAGGCAATGATGTTGTTGCCAAATTCCGTATGAATAGGTGGGGGATCTTATTTCACTTATAGTATATGAATAAACAGAACACCCCCAGGGAACTGCGAGGTATTTCATGTAACGAATATCTCCCATACCACCCTTATTTCTCTCTGGAGTGACTGAGCCCTGGATTTCCCACAAAGACTATTCAGCCCAAAAGCAAGAAAAATGACACCTTTTTTATTATCAAGATGATAAAAATGGGGTTCAATAAAATATGTAACCCTATGGTGTTTCCAGTTCATGTGCCAGTAAACCGGGCAGTACCACTGAACATTGATTTAGAAATCATAATTATTAGATAGCAATAAGGGTGTTTTAATGATGAGCCCCCACCCCGTTAACTTGAATTACTGTGGCAAAATACTTGGAAATGTGTTTGCCATTAATCTTTGTACTTACCTAGAAAAATAACTATTTTGTTTAAAGAGCTCTAGATTTGAGGTTCTAAGAAGGCAGGTGCAGTGGACCTTGCGGATTGCCCCCCAACCGAGCACTGACCCTCCCCCATTGTTTGGCAGCTATGTGATCTGCCTGGGACTAACCTCACGCCCAGCTGCAGAAATGGGTCTGCTCCCCCACTGGCCTAAGCCCATCAGTGCAATTAGTGTTTCTCAACAGTTATATTCATTATCATTGTCTTAAGGAGTCTTGTAGATAGTTTTTTGTTTGCTAGTCATCCCCACCCCCTGCAAATTCTAATGCTGAAAGTATACTGTATATCTGTTTAGGTATGTATATCTGTGCTTTATACACAAAAAGAGTAAGATTTTTTTGTGCCCCGTTCCCACTCCCAAGAAATAATTGTTGCTTCTTGGGGGTCCTATCACTCTCACTGAGAATGCCTGAATTATAATCCCATTCCCTGTGCCATTCAGTGCAGGCACTGGGGGTGGGTACCGACCCTAAGTTAACCTATCAGAGCGCAAACTGGGAATTTTTTTTTTTTTTTTTGATAGCTGGTGGAGATGAGAAATGTTTTTTTCTTTCTGGATGGGTTCATATGTGGATCTCAGCCATGGAACTGCTGCAGCTATCTGCTATCATGAGGGAAGAAACCAGCTAAAGCAAAAGCCAGTACATGAACAAGACAAGGCTGAAAGATTCATGGGCAACAAGCATCGTGCCTGGATCAAACCATACCTGAAGTTCATTCAACTACTAAACATTTTGGTTTGTCATAAGTCCCTTCTTTTTATTTTGTAGGTTAGAGTTGGGTTTCCTATTACTATAAATCCCAAATGACAGAGAAGATAACATTTATTGAATGCCTCCTAAACTCTAGGTACTGTGTTAAATATCTTACATGTCAATTAATTCTTTCATCAACCTCTGTGATTAGTACTATTATATTTCCCATTTTATAAATGATAAACTGAATCAGGATAAGATAAAGTAACTTATGTATGATCAAACACAGGCAAAGGTTGGATTTATCCCTGTGTCTGACTTGGAGCCTAAGGTATTAACCACTTTATTTTACTGCTTTACAATTCTATACAATTTAAGTCACTACTTTCTTGCTCAGTATTTAAAAGGCATTAATGAAAATGGTGTTTCTTTGCTAGCAATTAACTTGTGTTGTGCAATTAAGAAACCTATGAGTCTCCCAAGTTTTAAAATATTTTAAGAATTCTTACTTCTCCCAAAGCACAAGAAACTTTAAACTTAGAGATCATTTCCTACTTATGACTATACTCTTAAAAATGGCCACCATTATATCAGATGTCCTTTCTTATTATCATGAGAAGGTACTGGCTCAGTCACCATCCCTTTCACAGAAGAGAAAACTTACAATTTAGTAGGATAGTCCTTCAAGTTGCTGTTTTGCTTACAAATAATGATTGATAAAACTCATGGAAGGGGGTCTCAGGATTCAGGAACCTAACCTAATTAGTCACTAATAGCAAAAGAAATAAGCTATATGTCCCCTGAACCTTGGGGAGAGATGCATAGAGGCTGTTTGGTTGGCTCTAATATTCCTGTTCTCCTTTTAAAAAGTTTCTCCAACATTAAAAAGCAAAAACAAAACTCTATGGGGGTCACTTCTCCTACAGACCAACGCAACAATGATTTCCCGAAAGACAAAAAGGCTGAGAGGCAGACACATCTGGCTCTAAAAGGCTAGGTGATCTGTGTACCGTGGCCAGAGGGGATATGTCCACAGCTCCATAATACTCTCAACCCCCACAGGCTGTTCTGCATCTCATCCTGGCTTTTGGATTCACCCAAAATGCAAGACATCACAGACATGTTCTCTAAAGCAGAAGTCCTGAAAGCATGAAGTAAATGCTGCTCACATTGTAACAAAGATGATTGGACATCAACGATGACAAGGGGATGCTGATTCTTTACAACCCCCCCCCCCCGCGACCCCTCCACCATTTAACCTCAGGTGCTGCTCTTTTCATTTTGCTTGATGGATGGAAGACTACAGCTTGTCAAAAACAGAGGCTTGATCACATAGAGGACTCAATACAATGAGATATAAATGATAGCCATTGTGGGCATGCGGTCAGGGTAGGGGAAATCCAGGAGCTGTAACAGAGCTATTTCCACATCACAGGGAAGGAGACGTGATGATATAGTCCCATAGTAAACACTAGGTATAATCTTCCTAAATGCAATGCAGATTTTTTTTTAAACCTCGAAGATATTAACCAATCCAAGCAAAGGACTTTTAAATTCACAAATGACTGTCAAAAAAAAAAAAAAAAATCCAGGGAAGCTGCAGTCCCAGAGAAAATGAATGGTCTCCTAGTTGAACAAAGTTGCTGCATTTTTTTGCCTGCAGGACGGGACCTAGCAGAGAAATAAAGAGGCTGTGTTGTGTGAGGGGAGTAAACCCGAAGGTGAGCATTCCAACCTTCCACCAGGCAACCCCTCCCTACCCTAACCATCATCCTCCTGCAAAGTGTTCACAATTTGCTGTCCTTCCTCCAAAAGCCAGTAGACAGAGAATCAGCTTTTCCTGGCTCGGCCTTGCAAGTTGGGGCTGCCTGATGGAAAACCGAAATAAAATCAAAAGAAAGAATGCAAATCCAGCAAGGCCCCTCTGACCGAAAATTGGTGTGAAATCCTTGGTCCTGAAATGCTCCCCCCCGCATCCACCCCAATAAAACGAAAAAGGAGGAATCATCTGAATGTCCAAGTCGCTTCCCGCAGACCCTCTGCTGCAAAGCAACAGCTTTCTTAGCTAAGTGCCAGGCAGTACACCATCGCTCTGTAACAGATGTCTGCAAATGCTGGTACTAACTCGCAAGTGTCCCCGTGCCCAATGGGGAAAAATCACAAGCTTTGTCAGGCAACAGTTATCCACAGATGCTGAACATTTGACCCAGGAGTCAAGCAGCCCGCTAGGAGTTTAAAAAAAAGAGAGGTGGAGGGAGAGAGAGAAGCAAATCATACAGGTGGAACCGGCTTCCCTAGAGCGCCCGGCATCCTGCGAGGGCCCCCGGGCGCCGCGCGCCCTGGCTCACCTGGTACACGTCCCGCAGCCCGCACCACGTCCGCAGCACCTGGTGGCAAGCCCGCAATCTCTCCGTGTACCATCTCCGCAGCGTGGACACGGTCAAGTTCCACACGAAGCGGCTGCCGCTGAACAGCAGGTCCTCCACTCCACACATGAACACCGAAGCCATGCCGCCTCCTTCCCTGGGACCCCGGGGCGGCCCGGCTCCCGCAGCTGCAGCCTAGCCCAGCCCCGCCGCCGCGGGCCCGACCGCCGAGGCTCCAGCCGCCGGCTTCTGCGGGCAGCCCGGAGGGACGGGGGTGGGGGGGGCGGGGGGGGCTGTCAAGCCTGCCACCAACTCGTCTTTCACCGTGCGTCCTGGCCAGCCTCCGGCGGCATGCCCCGGGATTGGGCGCCCGCCAGCCAACGGCTGCGGCTGGCACACAGAAGCCCAGTGTCCACCCCCGCCCGCTGCTCTGGCTGGCAGCGCCGAGCGAGCTGCGCTAAGCTCCGCCAGGCGAGCCCTCGGCGCTCCCCGGGCGCGGGAAGCCCTGGCCCGCGAGGACTCCCCCTGGCGCTCCCCGAGTGCGCTGGGCAGAGGGGGACGTGGAGCGAGTCTTTGCAGGCAAAGACGAGAGCTGCATTTCAGCGCTTTTGCTTGCACGTTCTGCAGACGCACGCGCGCGCGCGCACACACACACACACACACACACACACACACACACACCAGTCCAAGTCTCCTAAACCGCTTTGGGGAGCATCTTACTTTACACTACAGGGGCTTTGCTTTGTACACGCTGATATATACCTCTGGGCAGCCACAGATGCAGGAGGGAAAAAAAAAAATCCTCCGAAGCATCCCTTTGGACCTCACTTCCCTGGGGGAACAGCCCTGAATGTTTCCTTGGTTGTGCTGGAGGCAGGAGATGAAGACACAGTCTCAGAGCAATTGTGTCTGCAAGGCTGCACAACCCGCCTCTGCTCCTCATTTGAGGATCTCCAAGAAAATGCCAACCTGCCCCTTGTTGCCAGCCAGAGGGAGGTTCCCTCACCTCTGCACTGTGCTAATTCCAATGCAGCAGTCGGTTCATGAGAAAAACAAAGAGTGTTCTTGGTCTTTAGCAAATAGCTTCCAGTTACCATGTGCTGGAAAATAGAAGCTCACAAGAATCCTTGGTTTGGTTCTGGAAAATTCAGCCTCTGGATATGTCTAGCTGCGGCTGCCAGCACAAAACAGCACACAGGTAGTTTATTCCTGACTCAAAACTGAAGGAAACTGTTTGACCACTCATGAAGTCACCGGATGATTAAAGTTCTGTTGTTGTTGTTGTTTTAAAGTTCTCCCTGTGGAATTGATATTGCCTAAGGCATTTGGGAAAATGAAGCCCCACATACCACCAGTCTCTGTTTCCCTTTATTTTTTTTAAAGATTCTATTTATTTATTCGACAGAGAGAGACACAGCGAGAGAGGGAACACAAGCAGAGGGAGTGGGAGAGGGAGAAGCAGGCTTCCCGCCGAGCAGGGAGCCCGATGCGGGGCTTGATCCCAGGACCCTGGGACCATGACCTGAGCCGAAGGCAGACGCTTAACGACTGAGCCACCCAGGCGCCCCTCTGTTTCCCTTTAGAATGTGTGTAGAATTCAGTTCCATATAATAGTATAACATTTCTTATAGCAAAAGCACTGCAGCAAATTTCAAGATGTTGTTTTTTTCCTGAATCCATTTGTAGGACAATTGTCTGTTTTATTGGTGGTTTCACACCTGGGCTGTTATCTTGGCTATTAAGTGGCAGAGAAGTAAGGTGCCAAAGCCTTTCTCCTGAACTAGCTCAGAAGGCTTCAGAACAGATTATCGACAAGCTGATTTAGCTTTATTTCAGGTTTCAAATGTGCCTTTGGAATCTTACTTCAGGTGAAACTCAGAACGCAAAAATGTGTTCTCAAAGTGCCTCTTGTTTTGGAAGTACCCATAATCAGGAAACTTTTAAATGACATTTCTCTTATTACTTTTTACTTATTCTTATTACCAATAAAATCACCGAAGAGTTTTTGTTGAATTAGTTCATTGGACACAAGACCTGATCCAAGATTTGGAAACAATTCTTTGCGGTAAGTCTACCCTATGGGCTCATGAGTATGCATTCTGACGATGTTTTCCAACACAATGGTCACAGTGTTTCCACAGAATCAGCATATACTAGGTCTTACGGAATCAAAAGAAACTGAACTAAGTATAGTTTGCAAATGAAATGTCATCCTTCTAATGGAAAACTACTGAACTTCAAAAATGGAGTTTTAGTATGAGTGAATGGAGGTGGTACATTTATTTAATGATGCAGTGTGACTGTATTCTCGGAAATGTCGGGCAGCAAAGGGAATACCAGAATAAAACCTCCAACAGGTCAATTATCTCTGTCTCATGACACCATGCTCTCAGAAGAGATGCTCTAGAAACCGGGGCTGTTATCTCTCTGTGCACAGGTCTAAAGTCAGTGCTCAGTTCCAACCTCAGGCATTTTCATTCCAGACTTTCAAAGTTGGTGCTTATACTATTTTCTGAAAAGTGGGATGTGGTGTCAGGGTTCTCAAAGTGCGGTGCCTGGACCAGAAGCATCAACATCATCGGGGGAACTGGTGAGAGATGCAAGTTTTCAGCCCGCTCCAGAATCAGAAACTCTGGAGTGAGGTCAGCAATCCCAGTGCTCACGCAGCCTCTGGGGGATTCACACTAAAGGGGGAAAAGCACTGTTGTAGGGCATGGTTGGCAGAAGCCAAGTCTCCTACGAGAAAGACACCTGACTTAAATCTCTGCCCCTTAAGACCTTGTACAAGCTCCTAAAACCCACAGAGCCTCAACGTCCTCATCTATAAAATGGGGATAATATCAGAATCCACTATCTAGGGTTTTGGGGGAAAATTAAGTAAAAGATTCCATATAAAGTGTTTACTGTAGCTGGCAAGGGGTAAGCATCCAAAGAACACAAATTACCACCACCACTCCACCCAAATCATGAATTGTTTCAATTTTTTGTATGCAGATAAAACAGAAGGTGGGTGTTTTTTTTTTTTTTTCTTAATTTCAACTCATCATCTACATCTATTTTCCTATCCCTTTTTGTGGGTTGGAGGTTACAGTTGGTGGTGATTTGTTGGCGGGGGGGCAATTCTGTCACTTTCATTCAAGTTCCCAAAAAGCTTTCTGAAGCTCCATCTTCCCCAGCACAGCCAACCTTTGCTGGGGGACTTGGAGAAGCTGTGGATGCTCAAAGCTGGATGCAAGACAAATAAAGACACCAACGTCCACACTGATACACTTCTTACCCGAACAGTTTTCCTCTCCTGCAGAAGAAGTTCGGAGCTCTAGGACAGGGAAGGAAGGGTAAGTTCCTTCTCACCAGGGACCAACAGGGCGGGGAGGGGAGGTGGCCACTGAACCCAGATGTGCAACCGTGGAGAAAAGAGCGACCCAAGTGTGGCATCATTCTTAAAATGGACTAACCACATGGGACAAACCAGATCCCAGGCACACACCCTTGAGGCTGGCCTGAAATTTCCAGTGGAAAAGGAGCTAAATCAAGCTGGCTTCAGAATTATCTTGCTCATAATTTCTTTCTTTCTTTTTTTTTCTTTCTTTCTTTCTTTTCTTTCTTTCTTTCTTTCTCTTTCTCTCTTTCTTTCTTTTCTTTCTTTCTTTCTTTCTTTTCTTTCTTTCTTTCTTTCTTTTTCTTCCTTCCTTCCTTCCTTTCTCTCTCTTCCTTCCTTCCTTCCTTCCTTCCTTTCTTCCTTCCTTCCATTCAAGAAGAGGACTTTCTTTCCTCTTCAGCATCACCATTCCCTGCAATATGCTGTAATTTCCTGCAGCTCTCTCTGGAGATTTAAAAAGATGCTTCAGGTGACAGCATTATTCATACACCTGGGAGTTCTGCTACAGAGGTAAAAGAGAAATTGTCATTATCCCTGAGGCTCCTGTAGGTTCTCCTTTGAGCAATCGGCAGGAAGAAGAGCACAATGCTGGGAAGACAGCATGAAATGCCAACTCCTGTCTCTAGAAAGAGAGAGCCAGTTGGTAACATAGCTTCTAATGGTTCCCTCTGCCCATGAAAAAGACAGAGTTCACTGCCAGTGGACAATTTTTTTTTTTTTTAAGACAGAGCAAGCACAATTTGAGTGGTGGTGGAGGGGCTGGGGGAGAGGGAGAAAGAGAATCTTAAGCAGGCTCCATGCCCAGTGCTGAGACCAACAAGGGGCTCGATCCCACAACCCTGAGATCATGACCTGAGCCGAAATCGAGTTGGATGCTTAACCCACTGAGCCACCCAGGCACCCCTGTGCCAGTGGACATTTTTAAACTATACTCTTTACACACCTGAAAAGCCAGTGTGGCTAAATTCTGATAGACTCTGAATATCTGACTTGGGCTTGAGGGGGATGAAAACAAGATCTAGTTCAATGGCTCTCAGTCAGGGGCAATTTTGCATCCCTCCCTCTGGGACATTTGTCAGTGTCTGGAGAAATTTTTGGTTGTCACAACTGGGGGGGTGGTGTGCTACTGGCATCTAGTGGGTAGAGGCCAGGGATGCTGCTCAACATCCTACAATCCCCAGGACAGTCTCCACAAAAAATGACTCTTCTGCCTAAAATGTCATGCAAGTTGATGAACCCTGGTCTAATTAAATGCTACACTCTGCTCTTCCACTCACAAGACTTCTGTGGGGGGAAAATTTCCTCCCTCTTGATATTTTCTCCCCAAAAGGCAGATTGGGGAAAAATGCAACAATCATTCCATGATGGTTTTTGGGCACTTACGAAAGAGCTATAATGAACTTAACATCCTTTGAGAAAGAACTGGAATGCCATTTTCTATTATCTTCACCTACCTTTTTATGATTTATCATAAAAATGAGGAATAGTAATTTTCATCATAAACTATTTATATTTTGGTTCTCTGGCTTTTGGTTTTATCATTTCATTTAAATTAGAGACTCCTTTGTTGGGGCAAAGACTTTCTTTGGCATATTACAAAAATTCCCACCACAATCACCGCAAGGTGGAATACTGATGCCTCCCTTGGGCCAGGCAATGCTACAAAATCTCTCATGTGACAGGATGTTTCCCCTTCTTCCTCTTTTCTCGATTAGACTGCAAGCTCTATCAGGAAGCCCTGTGGGTGAGGTGGGGGTGGGGTAGCTGGATGGTCTCTCCCCATTGTGGAGTACCCCTTGCATTGGAAAATGTTTTGTGACCCTGGGCTCTGCCAGGAGTGCCCCTGGTCATTATGACATCAACAACAAAAGCACTTCAATGCCCCCAGGTGTGGTGGTAGCTACCCCCACTCAGAAACCACTGGTAGAAGTAGGGAAAGGGTCTTCTTATTGTTTCCCTGGTGGCTGGCACATAGCAGGCAATCAGGAAATGTTTATTGAACTGACAAATGAATGACGATTTGTCTCAACAGGGATACAGAAAGAAGTTCATCCATTCCCAAAATACATACTCTTGTTCCTTAAAAAAATGATGTATTGAGTTTGCATTATGTGTCAGGCAGGGGACTAAGTCCTTAGAATGCACTGTAACAACACAGAGATGAACTCTGTCTCAGGGGGTCTTTGAGTGGAGTGGGGAAGGCAGACAATTGAGCAAGTAATAAGAGGAAGCGGGCACTGCCACATGGGTTATAAGGGAGACATGTAATGTAGGATGTGGCGGGGAGGAGGGTCAGGGAATGCATCACATGATGCTGCAGCTGAGACAGAGGGGTGAGTAGGAGAGAGCTAGGCAACAGGGGGAGGAGACATGCAAATCACGCTCCAAGGCAGAAGCGCAGTAAGAACGAAGGCTCTATGGCAAGACATATCCCAGATTTGTGGCAGTAGGGGATGCTCTACGGCAGTAGGGGATGCTTGAACAGTAGGGGGGGCCAGGGAAGCCCATCTGGGCAGAAGCTGCCTAGTGCCAGCGGTGAGAAGAAAAGGCTTAGGGTAGGCTTGTGGGAATGTCTACATAACTAAGCCAAAGGAGTCAACATGTCTCTCATCCCCCGCCCCCACCTCCCCGGGACCCCAGTGCGTTAACCTGCAGAACAGGGTGAGGATTTGATGGGTGAAGGTGCCCCCTTCAAAGCAATTGTGCAGAGGCAGGCTTCTCATTCAGGGGGTCTGTTTGCCCCTCCCCCTTCTACATCCCACCCCAAGGAGGAGGCAGGAGGGCTTGGCGGGGAGAGAAGTTCTGCTTCAATCCCATTTGAGCCAGAGGCTAGGTGGTCTTGTTCTTCTCTCCATGCCTGCTTTCACTCCTCTTTCCCTTTGGCTGAGAGAGCGAGAAGCATCTTTCAGTCTTGGACCCAAACAGGAGGAGATGGAAGGGAGTGTGCAGAAGTAGCAGAATCCTGAAGGGGAAGGAACCAGTTATGATTGCCCAGCGCTGACTAGTAGGCTGCTTAAGTTCTGCAGCCACCTTCCTAACTTTGAATGGCTTTTTGGCATCATAAAGATCTAAAAACACTACAAAGTAAATAATATCCAGCACACTAAGGCATCTATCCAGCTTCTATCCTTTGGCAAACTCATTCCACTCCTAGAGGAAAAAAACGAAGAAAGAAAACAAAATAAAATCTTCTCATCTTCCTCAAAAATCTCATCTGTTATTTTATTAAACCAAATTCTCCTTGCTCAAAGGAAAAAGGAGGGATGCTATCTTTACTATATGAGGTACAAAAAAGGAAGCAACATGCTAGATCCACAATGTTTCCATTTTTACTAGTTAATTCATTCAGCAGATATTGGAAGCTCCTGCCAAGTCAAATTTTAGAAGTCATCTATGTAGATGAGCACTTGAAAGGGATGTTGGCTCCAAAGAAACCCACACAGGTGAGTGGGAAAGAGCTGACCTTCTTGAAAGAAGGAATAGTATCAATGTTGTGACTTACCTCCCACCCCCATAATTTGTCACCTCTTATTTACACTTAATTTACATGCACACCAACAAGGACAAAATTAAAATAGTAATAAATTGGTCTATATGGCACCTTTTTTTAGAAAAGATTTATTTATTTGAGAGAGAGAGAGCGAGCAGGGGAGGAGCAGAGGGAGAAGGAGAGAGACTCCCCGCTGAGTGCAGAGCCTGATGTAGGGCTCGATCTCAGGACCCTGAGATCAGGACCTGAAGAGAAACCAAGAGTTGGTCGCTTAACTGATGGCGCCGTTTAGGCGCCCCTATAGCACCCCTTTTTCTAAATAAACAAAGGCAGCTCCACATGTAGCATCAGTTGATTTCCACAGTATTCTCCCAAGGTCAAACAAAGAAAGGCTTTGCTGGCCCCATTTCATGGAAAAACAAACTGAGGCAAAGAGAAGCTGGGTAATTTGCTGAAGATCAGTGGGGAAAGCATTTAAAAGCATCTTAAATGATATAGCTGCTAATTTTTCAATCCTTCTAATTTGAGAGACAAAAGGACAATTTCTTTTGTATTGATGTTATTTTCTTTGGCTTCATTCTATAATTTATAGGGTATGAATGGCTCTGGGACTTATTTATTCCTCCAGGAAGTGAATGTGATAAAATGCCCAACCTGTGGACTTACCCAATTTAAGTAAGAATAAAACAATGATGAGAAGAAAAAGAAAACGAAAAGTAATAGAATTTTTTTTATGGGAGTTAAGAGCAGTTACTTGAAACCCAACGGACTTTTACTTCTATACAATAAAGAAAGAAGAAAAACAAAAAGATACATAAAAAATTTTGACTGTCCAAAGATCAATCATACTGTGTATGTGCCAATAACTAGTAAAATGAAAAAGAGAAATCAGCCAAGATCGATGGCTTGCAAGGTTGTAAGAACTCTCAAGACCAGGTATACTCTGGCCATCAAACAAAGAAGTTATAGAAAATAGATGATTTTCCTGTTATTACTAAAAAATACAGAATGAGGGCGCCTGGGTGGCTCAGTTGGTTAAACAACTGCCTTCGGCTCAGGTCATGATCCTGGAGTCCCGGGATCGAGTCCCACATTGGGCTCCCTGCTCAGCAGGGGGTCTGCTTCTCCCTCTGCCCTCTTCCCTGTCGTGCTCTCTGTCTCTCATTCTCTCTCTCTCAAATAAATAAATAAAAATAAAATCTTTAAAAAAAAAAAAAGAACAAAATAAAAGCAAAGTTTGGCATGTAAAAACCAAAAAAAAAAAAGATAATAAAAGTATTTATTTTATCTTACTATCCTAAAATTAACTTAAAGTTGATATTAGTGACATATTGTTCTCAACTACAGAAGGGATTGTCAACAAGAGAAAGCAGCATGCTACAGGCCTAAGGCGTATGGATATTTCATAGAGGTGAGAAAACAGTTGTATATTCTTCAGATCAAGAGTTCAGAGAGCTCTAGGCAGTATTTGAGAAGAATGAGGAAAAGAACTTCATGATCTGGCCTTGAATCAATAACAAAGGAAGAAAACAGGAGTTTCACTCCAGAAGGAGCTGGGACCAAAGAGATTTAAGGTAGATGTCCTCACTCTAAAAAAATTCCATTATCATCTCGTCTGGTGGACTTGCAGATAATTTTGGTTTATTCTTTGTATGTTTATATATTTTGGCAGATGGTGTCGGCTGTCTATTCATCAACCATTTACCCTCCCCCCCTTTCAGAGCCTTCATTTTCCATACCCCTGAAATGAACAATGATTGATCTAAGGGAAGGCAAGACACCCCATCTGTCAATAAGATATAAAGTGAAGCTTTCTAAAGAGTTTTTTTTTTTTTAGGTTTTATTTATTTATTTGAGAGAGCAAGAGGGCACGGGGGGGTGGGGGTGGTGTGAGAAGGGGCAGAGGGAGAGGGAGAAGCAGGTTCCCCCCTGAGCAGAGAGCCCGACGTGGGACTCTATCCTAGGACCCTGGGATCATGACCTGAGCCGAAGGCAGATGCTTAAATGACTGAGCCACTTGGGTGCCCCACTAAAGAGTTCTGGAAAAGATTTCCCTCTGAAAAAATGGAACACAAGAATTTTGTCAGCATATTCCTGATTCCTGCTTGGGACATTGTTGGATGAAGACACAATGCTTTGAGCCACAGCAGCTATCTTGTGACCAAGAGGACATGTGTTGACAGCAAAGACAGGAGAAAAAGGATGGTAAAAGCCTGGGTCTTTGATGACTTTGTTTAGATGTCAAATCAACCTGGGAGAAGTCTACTTTCAGATGACTTGCAATGAGACTTAAACAGTATAGGGCCTTACATAGTTTAAGCTGTTTTAGTTGGATGTTTTGTTACCTTCAACAGATAACATTTCAAAACTTACCACAAAGCCATAGAATCAAGACAGACAAGCACCGGCATAAGGATAGATACATAGCTCAATGAAATAAAAATCAAGAGAGCAGAAATCAATCCTCATTTATGTTCAATTGATTTTTGACTGTCAACACCACCCAAAGGGAAAGCGTTGTCTTTTCAGCAAATGGTGGTGGGACCGCTGGACACTAACATCAAAAGAATGAATTTGAACCCCTACCTCACATCATATACAAGAATTAACTCAATATAGATCAAAGAACTAAAAGTAGGAGTGAAATCTGCAAAACTCTTAGAAGAAAACATAACTGTATATCTTTGTGACACTGGATTAGGCAGTGGTTTCTAAGATACGCCATGAAAAGCCTAAGTAACAAAAGAAAGAAAATAAATAGGCCTTTATCAAAATTAAAACTTTGGTGTTTCAAAGAATACAATAAATAAAGTGGGGGGAAAAAAAACCCAGCCACTGACTGGGAAAAAATATTTGCAAATCTTTTATCTGATAAGGAACTTCTATCCAGAGTATATAAATAGCCACAACACAATCAGGAAAAGACAACCCAATTTTAAGGGAGGAAAAGCATTTGCGTAAACATTTCTTTAAAGCAGATATATGAATGCCTACTAAGCACATATAAAGATGCTCAACATCATGAATCCTTAGGGAATGTGAATCAAAACCACAATGGTATACTACTTCATATCTACTAGAATGGCTATAATCAAAAAGAAGAATAACAAGAGTCAGCAAGGATGTGGAGAAACTGGAATCTCACACACTGCTGGTATGAATGTAAAACAGAACAGCTACTGTGGAAAAGATTAGCGATCTCTCAAAGGGTTAAACATAGCATTACCCTATGGCCTGGCAATTCCATTCCTAGGTATATATCCTAAAGAAGTGAAAACACGTATTTAAAAAAACCAACTTGTACACAAATGCTCATAGCAACACTGTTCCTAACAACCAAATGGTGGAAACAACCCATACATCTATCAGCTGATGAACAGACTGAAAATAAAGTGGTATATCCATAATGTAATATGATTTAGTAATAAAAAGGAATGAGGTGTATTCCCAAGAGAACTGAATATATATGTTCACCCAAAAAGTTGCACACAAATGTTTATAGCAGCATTATTGGTAAGAGTCAAAAAGGAGAAACAGCTCAAATGTCCCCTGATAGTGGACACACACCATGTGGTACAGCTATATAGTGGAATATTACTCAGCCACAAAAAGGGATGAAGTAATGACACAAGCTACAACATAGACAAATCTTGAAAACATTATGTTAAGTAAAAGAAACCAGACAAAAAAGCCATATATCCATAGAGACAGAAAATAGGTTAGTGGTTGTCAGGGTTTTGGGGGGATGGAATGGGAAGAGACTGCCAATGGGTAATGGAATTTCTTTTTTTTGTAATTTATTTTATTAAAAAAAATTTTTATTTAGAGAGAGAGAAGGGGGGAGGGGCAGAGGGAGAGAGAGAGAATGTTAAGCATGTTCCACACCCAGCACGGAGCCCAATGTGGGGCTCGATCTCACGACCCTGAGATCATGACCTGAGCTGAAATCAAGAGTTAGACACCTAACCGACGGAGCCATCCAGGCGCTCCTGGAGTTTCTTTTTATAGTAATGAAAATAATTTGGAATTAGATTATGGTGATCACTGCACAACCTTGTGAATATACTAAAAACCACTGAATTGTGCACTTTTTTAAAAAATTTTTTTAAAAAATTTATTTATTTGACAGAGAAAGAGAGACAGCGAGAGAGGGAACACAAGCAGGGGGAGTGGGACAGGGGAGAAGCAGGCCTCCCGCCGAGCAGGGAGCCTGATGCGGGGCTCGATCCCAGGACCCTGGGATCATGACCCGAGCCGAAGGCAGACGCTTAACGACTGAGCCACCCAGGCACCCCGTGAGTTGTGCACTTTCAAAGGGTGAATTTTGTGATTTGTGACTAAATTAAAAAAATCAAGAATAAATAATCAAGGAATCATAAAAAAATAAATAACAAGAGGAAATACTAATCCATGCTACAAAATGGATGAATCTTGAAAAAACTATGCTAAGTGAAAGAAGACAGCAAAGATCACATATTTTATGACATCATTTACATAAAATGTCCAGATTAGGCAAGTCTATAGGGATAGAAAGTAGATAGTGGTTGCCCAGGGCTGGGGGCGGGGGGATTTGGAGGGAGGGTAGGGGAAAGGGGGAATGACTGCTAATGGTACAGGGTTTCTTTTTAAGACAACGAAATGTCCTAAATTTAGAGTATAGTGATGGTTGTACAACTCTGTAAATATACTAAAAGCCATTGAATTAAACACTTTAAACAGGTGAACTTTATATGTGAACTCTATCTCAATAAAGCTGTTACCAATAAGCAAACAAACAAATAAATAAATAAAATGGGACACATCTTAACGCTTTACTTGTATTTTCTGAATGTTCTACAATGAGCATGCAATACTTCTTTTTCTTTTTTTTTTTTTTAAGATTTTATTTATTTATTTGAGAGAGAGAGAATGAGAGAGAAAGAACACATGAGAGGGGATAGGGTCAGAGGGCGAAGCAGACTCCCCGCCGAGCAGGGAGCCGGATGCGGGACTCGATCCAGGGACTCCAGGATCATGACCTGAGCCGAAGGCAGTCGCTTAACCAACCGAGCCACCCAGGCGCCCGCAATACTTATTTTTCAGGAAAAGGTGTCTGAATTTCTTGATTGGAAAAAAAAATGTCTATTATACAAAACAAAGTAAAAATAAAAGCAGGAAATCAGTACTGCATGTGAACTCCACTGCGAAACTCAGTGAATGCAGGCAGCTAAAAAAACTAAAGGAAAATACATCAAATTAATGATAGTGATTTTGAGTTAGGTTCACTGAGTGCTTTTTATTATGTTTTTTTGGAGGGCTTTCTTTTCCTTCTTTTCTATATCAGTACATATTATTTTTTGATTTCTAATTCTGAAGTGCACATGAAATCAGACAAAATGTTATTCTTCAGCGAACGAAATGTTAAGTCTCTCTCCCATCTGGGTTCCCCAGCTCATTTCCAGGACTGCCATGTAAGATTGCTCAAGTTGTTTACTGCACAATGGCATGTGGCTGAAGAAGTGAGGAGAGGTTATAATCGAGCCTGGCCTCCGCTGGATAAGCCACAACTCATGGCTCTGAGGAAACAATCCTTTTCATCTAACCCACATGAAAATGCTATGTAAGGAGTGGCAGCCCTGCCCATCTCCCCTCCATAAAGGCTACCACAATGCCTAGTTTTTTGTATGCCCCTCCAGACATAGTCTATGTTATCCAAATAGATACATCATGCTGTGTGGATGAAACAGTTATTTAAAAAGAATAAAGAAATACCAGGAAAAGCAATTCAATATAATCAGAATTCAAGCACTTCTAGAGAAGTCATTCAAGGTAAAATAGGATTAAGAGGAAGGGGAAAAAAAAACCTATTTGTAATAAACAAGTCTTAAGGGAAGAATCCTAAGTGCAAGGATTGTTGGATTGTCTTCCACCTTAGCAGTCTCCAATTCATGTATGTTGTTTAAGCAGCAAATGAAACTAACTGAAATGCAGTTGTCAAGTGGGTTGATACTTGGTGCTGTATTCACCATGCTCCCCCCAACTTAGAAGAGTATGGTGGTATGTGTATGGTCCAGCTTCCACTGTGGAGAGCTTTAGGGTTTTCATCTGCTGAGAAACCTGGGAAAGGAGTGTCCCCATATGAAGCCTGGCACTTCCATTTCATTCACTCCAGTGTCCTTGAAAACAAAGAGAATTGCTCACACAGAAACCTAGAGCACTCTGTTAATCTGTAGTCTAATATCTCTATATTTATTCAACTTGGGCTGAAGCTTCTACTTATTTAGGGAAAATAATGATTAAGCCAGTAAATAATTCAAATAATGAGATCTGATCGCAAGGATTGTTCTGACACTCTGAGGAACCTTTTCAGCTCTTTGCCTGTGTTTCTGTTCCATGTTTTGCTTCCTTACATAAGGCAATACTGGTCTTCTTTTGGGTTCCAACTCCTTTGCCCCAGGCTCTTCATCTGCTGTTCCTTCAGTTCTGAACACTCTTCTCCACCCCAGAATTTCATCCAGTGAACTCCTGTTTATCTTTCCAGCCTTAGCTTGAATCTTGATCCTTCCAAGCAGGAGAGTGCCCCATCACAGCAGCTTGATCTCGCCCCCAGACCACACACTTCCCGAGTGCCTGCCTTGTCACCATAGCACCTGGCTCATAGTAGGTACTCAATAAACCTGACCTTTGAGTCGACGGACATGCAAAAGCTATCCATGATCCTCGGAGAGCCTCACTCATTTAAACAAATTGAGTGCTATTTAAAAGAAAGCTTAGAATTAACGGAGAGCCAAGAATAATAAGGCTTGGTACTTATTACTCCTTAGGACTAGAAGTGTCTTCCAAGGAAAAAGTGGGGAGAAAATGAGGCTGGATTAGGGCAAATCTTGGATGAAAAACAAGACTGGGAAAAAATGGTTGGGACCTAGGAAGGTGATCAGATGACTTAAGTGCGAGATATTTCTATTACAGCAGAGGACACTGTGTGCTAAGAAGGTGATATGTGGAACCATCTCGATTTTAATTTGACCTGATTCAAATAGGTCTTGACAGTAGCAGCGGGATTATACAAGATATATTTGTCCTCCTAAGTGGCTTATTCTCTAAAGCCCCTTGCAAGAGGGCTTTGGGATGTTCAGAAACTAGTTCTGTTTCTATTTCTTCAAGTTATGCTAGGAGCAGGATAAGAAGACTTGAATTCATTTGCCTTGTGGATTTGTTCTCTGTTTCTATTTCTAAAACAGAATACTTAAGTCTGTTAACTGATTAACTACAACAGTGCTGAGAATGTCAACAGTTACTGGCATTCTTTTTGAATGTCATTTTCCATACATGCCACTATATAATTTCAGAGATGATAAAGAATTGAAATTAGTAATTTAAGATATTCAGTATAGAATTAAATAAAATGCAAACATTATATTTACATGATAAAACACAACTACCAAAAACATAAGATTATGTTCAAGTTGGAGAAGAATTTTCCAAGGCCCACTGTTATTGAAATATGGTTGTGTGGAGAGGAGAGCATCCAGACTAATTTCATTTCCTTCCACAACAGTGAAAATATATGCAGACTGGCTCTCTGCAACTATTCCATTCAAGTAAACTACATGGCAAAGGGAGGGGAATATGTACCTTCAGGGGCCAAGGGTGGGTCCCAACGCAATTTTAGCAGTGAGAAATTGAATTCACCGATTTTATCTTAAAGATTCATGTGGATTTTGTATTCTTCTCCATAATATATCTTTGATTTTCCTTCTAAAAATACACTAAGTAAAACTGAAGGTACAGGAAGATGCACAATGTTTATTTTTGGTTTCCCATAATCTCTTAGGGCACCTCCTAATATCCTGATGAGGACAGAGTGTTACCCCAGTGTAAGAAGCACAGAGGTAGACATTAGGGGATATAATCATTATAGTCTAATCAAACTTCAGAAAAGCTTTTAGCTTAGTTAAAAAAAAAGTTTTTCCATCAACAAATGATTAAATATGGTAATCTGGGGTGCCTGGCTGACACAGTTGGTGAAGTGCCTCTTGATTAAGTGACTCTTGATTTCGGCTCAGGTCACGATCTCAGGGTTGTGAGATCGAGTTCTGCTTAGGGCTCTGTGCTCAGCACGGAGTCTGCTTGAGTTTCTCTCTCCCTCTTCCTCTGCCTCTACCCACCATGCTCTATCTCTAAAATAAATAAATAAAATCTTAAAAAAAAACAAATATGGAAATCTATATACAGACAATTCTTCTGGAACCTCAGAGATTCCTATCATAGCACATACCAAACTGGAGTGAATTTCTCATTTCTTATTCTACCCAACTGCTGTGGTCCTAGGGCAATTACCCAACATCCATTATACCCAAAATAAATAGCTTAAACTAATTATGGTAATCCCATTCTCCTTCCCATGTGATTGGTTTAGGAAGGGCATCTGATATAGTCTTGACCATTAAGACCCAAGGTGAAGTCTCCTGAGGGGGTTCTGGGACACTTTTTCCAGAACTGGCAGAGGCACGTTACCACCAGCTAATGATGAAGCCAGACAGAGATTCCATTTAAGCAAGACAATTACCAACAAGGGAAACTGGAGTCTTTAAGCACTGTGTGGGATGCCCACTTCTGTGAGATAATATTGTTTCCCTATTAATTAAGCCAATTAACGTGTGTCTTCTCTTTCACTTTAGGAGATCTTTGACAATATACTTTACATTAGACTGGAACTTTGTCGAGGGCAGGATGTATGATTTATTTATTTTTTAAAACTTAATCTTATTTAAATTCAAATAATTAACATTTGGAGTATTATCAATTTCAGAGGTAGAGTTCAGTGATTCATCAGTTGCATATAACACCCAGTGCTTATTACATCACATGAGGATGTATGATTTATTAACTTCGTATCCCAGGGTCTAACACAGTATCCTACAGATAGTAAGGGCCTAATTAATATATGCGGGACTAATTGAACCAATCATCAAACTTAAGATGTACAAAGTTAATTTTCTCGTCAACACTAGGCCTCCTAGACCTCTAACACCCAAATGAACCACCCAGATTATAGACACTATGACATGAAGGGAGGTGAGGTTGTTGGCCTCTGGAGATAGTACTACAATTGACCTCAATGTATCATTAATAACATATGAAAAACAGCAATTGAAAGTGATAAAGAACGCTGGCTAAGGAAGCGGTGAGAAAGATCCAGAGTGATTATTTTGTTTAAAGGAGGCGCCACCTTGGAATGTCTGGATTATGGTACTATTCACTCACATACAGAATGCAGGAGAGGAACAGTGCCTGTGTATTTGTAAAACATCCAGGAGGAATACCAGTAGTAGCTGGATGTGTAGATAATACTGACGATATTGTGTGTGCGTATCTACACTGGGGAAACACAAAGGCTAGGTTAAGATCGCCACTACCTCATTAGTATGAACTGCTTGAATCGTAGAGGTACTTTGAGGTTTAGTATGGATTGAGGGGCCTCAAATTGGCACATGGATATTCCTTGGGAAAGGAAGATCTACTCCTTACTGATACTCCTTAGAAAAGAAGCTGCATGTCAGGCATTGATTTAGGGAATTGTACACACATCGATCCATCCTCATGTCCTCAAAAACTCTGAAGTATTATCACCATCCCCCTCTTAAACTGGCCTATATGGGCAGTTTCTTCCATTAAGCAAGGAAGAACAAATACAACAAAGAATACCATGTAATCTAGCATTCTCCAAGAGAATCTTTTCCTAGCAAAATAAAGGGTTCAGTGATGGGGAAATTTCAACAAGGAAGGAGGAAACCCTTCCCCATCAGGTAAGTGGAGAAGCAGACCTCATTCCTGCCATTACTGCTTACCCCTGAGACTATGAAATATCGGGCACTATTCAAATAGAGTCACAGGATCCTTCACAGGGAGGAGAAACAGGCTGGACAGGTTCTGAAGTGTAGAAACCTTAAATATGTATCGAATGCAATCAGCTTAAAAATAAAAGAGGCTTAAGGACATGGTCAGATCTTACAAGTCCAATGTACTCTAGTTATGAAATACAGTGTAGCATTCTCTCTCACTATTCCACACACGTGTGCATGTATGCAAATGCATGCATGTGCACATACACACACACCACACTGGTCCCTTTTTGCACACTTAATTCTACTTTAAATCAGACACAAGTCTATTCCTAAGGATATTTTCTTCTGGGTTCTCTTGAAGTCAAATCAAAAATACATTAAAAAAAAAAAAAGGAAAAGGAAAAGAAAATCCATGCAAATGTATTTGTTTCCCCTGAGATTTCAGCCTAATAATAGAACTCCAAAAAATTAAAAATTTACAGGCTTTCTAATCTAATCATTTCCATCATATCATTTTCTTTAATGCTAAGGATGAAAAATGTGACTCTACATTTAAACTTGTTTATCAGAGTTAGAAGTATCAGATAGAACTTTGGCTACAGTATATTGATTTCTTGTTATAAAGCACCTATTAAGCCTTTAATTCTCACCACGGTCTATGAAACAGGATTATTAATACCTCAATTTTACAGATGGTGAAACAGACGCATAGAGCAGTGAAGAAGTGACAGGTTCAATTCAGAGACTGGAGGCAGACACTGGGATACCCAGAGGCCAGTAGTCAAGGTTGAGCAGTGAGTTTAGCACTTGGTACTGGGTGGAGTTGAGCACAACCAAAGAAGGTCAATAAAGATAAAAAGTCAAGTTCATATGAGTGGGTGAGAATGAGGTCACCAACAAAGGAGGGTAAGGCATGAAGAAAGGTGAGTTGGTTGGCTCAGAATTCAAAATTCCATGAGAATGGAAAGAAGGTGTAAGAGGTCTTGTTATATCCATGAGTGTCTACCCCAAGGGCAGGGACCAGTGCTATCCCAGTTCTGGCACATTAACAGGCACCCAAAGAAAGCTTGCTGAAGCAGACGGGAATGGAAGGGGTTAGAAATGTGGTCCAGCGACCTAGGAGAGAAATGTGGGGTGCCAGTGCCAGCTACACAGAGCCTGTAATGTCTTTATTTGCCAGAGCTCTTTGCTTGCAAACAACAGAAACACAATTCTAACTCATTTAAGCAAAACAGGAACTATATTGTCTGGGTGTCTGTGGTACCCTAATGTCTACCTCTCTTCCAGCCTCTGAATCTAACCTGTCACTCTCTTAACTTCCCCAAAAGAGGGGAGGGACAGGCAGGGTCAAATGGGCCTTGAGGATACCAAGAACTTTCTCTTTCTTTCTTCTTGCCCTTGCCATGCTTCCTTTGCATGGTTCATTCATTCTCTCAGGTGTGCTATCTCAACAGGGTATAAAAAAACCACAACCAAAGGCAGCTCCAGGAATATGTGTCCTTCTAGCCTACTAATGAGCCAGCTCTTCCCTGCCAGCTCCAGTAGGTTAAATCATGGGCCAGCATGTGGATTAACTATCATAAGCACTGTGGTTAGAGTGGAAGGGATGGTGGGGTGCTTATTGATTGGCTCAGCCAGAAGCAGGGGCCATGCCAAGGTCCAGGAGGGTGGGGTAGCATGACTGGCAGCTCTCTACCAAACAACTTGGTCAGAGTGTGGAAAGAACATTTCCCCCAGTGAAGGAAGTTCCTGTTACCAGAAGAAGGAGTAAAGGGATGCTGCGCAGCAGAAACAGCTGATGTCCACTATGAGGCCTCTTGTCTTCAAGAAAAGCCAACATCCAAGCTAAGGTAGAACCACTGTTAAACCATAATGTCCTTGCCCAGAAATACACCACAGTGTCTGGCTTTCTCCGGTACCATATTTTCTAGTCCTTTCTTTATTTGTGTCAGAAATTAAATAATCCACAGTGATGTGTTTTCTGGTCTGTAGAAAGGCCTTCTAGTTCCATGGCAGCCCATCCAACTGAAATTTAAATTTTACTCGGTCCCTCCTAGTGAAACAGTCCCCCAGGATATGTACCATATTAATAGTAACAGTCTTCATATTAAAGTGATTTCAAATAATATTCGTTTGCATTTTCAATGATTTGGTTATAGGGCACCTTGGGTATAATACATATTAAATTCTTACATCTGTTCCAGGAATGGATGCATTGCTTTTTCTTTTTTTTCACTCACAGAATATCAATAACACCACATTCTTAATTTTATTGGGATCCCATAAATCTAAAAGCTTAAAATGTTATTAAAAAGGCCCTCACCACTGCCATCTGGGAGGGCTATCCTTTCTTATTCCCTTTCCATAAAAGGCACAAGGTGCCAAATGCTAAAACCTTTTGCCAAGGTTGGCTTAAGGTTTTTAAATGGCCAAAGGCATGCTCATCCAGTCACTCAGTTAAAACTTTTAAAGCTTCAGTTTCAATGAACAATGGCTCTTGGAAAAACCTGCACTGGATTCCAGCCGGCACTCCACCGTAGTGCCTACAACTTTGCTGTCAAGATGCCAACTGTGCAAGCCTCAAACCAAAGCATCCCAGTGCATCTGTATCCTTCCAGTCAAGAGTTATCATTTCTACACGCTCAGATGCTCCCCAGCCAGGAAGGAGCATCTTTCTCCCACCAACTGCCCCTTTAATTAGGCTTGCTTCGTGTCCTTTGTAAAATATTCACTTTCCTTCCTGTCCTCCTCTCCAACTTCTGGAGGCAAAAAGAAGCAAGAAACTGCAAAGCAATACCACCTCCTCATTTTCAATTTGCCTATCACTTCCTCCTCAGAACAGCCTGTTTTGTGGCAGCAAATATGGTCTTTGGGACAGGTCACCGCAGTTGTCAATGGATACCTATTTTTAGTCAATTCTTAACTATCACAATTAACATCAGTTTTTTGAAAAATTAATTGCACCAGCATTTGAAAAGAGCGTCTGTGGGGGCTTCCTGAAATCTGAATCAACCAGAACACAGGATGAGTGTGGCTTGCTTTAAGGAAGCTGTAGTAATAATCTAGATGCCTCCAACTCCAGCCCCTGGCAATACTGTATATGAATTTAACAACAGGAGAAAGAGGAAGGGTAGCTATGAGTAAGAAAGAAATAACATAAAACTCCCAGTGGTTCCATCTATGAAGCCACTCAATGAGGGTGACTTTGATACAGGACTCTAGAATATTCTCATTGGACCTCAGTTCCTGGATACCTCTCACAGAGCATTGCACAGAGTCATGGATCTCCTATTTAAGAGGAGGTGGAGGTATTTTTCATATAGCATGGTCCCTAATCACAAGCCAATGACTTCATCAAAGAAACAGTTGTGGATTAATTTCCAACTCTGGACTTAACAAGAGATGCTATGTCTGTCTCTGACATGGCAACCAAAAGGAGATTCAAGAATTATTTATTAAACATGATTTTTGTCTTATGTGATTCTCTGACCTGATGGTGGCCACTGGACTAGAGATAGAAAGTTGTTTTCCACTCAAATGCCAACTCTGGTTGATTGGTAGGGGCTGCCTGGGCTTTGCTTTGAAGAAGGAATTTGAGGCTCTGTGGGAGAAAGTGTGACGGTTGATTAGCAATGTCTGCCAGAGGCCCAGAAATAGGAAGTGGCTATAGAAGTGTCATTCACTTGCTTTTTTTGAGATTGGACCGAGGCTGAGATTGTGTCTTTCATTTCCAAACATCAGGCATTCATTTTTTTTTTTTCTTGATGGAGCCCAGGCCATGTGAGGTTTTATTCCTGGCCATGTGAGGGGGAAGGGAGTTGGGGAGTTTGGGAGGACTATGTATGGAACTTACTGACCTTGATCAGGCTCAGCACTTTTTTTTGTTGTTGTTGTTAAGGGCCAGCTTGTAAATATTTTAGCCTTTTTGGGACGATGGGTCTCAGTTATGATGATGCAACTCTGCCGTTTAGTGGAAAAGTGCCAGAGACAACACGTACACAAATGGGCATGCCTGTGTGCCAATAAAACTTTATTTACAAAAACAGGTCATGGCCTGCCAACCCCTGATCAAGGTGATGGATAGGCGATAATGCACAGATGAAATGGGAGGGTGCAATCAGGAGGAAATTTGTGTCTGAAAAGGAATTCAGGAGCAAACCTGACCTGAACGGTTCCCCTCGAAGTAATGGCGAACTCTGCATTTCTGAGACATGAGACATTCCTTTCAATTAATAGTAATGCAAACATGGACTCCCCCACGTGCAAGCAAAACACTGCTGTCCCTACAACTGTGGTTTAAGAGCCAAATGCTTGCATAGGCACCATTTTGGTAATCTAAAGTTTCCACTTAGTGAGCAAGACACTTTGTCCAGAAGGCCCTTGGAAAGTATACCTGTCTCCATGGAACACTAATAAAACAATCCACCAGCTTTGGGGAACGTATTAGCTAACAGACAGCAGGGCTATGATGGAGGCAGACTTGGGGCATGCACATTTTGAATGGAAAGTGCTATAAAATAAGGAAATGAAATCAGAAAAGTGTCAGGGCTTGCTGCACTGGGTAGGTTTGGACAGGGTGGTAAATAAGAGAGGCTCTCCTGAGATGGAGGCCACCAGCATTTAGAAATACTCATGGATTTTGGCAGAGGGAAGGGGACACTCTCTCAGCAAGGGTGGCTGGGGTTGGGGAGAATTTCAAACAGGGAGGAGAAGAAGACTGGAGTGCTTGGCTCCCAAGTTCAACCTGAGAAGGACGCTCAGAGTGTGTTTATGCAGAAGAGAGAGGTAAGAAGCTCAGGGTTTGAAGTCATATTCTACACAACGTGGGGTAAAAATCCCAGCTCTGCTCTAGCCGCTCTTAGCTCTTGGAGGAATTTTGTTACCCCTCTAGAGCTCTGCTTTGTCATCTGTAAAACGGAGAAACTACCTCCTTCCTAAGGAGGTTAATGTTAATGAGGAACAAACATACAGCGTCTCTAGCGACAGTCCCTGGCTCATGGTGAGTTTTCAGTAAAGCAATGTCTATTTCTTTACCACTCAGACTGTCTTAGCTGGACACTGCCTTTCACTTGGTTCAGCACTTCTTTGTAAATCAGACACCATAAAAGGAAGAAGGAGTAGGTTACTAGCAAATTCTGGCTTAGTCATTACCCTGGAGCTAGATGCCTGAACTTCTCTCCTTAAGTGAGAGGCAAATCTACTGGGCTGTGAAGAGATTTCAAATAAAAATTTGTCAAAAAGGAAACCAATAAACCAAGGAGATTCTTAGGCAGGGCTCCATTTCCCCATGTCTATTGCAGCAATGTTACAATGACTAGGGAGGAGGGGTATTAGTGCGTCATCCATCTGCCCCAATAAGGCACGAAGAACATCATGAGCTACTGCCGAGGGGTTGGCCTGGTGGTGCGGTGGCCACTAGCATTCATACTCCTTCTTGGTGTGATAATCCCAATTTTACACATTATCCACCCTCACACAACCCAAGTGGTAACGGTGGCCCCGCGGTCCCAAAACTCTGTGTTGACCCCTGTCCACCCTCAGGGGCAAACCTAACTGGCATAAACTGATGAGCATGGGAGTGGACTTGGGACATAGCCAGTCCATCAGAGAGTCTCAGGGCTACTGCTTGGAATTCTGGGCTAAATGCACCCTCTCTTCTCAGTACACGTAAGGCACAGACATGGGGACTAAACTGTCACAGCCAGTCTTGCCACAGTAAAGGAAGAAATGGTGACAATGAAGCCAATGTGAACATGTGGGGAGGGCAGAACAGAGAGAATTCAAGGAACTGTGTCAGCCTCTTGATCAAACCTCACCTGAAATTAGAAACTCTTTGGACTTCTCAGTCACATGAGCCAATAAACGCCCCTTATTGTTTAAGACAGTTCAAACTGGAGTTTCTGTTGTTCATATGGGTTCTTGCTCCAGGACCCCCAGACCTTCCAGCAATGGCAACAAAACCCCACCCTTTCCTCAAATGTACCAGATTTCCTGACAACAAATGCAGTTTCCTAGTACACAGAGCAGACCCTGGCTTGCTGCCTTCAGGCTGTGTAGCAAAAGGACAAAGGGATAAAGCTGAACTTTGACAGCTTCCCACCTTCCCCTCTGAGCCCATCTCGTGCTCCTGACTGTTCCTCTCAGTCCTGACATTCCTTTTGGGATGATTTGCCAACAACCAAGTCTGGCCAGCTTCAGGGTTCAAAGCCGATGTCAGCTCTGCCATGCTCATAAGTCTGTGCATTCTACTGGCATTCTTGTGCAAAGGAGTGAGTGTGTGAGTGTGTGAGTGTGCGCTTGTGTATGAGAGTGAGCGCAAGCGTGTGGGAGCAGATGCAGTGTGTGTACAAGCATTTCTGGATAAGCACCTCCCTTCAGGGTAAACTGTCAAACCAATGTCTTCTGATGACAGGAAGTAGTTATGGCCTAGGACGGGCCACCAAAAAGAAGAAAAATAGCATCATGATTTACCCAGAAGCCACAGCATTCTCTTTTATTAAGAGTGAATAAGAGAAGAGTTGTGGAAGAAAGAAAAAGGCCATGAGAGTTTTATTGGAATAGAAAACGTTATCATCTAATGTCTGAAAATCGTACCTGGCCTATGGAACAGGGGCTGCAAACCCAAGAGGGTCATGCTGGTGAAACCTATGAGTCCCGAGGGTCATGTTTTCCTGTGGCAAACGAGATGGCATGCTCAATGGAAGGGGGGCACTGCCACATAGCCCTGAATGTTGACAAGTGGTAACAGTGGCCCCACGGTGCCAAAACTCTGAACGTTAAAGAGAGCACACCAGTCGGGTTATCCAGGTTTCTACCCGGACCTTCCCAATTTTCTGTATGGTGGTCACTAATCCACATGGTATTTATGCTAAGTCCCCAGTGTGCCACCTACGCTTGCATTCTCAGTTGCTTCTTTAGACTCAAGAAGAATTAACTCAGGACCTCTTTAAATTCTTGTGACATATGACTCAACTCACAAAAAGTACAGTTGGCCACCCCACCTAAGTCTGAAGTGAGGTATGCTTGGGTGATTATAAACGCGCCTGAGCAACACCATTCAAGCCTAGGACAGAGAGGGAGGGGCCCCTGGATTTCTGAATTCTATTTTTCATCCCACAGGATATGAATCACGCAGGGCCCCGTCCCCCAGCAGGGTAAATCTCTTTGTCACAAGCACAAGGAATTAGAAACTGTTCTGTCTCGTTGACTTTGTAAAAATATTTCCTGAGCAAAGTCTCGAGTTCCAAAGCTGACCTTCCACTCCTTTCGAAGGGAACTTTGGAGCCCATCACAATTACAGGAGTGAGGAACTGACAAGATCCTGGATAACCATCTGGGGACGTGGCAGTGATACAATTTACACCGAAATTCCAGTTCATGATAGACTAGCTTCAATTCCCAGTCTCAACATACACTTCTTTTTTTTTTTTTTAAAAGATTATTTATTTATTTATTTGAGACAGAATGAGAGAGAGAGAGAGCACATGAGAGCGGGGAGGGTCAGAGGGAGAAGCAGACTCCCCGCCGAGCAGGGAGCCCGATGCGGGACTCGATCCAGGGACTCCAGGATCATGACCTGAGCCGAAGGCAGTCGCTTAACCGACTGAGTCACCCAGGCGCCCCTCAACATACACTTCTTAAAGTGGAAGATTTCCAAGGATCATGCTTTTGAACAATCATCTAGATCAAATCCAAACAAATCCCTGATTGAGTGATTTTTAAAGTTGTCTTTAAGCCGAGTTGCAGAAACAAGTGGCTGAGTGCTCAGAAACACAGCAGGAATATTCCCCACTGGCTGATCTAGCTAGAAATCTCACTTCTCTCTACATGACAATAAAATAGTTAACATGTGTTGCATGCTTACTATGTGCCAAGCACTACTTTAGGCACTTTCAATCTGTGAACTTACTCATGTGCTCAGCAACCTTATGAAGTGGGTACTATTATTATCCCCATTTTTTTTTCAGATGAGGCAGAGGAGGGTTAAGAAAATTCCACCAGGTTTTCCAGCCAGGGGGTAGTGGAGCCAGGTTTCAAAACCCAGGCTTAACTGCCTCACTGGGTTGAAATGCAGATTCAAAAGACCTTTTGAATTTATAACAATGGGAAGATAAACTGATACCACTGACGTCACAGGAAAAGGACACCTGGAACATAGAAGAGCTTGTCTTTGGAGTTAGACTATATGGCGGATTGGCCAACTTTTGGAAGGCTGATTTTATTTTGACCCCTTTCTTCCCTTCCTTCCTCCCTCCCTTCCTTCCATCCTTCCTTTCCAGATTTACTTACATGATAGAGAGACAGAGAGAGAGAGCATGAGCAGGGGGAGGGGCAGAGGGAGAGAGAGAGAGATTCTCCAGCAGACTCCCAGCTGAGCATGGAGCCCAAGGCTGATCCCAGGACCCCACAATCATGACCTGAGCAGAAACCAAGAGTTGGATGCTTAACAGACTGAGCCACCCAGGTGCCCCTTTCTTCCTTCCTTCTTCCCTTTCTTCCTTCTTCCCTTCTTCCCTCCCTCCCTTCCTTCTTTCCTTACCTCCTTTTATAACCCAAAAGTTAGAGAGCATAGGGAAGAGAACATAGGTAGACGTGGGAGGGGAAGACATGAAGGTAGAATGGGAAATCCATGTGGCCGAGTTTTAGTCTAAAGCACAAATGACTATCATGTGAGCTTATCAGACATCCCTACCTTTCCAACTATGAATTTACTCAAGTTGTCTGAGATTTAGAACTTGAAATGAGTCTTTCCAATCATCTAAGTTTTACTGCAGGAAAGTGTTAATTTGTGTCAAATGCTCAGTTGGGGCCTTGGGCAGCAGGGACTGGGATGAGAGCCCTGGGAAGTGGATGGAGGGCAGTCAGAGGATACTTGAGAGAATGCCAACAACAAACTCCTTATTCTTCTCAGACCCTCCAAGTTCAGTGGGAAACTTTATACCTTCTGGGCACTAAAACCTTTGTCATTCCCCACAGTACAGGTGGATCTCAGAGTTATCGTATCTCTTCTCTGGATCCACTCTGGTAACCTACTCATATCTCTATTACGGTAATTCCTATGGTCTATGATAATGGTTCATTACATTCTTGACGCCTAGCTCAGTCCCTGACTTATCCTGGGCACAAGAGTCATGTTTGTTGAGTGCCTGGATTAAAGATAACCAACTAGATCAACATACGAAACTGGTCAATAATATCAATAAAACAATAGCTAATATTTACTGGGCACTAAGGAACCAAGTACTTCCATGTACGATAATTTCATTTAATCTCCCAACTGCTCTGTAATGGAGACATTATCTTGACTATCTCCATTTTATAGTTGAGGAAACTGAGGCACAGAGAAGTGAAGTGACATACTCAAGGTCACTCAGCTAGCCTGCTCAGCCAGGAGGTACCTGGTTTGACCCGTGATAGTTTGATGTTAGAATCAGATGTCTTAGCCCCACCTTGTATCTCCCCTCACCTACTATCCTGCCCGAAGTCAGTTAGCATCTCATGTTCTCTCACCAATTCTTCTCAGATACTTTTCCACCCTCCTCCCCGCTCAAAACTCACCCACACACAGTCACAAATCACTGTAACCCCCGCTTCATATCCAGGCTTCCCCAAATGTCATCTAATCTTAACAGCGGCTTTCAGACAGAGACAAATAGGCAAGATGCTCAGAATATCAAGATTTCCCCTCCTCTTCCCTTTCACTAGTTTTAGAGTTTGCCTTGATTGCCTCAGTAATCTCAAGGGAATGTGATGACTTCACCATGCATCCCAAAGACAGGCAGCATTTTGAGAAGCAGCAGAATGAAGACAATAAAACCACGCATCTCATCTGCTGTGAATTGCACAGGAAGGGACAACAGGAAGAAAACTGTACCAACCGTTCTTAGTTATTTCTCAGAGATAAAAGGGGGAAAAAAAGTGAACAATTTCTGTTTGCTTAATTTCTCCTGTTTATACCAATGGCCATCCTCCTTCCTTGGGGATTTGAAACCTTCTGGAATTTCTTGACTCTGCCTATTTAGTTGAGACTTTGATTACACTGATTTTTTTTTCTTTTTAATAAGGTTGATGTTGGCCTGGGAGAGCGGTGTACATATGGAATCATTTCAACTGTTTCTCATGACATGGATGCTCCTACATCCACAGGGAGACAAGAAATCATCCCGCAGCAATATTTCATTCATATAGAGAGGGAATCCAAAGGAGAAAGGTGGTTCTAGGTAATAGATACATATCTGAATAGAACCAGGCTATCTTCTTGTATAAAATACACAATACTCTCCTCAAAAGACCTCAATCAGGAGGAAATAATGCACTGCTTTAACAACAGAGAGTTAAACACTAGAATAAAAATGCCCACGGAGCAGATGAGTAGCAGAAACCATTCTGCACTTAAAGTACACCCCTCCCCTGTAAGGAATGTATATTATGTGGCTGAGAACCATGTATCTTAGAAAACAAATGGTTCTGCCTTTCAGCAAGGAAAAAAATATGCTTCCTTTTTAATTAGAAGGTGTTACTTCAACGAAAGTCCAGGGGTCTACAGCTAGAAAAAGTCAATGGTAATCTTAGGTCTCCGAGAGGGATGAATCAATAGACATTGTTTGTTGCTGCGGGTTAGAAATGCCATTAAACTCAGTTTAATGCGCAGCACGTTTCCGGGGCTGCATTTCAACACCATCACAGGTGTTCGCTGGCCTTCTGCAGGCAGCTGTGTTGTCCCCCAAGAATGTACATGGGGACCTTTCTTCCTCATCTTTGCTAGTACTGAGGCTGGAATCCAGCTCATAGCCTTTTAAGGCCTTGACCCCTGCCCAGTGAGAAGAAAGAAATATTGGACATGTATATTTTGTGAACAGGCAATGATATGAGTGAATCACTCAAGTGAACATAGAGAAAGCCCCACAATAGCCTCTTGAGGCTGGGCCATTGCTTCCAAAGGGAAGCAGGGTCACAGGAATTGGTAGACTAGGGAGCAGACCCGTTGTTTTCATTTTAGTGGTGTGTGCTTCGCCTTCCTTCAAGAGTCTTCTGTGTCCATGGTCAGACCCTGACCACCTCCCACCTCTTCAGTCCTACCTTGCTCAACTTTCCCACTTCCCTCTCAGTCTTCAAATGCACCATGCCTTCTGGTCACATGGCGTTGTAGGTTGTTGCCTCCATAAGGAACTTTGAACTCTCTTCCCCATCTACTGGTTGAGTCCTACTCACATTCAGTTTTTTTTTTTTTTTGCTTTGTAATCAGTATATTAAGGAGACATTCATACATTTCATTTGCTTAATTCTGATACCCAGATTTAAGCTTGTGAACATGACTTTTAAACATACAACTAAAGCTATTCATCATAATTTGCTATACTACCAACATTAAATTGCAGTTACTTCAGAGCATAAGTTAAATGGTTTAAAGTAAGCCTGTAACATACCTAAAAAACACCTTCCTATCTCATACATGAAAATTAACTTCTCCACATAAATGTCTCTTCACACTAAGTTATCCTGCTCCCGAAATCACTAGTCTGAAGCTTATCATGGTCCAAAGAGAAGGAAATAAAGTGTAACCAGGAGATATATATATATATATATATATATATATATATATATTTATATATATATAAAGATGGCACAGCAGAAGGGAATGCAGTTCTACAAGTGCAAGCCCTCAAGCAGCAGCATATGATAAACCCCTTCTTTAGAGAGGTATTCTTTCTACCAATGATACCACAGGCCAAATTACATAGCATGCCATCTTCAAGTAACAGCTGAAGCAATAAATGCAGAGGCATCACAATGAATCCCACTTAACTATAGACCAACACTTCTTTACAAATTCTTTGTCTGATTGCCAATTATATACAAGTTTTAACTTCATAGCTTAACAATTAAGGGTCATACACTGAAGTCAATACATACACCTAGCATTTCAGCCTGAGCTGTTTCATATACATAGAGCTGAAATTAATTACAAGGTATGGTCTAACAAATGCTAGGGGAGATTTTTTTTTTTTAAGTAGTTTTTACAAGTATTAAACTTTTATCTTGCACACTGAAGTCATCATACATACAGGGCAAAGTCAGAGCTTTTATATTTGAGTTTATTCTTCATTTCACTTTTAAAACACTACTATAGTTGAATATTAAAACAAAAACAATAGCAAGTAGTGAGCTATGATTGTAGTCCTTCACTCATTCACTACTGCATATAAAATGCCAGCAGTGTTATTCACTGGCCCCATTCTCGGTGAGACGTGGAGGAGCGGCGGCTGCCCGAGCTGCGCCCAGCAATGCGCTCCTTCCCGCTCCCCCACACCGGCCTCGGCCCTCTCACCGGCTGTAGAAAAGGGTGAAAGAAACCACTTACTATGATGTTTTGGGGGTCAAACCCAATGCCACCCAAGAGGAATTGAAAAAGGCCTACAGGAAACTGGCCTTGAAGTACCACCCTGATAAGAATCCAAATGAAGGAGAGAAGTTTAAACAGATTTCTCAAGCTTACGAAGTACTCTCTGATGCAAAGAAAAGGGAATTATATGACAAAGGA
>NC_138369.1:31116668-31139817 GCF_054177405.1 Leptonychotes weddellii
GGGTGGCTCAGTTGGTTAAGCGACTGCCTTCGGCTCAGGTCATGATCCTGGAGTCCCGGGATCGAGTCCCGCATCGGGCTCCCTGCTCGGCAGGGAGTCTGCTTCTCCCTCTGACCCTCCTCCCTCTCATGCTCTCTGTCTCTCATTCTCTCTCTCTCAAATAAATAAATAAAATCTTTAAAAAAAAAAAAAAAGAATTCATCAGATAGGACCTGGAATGGTTCAGCAAATTCAATCTGTGTGCATGGAGTGCCAGGGCCATGGGGAACGGATCAGTCCCAAAGATAGATATAAAAGCTGCAATGGGAGGAAGATAGTTCGAGAGAAGAAGACTCTAGAAGTTCATATTGACAGAGGCATGAAGGATGGCCAGAGGATAACATTCCATGGTGAAGGAGACCAAGAACCAGGACTGGAACCAGGAGATTTTTTTTTTTTTTTTAAGATTTTATTTATTTATTTGACAGAGAGAGAGACAGTGAGAGAGGGAACACAAGCAGGGGTGGGTGGGAGAGGGAGAAGCAGGCTTCCCGCTGAGCAGGGAGCCCGATGCGGGGCTCGATCCCAGGACCCTGGGATCATGACCTGAGCTGAAGGCAGACGCTTAACGGCTGAGCCATCCAGGCACCCCTGGAACCAGGAGATATTATCATTGCTTTAGATCAGAAGGACCACGCTGTTTTTACTCAGTGAGGAGAAGACCTTTTCATGTGTATGGACATACAGCTGGTTGAAGCACTGTGCGGCTTTCAAAAGCCAATATCTACTCTTGACAACTGAACCATCGTCATCACCTCTCACCCAGGTCAAATTGTCAAGCATGGAGATATCAAGTGTGTGCTAAATGAAGGCATGCCAACTTATCGTAGACCATATGAGAAGGGTCGCCTAATCATTGGATTTAAGGTAAACTTTCCTGAGAATGGCTTTCTCTCTCCTGATAAACTCTCTTTGCTGGAAAAACTCCTACCTGAGAGGAAGGAAGTAGAAGAGACTGATGAAATGGACCAGGTAGAACTGGTGGACTTTGATCCTACTCACATTCAGCTCCCAACTGAAAAGTCACATCCGGGAGAAAGTCATCCATGATTCTCCCAGACCAGGCACGATTCTTATGCTAAACAACCTCCTCAAAACATGTTTCTTTTCTTCAGTCTGCAATTACACATTTATTCATGGGACTATTTAATTTTTGTCTTTTCATGAGGCTGTGTTTTTTTGAGAACAGGAAACACTGTGTGTTTTTGATCGTTATTATATCTCCATCCTCCATGGCACATCACAAGGACTCAAGAAAGGTTTGCTGAATGAAGAAATACTCAAGGTATCTGGTTGACATATTAAAGACCAGATAAAAGATGCTAGTGTCTGTGGAATTAATCACTTACCCAAGGGGAAAATTAGACCCCCTCACTGAATAAAGTAAGAAAGAAAGATTAGAAAGTTAGATTGGGGGACCACTTTTTGCTTTGGCCACCAAATGGCACTTGAGGCCAAACTTGTGGTCTGCCCTTAATCACGGGCACCGATGAGCAGGTGATTCTGAGTAACCCATTTCTAAATAAACATCGCAAAAGATGCAAAGCAGGTGCTCTAAGGACCTTGCTGGGAAAAAGCATTCCTTTAAAAGTTAGGCTGAAATTTGGCCAAATGGTCTCTAGGCTCCAAAAACTCAACTGCAAACTGATTCTTAGTCAGTAGGGCCATTATACTCATTTCCTGTGGCTATGGTAACAAATTACCACAGAATGAGCAGCTTAATACAGCAGAAATGTCTTCTCTCACGGTTCAGGAAGTCAGAAGTGCACATTTAGTTTGTCTGACCTCGAATTAAGGTGTGAGCTGGGCCACACTCCCTGCAGAGGTGCTAGGATAGAATCCGCTCTTGCATCCTCCAGCTTCCAGTGCTTGCCAGCATTTCTTGACTTGCGGCCACATCGCTCCAACCTCCACCTCTGTTCACATTGCTCTCTCCTCCATGTGTCTCTCTCATCTTCCTCTTGTAAGGACGCCTGTGATGGCATGTAGGGCCCACCCAGAGAATCTAGGATAATCCCCCCCATCTCAAGAACCTCAACTTCATCACAGCTGCCAAGTCTTTGCCATATAAGACATTTACAGATTCTAGGGATTAGGATCTGATAGCTTTGGGGGGCAGTCTTCAGCCTCCTGTAGCTATCTTTTTCAATCCTAAAATGCACACACACACATTATAACTAATAACACATATTTACGAAAAATCTACATGCATGCAGAACAACTTGACTCATCAATGTATTTTACTGCTCCAAACTGGGTTTAGATCATTTGGTGGGAGGTGAAGTTGGTGCAGTACGGAAAATTCTAACGTGTCCCCATGATTTCCACACCCTGGTGTTATGCCCTAAGTAATCTCCTTCCCTTAAGTGTAGCTAGGGCCTGTAAACTTGCTTTCAGCTGGGAGAATATGGAAAAGATGATGGGCTGTCACTCTGTTCATTAGACTACCTTATGTGCCAAAGGTGATGGGTTGTTACTGGATGTTATTACTCTATCTTATTAGCAAAGTGGAGAGAAAGACAATTTTCTGGTGTCTTTGAAGAAACAAATTGGCATGCTGGTGGGGGGCACATGGCAAGGAACTGCAGGTGCCCTCCAGGAGGTGAGGGCCTCAGTCCTCCAACTGTAATAAGCTGAATTCTGCCAACAGTCAGTGATTTTGGAAGAGATCCTGAATTTCAGATGAGCTCACAGTCCCAGCCAACACCTTAATATCAGCCTGGGGAGACCCTGAGCGGAGGACCCACTGAAGTTGTGTCTAGACTCCTGATTCACAGAAACTGTGAGATAATATGTATGTGTTGTTGAAGCCACCACCTTTGTGGTAATGAGTCATGTAGTAATAGAAAGCTAATACACTTGATTTCAAGTACACCCAGATAGCAAAGTGCACTGGGGGAAAAATGCATGTGGCAAACATGAGGTCATTCAGAGCCAGCAAATGGATGTATAGTAACTGGAAATACACTGGGAGATGGATTTCGGGGAAATTTAGAAAGGGCAGAGTTTAAGCAGAATTCTTTTATTTGCAGAGAACTCCAACCCAAATCAATCAAAGGAAACACAGATAAAGCTAATAAAGATGAATGTGGGGGAGTTTACTGGCTCGCACATCTGCAAAGCCCAGGGTATCTGCCTTCAGGCACTGATGCTCTGGACTCTGTCCCTCTCTGTCTCTCAGTTCTCTCTCCTCAGCGTTGATCCTCCTCTGGCTTCCCAGGGGAACCCCAGGTGGTTGCTAGTAGGGCAAGCTTACATCCAGCTAGTTTAGCAACTCCTGTGGAAAGAGAGATTCTGTTCCTAATAATGCCAACAGGAGTCATTCAGTTCTTCTTCGCCGGCTCTGACTGGCCAGACCTAAGTCACATGTCCAAACTTCATAGCAGAAAAGGCTGGGGGAGGAGCCTCACCTAAGCCTAAAGGCTAATTGGGTGGGGTTCTCTTAGGAGAAGAAGAGGAACTGGATCCCGGGCAGGCAAGAATCTCAGGTGCCCATTCCCCAGCATGCAAGATGGCAGAAGTACAGGAATACCATCTCCAGCTCCACACTTGGAAAGAGGAGGGAAGAGGGCTTTTTAAGTTAAGAATCAAGTAGTAAATGGAAGTTTCCATGCAGAGTACACAGAGCAGAACTTGGAGAATGCACTGTAGGAAGAGATGTTTGGGGTTAAAATGGGTCGAGGTAATTGATCTGCTGAGTTTATAAACGAGGTAACCCCAGGGAAGGATTTCAGAAGCAGTGTGGTCTGATTAACACGGCAGATCCCTCTCTAGAGGAAGAATGTAAGATGTATGGAAAGGGACATGGTAAAAATGAACACTCCATTCTTTCCATCTATGGAGTACTCGTTATGTCGCAGGCGCCATGGTTTCTTCTACTTTACATTCATTATCAGATTTATTCCTCACCCACAGCCCTATGAAGTAGGTATTTTGACATTTGTGGAAATTCAGGCCCAGGAGGTTAAGGGATTTTTCCCCAAGGTCATTGATTTGGCAACTCGCAGAGCAAGGACTCAAGTCCAGGTGAGCATGTTCCCAAAGACACTAAGCTAAACCTCCTCTTTCTGAATTAGCCTTGACCTGAACAGGACAAGAGAACAGAGACATGCCCAATAAAATTTAACTCTCATTCTGTGAAAGACTATTTCAAAAGCTTTCTTTGTACGTTTAAGTGTTTTGTCCCAAGATTTAATTGACTAGGACTTCAGAGATAAGTCAAAAGGCCTTTACAAAAAGAAAGGTGGACCCAAATAAGCAGAGGAACTGCAGAGATACAGGGAGGATAAACAGCCAACAATGGGTTCTCAGATGCGCCATCATTGACAACTTTGGAAATGTCAACGGTAAACAATGAGACAGGAAGTTGGGGAGGGAAATGGCCAGGGAAAGTTCAGGCCTATATCCCTTCCACGCCCTCACTGCCCATTGTGACTGTCACTGAGTCAGCCCAGATGGGAGGAAAGCAGAGACCTCACTCACCCAGATGTCCAACCTCTCCATGGCCTGGAAGTAGAGGAGAATAGGGCTTGTGAGTGCAGCTCAGACACACCCAGGTACCAGGTGGTACCGCCTCTCCCACTGCCCATACACACCCAGAGATTTCAGTCAGGCTCTGGAGTAGAAAGAGTGCTGGCCAGGGACCTGGATTTTTGGGTGAGCCAGTTGGGCTATTAATTACTGTTAATTACCAGATGACTTTGTGTAAAGTACTTACTATCTCTGGGCTTTAGTTTCCCATGTGAAAATTTGGGGGTTGAATTAGATTAGCAATTGCACATTCAAATGTCAATGGAGACCAAACAGGTAATGAAAATGATGCAGCAGGCTGAGTATAAGGCAATAGGGAACACTGGGGACTGGAGATCCCACAGCTTGTCCAGAAAGGGCATCCCTGGTATCTCCAGATATATCAATTTCCCATAAGAAGCCAGAATTTGGGTCTTTATATAAAATCCCACAATCTTTAAATGTTGGCAACAAATCCAAACTCTTTAAAAACCCTATTCACGGGCGCCTGGGTGGCTCAGTTGGTTAAGCGACTGCCTTCGGCTCAGGTCATGATCCTGGAGTCCCGGGATCGAGTCCCACATCGGGCTCCCTGCTCAGCAGGGAGTCTGCTTCTCCCTCTGACCCTCCTCCCTCTCATGCTCTCTGTCTCTCATTCTCTCTCTCGCAAATAAAATCTTAAAAAAAAAAAATTTAAAAACCCTATTCAAGGCAAACTTAAGAAAGGCTGCAGGCCAGTTTGTCATCTTAAGTCTAAATGCAACCTACTCCATAAGGTACATAATAGTTCTGCGTGTGGCTATTTCGACTTAATTAAAACTGGACAAAAATGAAAAATTCAGTTCCTCAGTCCTACCAGCCACATTTCAAATGCTCAACAGCCACATGAATTAGTGGCTATCATATTGGATAATGCAGATATAGGACATGCCCAGCCACACAGAAAATTCTCTTGGATAGTCTTGGTCTAAATGATCTCTAAGACAACTTTGAGCTGCTAAAACTCCATATACAGACAAAATAAAATGAACTGTACTTTTTTTTTTAAGATTTTATTTATTTATTTGACAGAGAGAGAGACACAGTGAGAGAGGGAACACACGCATGGGAGTGGGAGAGGGAGAAGCAGGCTTCCCGCGGAGCAGGGAGTCTGACGCGGGGCTTGATCCCAGGACCCTGAGATCATGACCTGAGCCGAAGCAGACGTTTTAATGACAGAGCCACCCAGGAGCCCCCCCCCCTTTTTTTTTTGAGCAAGAGAGCGTGCATGCCTGCATGCGCAAGCGGGGGGAGGAGCAGACGGGAGGGAGAGGGCCAAGCAGACTCCTCACTGAGCAGGGAGCCTGATGCGGTGCTCAATCCCAACCCCGAGATCATGACCTGAGCTGAAATCAAGAGTCGGACACCCAACAAACTGAACCACCCAGGTGCCCCTGTACTTTATTAATTGATAGGAAACAAAGCTTCTGGAATTCACTGCATAATTCCAACACAAAAATTTTGGTGTACTCATTTTTTCTTCTCCTTGATGCATTTCCTCCAGTTGCATTTAAATTGGTTTAAAACGGATTTGTTAACAGGAACAACCTGATAGTTTCTAATCTGCTTCAACATGTGAAGTAAATTCTTCAGTTACTTAATTAATAGCAATTTGAAACCTAACCTTGTCTGAAAAGGAAGATGTGGGGTTGAGGAAGGGAAAAGCCCTATTTTCTGTTGCCTAAAACTTACCTCCTCCCCTGCTAGATAGTTTTCCTGCCACACAGAACTTTTAATCGCCTGTGCAAGACCCTACATTGTGGCCACTAGCAATGTTTTCGATCACAGGTCATTAAATTTTTCTATAAAGGACCAGATAGTAAACATTTTCAGCTTTGTGGATGACATAGTTTCTGTGGCAAGTGCGCATCTCTGCCGCATTATAGGAAAGCAGTCATCGACAGTGCATAAATATGCCCATGGGCTGTGTTCCAATAAAACATCACCTTTGGACGCCAACATCTAAATTTCATAAAATTTTCAAGCGTTATGAAATAGTCTTCCTTTGATTCCCCCCCACCCCCCATCCATTTAAACTAGAAACCAAACCAAACCAAACCCCTTTCTTAGCTTAGGACCATACCAGAACAGACAGCATGAGGGATCTGGCCCACAGGCTGGAGTTTGCTGACCCCTCACCAAGTTCTGCAAGCTCTCCGATGCAGAGATCGGTGGGTTTCGAGGCAGGGAGGGCTGTGCTCTGGCACATATATATGATTCACTGGGCATTTATCCAATGGAAGTTCTATACTTAGCTAATGCTGTTCAGGAATGGAGGGACAGACCACATAGGTTCTTTTTTGTTCTTTTTCTTATTTATAAATTGATCCTCATTATTCATGGATTCCATATTTGCAAATTCACCTACTTGCTAAAATTTACTTGCAAACCCGAAATCAAACATGTGCTGCATTTAAAGTCATTCTCAGACAGGGGCAGGGGGCAAAACATGGGAGTTGCCCCTTGAGCAAGGCCCCGGCTAAGGTCAACAAAGATGACACCCTGCCTTCTTATTTCAGTGCATGTGCCATAAACAAGTGTCCTCGTCATGGTCTTTTTAGCACAGTGTATTTAGCCTTTTTATGTTTTTTGCTGGTGACTCTGCTGTTTAAAATGGTCCCAAAGCATAGCCCCGAGATGCTGGTTAGTGTTCCTAAGAATAAGAAAACTGCGAGGTACCTTATGGAGAAAATTTGTGTGTTGGATAAGTTTCATTCAGGCATGAGTTACAGTTCTGTTGACCATGAGTTCAGTGTTAATGGATCCACAATATACAGCCAATAAAGTGCCTTGAAACAGAAACACAAGTAAACCAAGGTTATATATTAATTGGTTAATGAGAATGTTGTGACCAGAGATTCACAAGAACCTAACCCTGTATTTCCCTTAGGAGCTGGTTCAACATTTGCTAATTCAGTGCTCATGGCAACTTTATACAACAGAACTACCACAAAAAAATGGGAACGGACTGTCTATATTTTTACTGACATTAAAAAGAAGTTGCTGTGATATCCCATATGTCCTCTCTCCTTATAAATTGCCTTAAGGTTTACTGAGGAAGGTTGAAATTACTTTAAATGAAGTTTTTGGAGTATTTCATGATTTTAGATTTGCATGATTCCCCAGTTTCTCTTTCTCCAGATAAATGGGCTCTTGCCTGGTAAATGGCAGAGAAACCTATTTTCAATAAATTCTTCACTTGCAGATGATTTGAAAGCTCACAAACTGTGCTCCCACTAGTAAAACACCCCAGGACTAAAATCCCAGCAGGATTCTGTCGGAAACTTGGCAGGTGAACATTTTGCCATGTTGTAAATATTCAACACAGTTTTGTAGACTATCTGAATGATATTAAATATCAGTCATAATGAATAACCTCACCCTAAGTATTCATGGCTAAGTCACTAGGGTTTTACAGGCACCTTTATTATGGGTGTGATTTTCATTAGCAAACGTTGCATAAAAGGCACCGGCTTTGGCCTCTGGAAACACACATGTGAGGTGGTCTATCAGGGGAAGTGATTTGGAAAAGGAAGAGGATGTTGGGAGTTGATACAACTGAGAGGTGAGGTGTAGGCAGAGCCAAAAAAAAAAAAAAGTTTTAAATGCATTTAGAAGAATAGTAACAAGTAAGTTGATGTGTCTTACGGACACACAAACACATTCCTTTTTTGTTAATGACTAACTTCTCCTGACCTGATGGGATCACTGGCATTGACTGAGCTCTTCATCATGACCTTGGCTTCTTCCCCAAGCATTTCTAATTATAGATGACATTATGGTGCTTACTAGATGCCAGGCACTGTTCTAATAATCAACTTTAAATATATTAACCCATTTAATCCCCAAATAATCAAATGAGGTAGGCACGGTTACTGCCATCTTCATTTTAAGATGATAAAACGGAGACAGAGAGGGGCGCCTGGGTGGCTCAGTCGTTAAGCGTCTGCCTTCGGCTCAGGTCATGGTCCCAGGGTCCTGGGATCGAGCCCCGCATCGGGCTCCCTCCTCGGTGGGAAGACTGCTTCTCCCTCTCCCTCTCCCCCTGCTTGTGTTCCCTTTCTCGCTGTATCTCTCTCTGTCAAATAAATAAAATCTTAAAAAAAAAAAAAAAAAACGGAGACAGAGAGAGGTCATGTGACTTGGCCCGGGTCCCACCAACTAACTGGCAGGGCCGGGATTTAAACCTGGGAAGAGTTGATCCAGAGTCCTTTTTTCCCTGACCACTGCTGCTACACTGACTCTCCAGAAAGCACTGGATAATTGTGGAAGAAACCCAGCTCCTATACAAAAGGAATTTATACAGGGACTACTTCTGTTAGCAGCAATATGCAACTCATAACTCCTCTTTCTCTCTTTTCATTTATTTCCTCCCTCCCTCCCTCCTTCCCTCCCTCTCTTTCAGTTCTAATTTTCATGCGTGAAATTCCCATTTTTTGAGTGATTTAACCACCATCACAATCAAGATTGAACAGTTCTATCGCCTCAAAAAAATTCCTCCATGCCCCTGTGTAGTCAGCACTTGCCCACCCCCCCAACCCCCCAGCCAGAGACCAAGGGATTTCACTCAGGAATCCCTGACTCCCAGGGGATCCTTGTAGGGAATTCAAGAATGGAACTTGGCTAAGTGTAAAAATTACCTCTTTTAAAAATGTTTTCACTCACTTCTACTTAAAAATCAGCATTCCTTCAGTTATGAATATAAGTAACCAACTACAGAAATATTAGCAGGTCACTCAGTCTCAATAGAAATCCCAGATACTCTTCTATCACATTACCATGATTACCTATATCCCCAAATATTGTTCACACTCCTGACTAGCTTGAAATTATGGTACACCAGGTCTTGCTCTTCACTGCATTTATAAATAAGCACTTTTGTTATTATATCAGAATTTTTTTATATCACAAAATGTTTCTCTGTAAAGGGACTCAACTACCTGAATGATATTTTTCTTGTAAGATTTTATTTATTTATTTGACACAGAGAGAGAGCACAAGCAGGAGGAGCAGCAAAGGGAGAAGGAGAAGCAGACTCCGCACTGAGCAGGGAGCCCAACATGGGGCTCGATCCCAGAACCCTGGGATCACAACCTGAGCCGAAGGCAGATGCTTAACCGACTGAGCCACCCAGGTGCCCCATGAATGATATTTTGGCAGACAGAGTCACTGGTAACTTATTCTACCATCATCCCAACCAACATTTGCCCAGAGTGCAAGATAAAGAAATGAATACAATTCAGTCAATGCCCAGGCTGATGGAGGAATTATGCATCTCCCTTTCTTAGGCTGAGCCATGCTCCTTCACAGAAAAATGCCCCTGCTGCCTTCTCTCGAAGAGAACTGTCAAGCAGCACCACCCACCTCTTCTATGGGCTCTGCATGGACTGTAGAGACTCTCTCTCCCAGCATTCTGCAACCTGCCACAGGGCTCACAGAGATCATACACACCTCAGAAAGACAAACCGGCCATCTGTGAGCTCCAGATTGACTCCAAGAGGGAGACGTCAAGACACAACACCTAACTATAAAGATCAGGCAGGAGCTGAGAATTCACCTTCTCCAATTGTTTGCAATGGCTTTGTGATCTGGATTGTATTATTAACACCCATTATTTGTACTCTGGTCTGTCACCCCCGAATCAATGATTTCCTTCTTGATCTATTAATGTAAGAAACAAATTGATAGAAAAAGAAGGATGATAATAGGCAATTTTCCTCAGATATATAAACGGCTAATAAATAGAAGAAAAAATCCTCGACTTCACTGAAAATCAAGAATAAATATTAAACAAACGAGATGACAATATTTCTCTTACCAAAATGTCAGAAGCGGAATTATTTTTATAAGATAAATGAATTGATATAAGACATGTTGACTACCTTAAATCCTAACATGGAAATTCATATTTGGAATAAAACCCAGCTCTTTTGAATATCCAAAGATGGATTTGAAATTTGCTCAGGTGGACTGGGTTGATTTCTGAGGCTGATTTCAAGAGGCAAGGCTAAAAGAATGAACATGAGATTCAAAATCACAAACCAAATAAAAGCAATATAAAAAAAAAGTCATTGATGCTGTCGACTGTAACTTCACTGTTTGGTAATTAGAACCTGGCCACTGTGGCCAGACTGGGACTTCGAACAATAGGAAGGTGGCAGATGTGTTAGTGCTTCCCAAGATTCCCTTGTCTTGCTGTTTCCCGCAGTGTTATCATCCCTCTTCAGCAGTTAATTTCTCATTTATAGTATTTCCATAATCCTTTCTTAACAATTACCCAATGTATCAGTGTCGCTGTCGCCTCACGCTTCCTCAAGCACATCGTTTTCACTGCAAAAGCATATAGGTCAGCGAGGACGTCTAGTACATGTGAATTAATTCTGCTGTCCTTAGAATGTGGATGGAGTTAAATTTAACAGGAAACAGAAGCTAGAGAATTCGCGGCAAAGGTGAACTTGCTGCTCACCACGCTGAGCCCCACTCCCCTGAGGGGAAGCAGGACCTTGTCCCCCAAAACCCCGCGGGGGCACTCCTGTAGTCACTCTGTTCCCACAGCGCATCCCACTGGCCGCTGGGGGAAGTTCACCCCACGGGCACAATTTAAAAATTAAATACTGACTGCTGGTCTACCACCTAAATTTCGGGTCTAATTGATTTGGAATTCAAGAGCCATGGCCTCCTTTTGCCCCCACTTTTTATGAGGGCTTCTGCTGAAACACCAGTACTTTAAAAGAGGAGTAATAATAGTATTGTTTTGGTGATAGGTGAATTAATTACATGTCTCATTCCATTAAATCCACCCAATGCTGCTTATCCTTGGTACAAAGTAGAGACACAGTAACATTTATTTTATAAATGAACTGCAACAAGATAGGTATTATTATTGCCCTTATTTTTCAGAAGGCTCGGAGGCGTTACTTAGTAACTCACCAAAGGCTCTAAAGAAATTAAATACGTAGCAAAGAGTGGAAGCCCATCTAACCCCAGAGTTCAAGCTACTCTCTACACTGTACTCTTTTTTTTTTTTTAAGATTTTATTTATTTACTTGAGAGAGAGAGAGTGAGAGTGCATGAGCGGGGTAGGGACAAGGGAGAGTGACAAGCAGACTCCCCGCTGAGCAGGGAGCTCCATGTGGGGCTCCATGTGGGGCTTGATCCCAGAACCCTGGGATCACAGCTGAGCTGAAGGCAGATGCTTAACTGACTGAGCCACCCAGGTGCCCCTGTATTGCTCCTCTTATTCTTGAATGCTAAAATAAGCTTTCAGCATTACAAGAAAAGAAAAAGAGAAAAAAACAAAAACAAAAAAAACACCTGTCGCATGACAACTAGCTTCAAAGCCTACCATTACAGGTTAGGACTTTTTACGCCTGACAGTTGCTTAAGTTCCACAGAGAGCACGGGCTATTTCCTGAGCAGCTCATACAAAGGCAACTCCAAGGACATGCTAATCAAAATGGGGCATAAGCACATGATATCAATACCCATCAGAAGTTAAACAACAGAATGGGCCAAGTTTGGAGCCTCTGGAACATACTGGGATGTAACTTCGTCTTCCAATAAGGTGTGGTATTTGTGCAGGGCTCTATACATAAGGTATGGATTAGGCTCCGACGGGCTTATAATAAAGACTTTCATTATTGTGGCTCTAAAATAGGCTTTTAAAAACCTGTGTGTGTGTGTGTGTGTGTGTGTTGGGTAGAGGTTACTGGAGATTACATTCATCTGAGAGAGTTACCACAGGAGTTTCCAGAAGTGGGTGGAATTTATATCCCAGACTTGGATGAGAGAATTCTCCCACTCACATTAACAGCGACCCATTGGTAATAATGCTTACCTGGAACCCAGTGTCAGGAAGGGCTGTGAGACTGGTTCTGAGTTCTACAAAGAAAGCATGCTTTGCTGATTAATAATGTCTGCCCTGGCAAGGGACATGAGGGCGATCCATTTACTGCACCTTTAGTCATGACTAGAAGTTCATGGAACTGCCATATCTGTTCCTCACCACAGAGATACCTCAGAGCTGCCAACTAGGACTGAGAGAAAAGATCACAGTGCAGACCTGGGACATTTAAAGTAGAAAATAATTTGAGCTGTGAAAACACAAGGGTCTATGGGATTTATCCTCAGTTGTGAGAAGGTAAGTCCACAGATGCTCTTGGGGGTCAAGAGGACAGAGGGGTCACCTGGGTGAGAAATGGGAGCGGGGGAAAAGGCAAGCAATATGGCTGAGAACTTATATTCCATACTGGCCCAGGAGAGTTTGGCAGATTTGCTATTTCTTCAGGAATTACTATTTCTTGGGTTTCTTATTTTTCTTATTTCTTTTCTTCATCTCTTGAAAGTCTTTAGCAGAGTCTGCTTGGAAAATGTCAGCCTGCCTCATGTCTGCTGAGGGAAAATAAAGTTTTGGTTAAGGTTTGTCAGAATATAAATGGGAGGGAACTGCCCCCTGCTGGTAGATTTGGAAAATCCCTAGTATGTCCAAGATGCCCAAAAGTGTTCCAGGAAGCACTCCCAGCTCATGATTTTCCATGGCAGAAGTAGTGGTAGAAGAACCCTGGGAAACAATTGTACATTACATAATATATAATGTACAATTATACATATGATTTCCCTTTCTTGGCAATTCACAATATTTATTAGTATGTTAAGTCCCTAAGAAGTCCTGCAGTAAAGAAGTTCTAACTCCTTTTAATTCATCATTTCCTAAATTTATTTGAACATAGACGTGATTATTTTAAAATTAGCCTAACATTTTGGGAGACATGAATCTTAGGGGGATGGAAAGAATATAAGAGAATATAAGGTCATGTTTTCTTCCAATATGGAGATTTCCTTTCCAGAGCTTTTCCCTGATAAAGCCTAGAATAGCATTCTCTTGCATCTCCTTCAAGATTGGCAGGTAAATGGTAAAGGATAATTTCCTGTTGGAGATAAAATATTTACATATTTTAAGTCACAAGCTTTTGCTGAAGAAAAGCTAGTGGAGTATCAATACGCTCAAGTTTTTCAAGTATAACTATCCAGTAGAAATTCTAGAAATGATTGCACAGTTTATAGACAACTCTCCTGATACTACAGCTCTTTATAGTTAGTAGATGGGAAAACATGCTGTGGGCTCTGGAGCCATATTTCTGGGGTTTGACAACCAGCTCTACCTCTCACCAGCTGCGTAACCTTGGGCATGTTACATAACCTCTCTGTTCTCAATGTCTTTCCTCATCTCTGAACTGGAAATAACAGTCTGTCCTAGTTCTGTTGAAGATTAAATGAGTTAATACATGTAAAGTCTTAAAAGAATGCCTGGCAGTTGGCTAGTAATTTGCGTTTCTGAATTTGCACTACTCAAGTCAGAAGTAGGAAGCATCATTTACAAGGAAAATAATTTTTTTTCCCTTTAAAAATATTGTTCTTTCATTTTGGGCCATGAGACAATGAAGAAATTTGGGCTGACTATAAAGTATCAGGGTGATATTTTAGCTATTAACTTTTTTAAATTTGTATCTAAAAATTATCAGGGTGATATTTTAGCTATTAACTTTTTTTCATTTGGAAATCCTTGGAAATGTTTCCTCTTAGTGTTTTTTACAGTTGTGGTAAAACATACATAGGATAAAACTTGCCCTTCTAGCCATTTTTTTTTTAAAAGATTTTATTTATTTATTTGAGACAGAGAGAATGAGAGACAGAGAGCATGAGAGGGAGGAGGGTCAGAGGGAGAAGCAGACTCCCTACCGAGCAGGGAGCCCGATGCGGGACTCGATCCCGGGACTCCAGGATCATGACCTGAGCCGAAGGCAGTCGCTTAACCAACTGAGCCACCCAGGCGCCCGCCCTTCTAGCCATTTTTAAGTGTACAGTTCTGTGGCATTAAGTACGTTTATGTTGCTGGGCAATCATCACCACCATCCATCTCCAGAACATTTTCGTCATCACTAAATGACACTCTGTATCCTCTAAGCAGTGACTCCTCATTCCCCCTTCCCTCCAGCCCCCTGGCAACCATCATTTTGCCTCCTGTCTCTATGAATTTTACAACTCTAGCAATCTCATGTAAACGGAATCATACAATATTTGTCATATCGTGTCTGGTTTATTTCACTTAGCAGAAGCCTTCAAGGTTCTTCCATATTGTACCATGTGTCAGAATTTCATTCCTTTTTATTCCTGAATAATATTCCATTGTATGTATGTACTACATTTTGTTTACCAATTCACCAATGGATGTTTGGCTTGTTTCTACCAGTGGTTATTGTGAATAATGCTATCAACATTGGTGTACAAATATCTGTTCAAGAAGTCTCTGTTTACAATGCTTTTAGGTATACACCCAGGGGTAGAAATGCTGGATCATATGGTAATTCTAGTTTAATTTTTTGAGGAATCACCATACTGTTTTCCACAGGGGCTGCACCATTTTACATTTCCCCCGCCAATTTCTGACCAGCCTCACCAACACTTATTAGAAATACATACATATATATATACATATACACACTATCTATACTATCTATCTATCTATCTATCTATCTATCTATCTATCTATCTATCTATCTATACACTAGCCATCCTAATGGATGTGAAATGGTATCTTATTGTGGGATTTGATTTGAATTTTCCTAATAATCAGTGATGTTGAATTATTTAACATTTTTAAATGGTTTTGAAGCAGAATTCCATAGGAAGGGCACATATTTTAATCCCTAGCATTCATTTGACATTTAGATTTTCCTGTATTCATATACATCTTTGATGATTTTAGAGTTATTTCTTGCTTTGAAGGGAAAAAAAGAACTCGTGTCTGTTTTCTATTTATTTTATTATTATATTTTTCCTTAAATGTAATTTAACCAGACTGTTTTAGCCAAAGTCTAGAAGTTACACATTTTCCAGGGGCCTAGAAAGAGTATTCTAGAGCTAAAAAAACAAGCAAACTTACTGGCTTCTAAATATGAAAAGAAAACTACCCAATCTAAAGTAACAAATATTTAGGGGCGCCTGGGTGGCTCAGTCGTTAAGCGTCTGCCTTCAGCTCAGGTCATGGTCCCAGGGTCCTGGGATCGAGCCCCACATCCGGCTCCCTGCTCGGCGGGAAACCTCCTTCTCCCTCTCCCACTCCCCCTGCTTGTGTTCCCTCTCTCTCTCTGTGTCTCTCTCTGTCAAATAAATAAATAAAATCTTTAAAAAAAAATAAAGTAACAAATATTTAAATTAATATCTACAAAAATTAACATATTGTCAAACTTTGTTAGTTGGTAAATTGTAGTTTATATTAAATTACATTATATTTTAAAATAATTAAAAAAATTTTTTTTAATTCTATTTATTTGTCAAAGAGAGAGAGAGCACAAGCAGGGGGAGAGGCAGACAGAGGGAGAAGCAGACTCCTCACTGAGCAGGGAGCCTGATGCAGGACTCGATCTCAGGAGCCTGGGATCATGACCTGAGCCGAAGGCAGCCGCTTAACTGACTGAGCCACCCAGGCGTCCCTAAAATAATTTTAAGTTACATTTTTTACTTGGCATGAATCATCAAGGATACAGGATGAGTCTTGAAGAATTACAGCCAATAATAAATAAACTAAATGAGTTTTGTGAAATAAATAATTTCAAAATCAGAATTAAAAAGTCTTTAAAAAGGGAATAGAGCAAAAAATTTTCTTTAATGTGGGATACGTGTGTATTTTAATATGCTTCATATCGTATCTAAATGTAAAAATTACTAGGGCCGACAAATATCTTTAAATGTCCCTCACTGTAATAACTCAAATTAAAACAAATTAAACACATTAAAAACCTCTGCCCTTCAGGGCGCCCAGGTGGCTCAGTTGGTTAAGCATCTGCCTTCAGGTCAGGTCATGATCTCAGGGTCCCTGAGCCATAAATCAGGCTCCCTGCTCAGTGGGCTCCCTCTGCCCCCACCCCTGCTCATGCTCTCTTTCTCAAATAAATAAAATCTTTAATAATAATAATAATAAATAAAAACCTCTTCCCTTCAAAAGACAACATTGAGAAAAAGAGAAAATAAGCTAGACACTGGGAGAAAGTATTTGCAAAGCATACATTTGAGAAAGGACTTGCATCCTGAATATATAAAGAACTCTCAAAATTCAATAAGAAAACAAAACACCCAATTTTTAAAAAGTGCACAAAAGATTGAATCAGACAGTTCACTGAGAAGATATACAGATGACAAGTTAGGACATGAAAAGATATTTAGCATCAGTTGTTTTTAGGGAAATGCAAGTTAAAACCACAACGAGTTGCTAGTACACACCTATTAGAATGAATAAAATGGAAAAAGACTGGTCATACCAAGTACTGACAAGAATGTGAAGGAACTGAACTCTCTTTCAGTGCAGGTGGGGATGTAAAATTGTACAACCACTTTAGAAAGCAGTTTGGCAATTTCTCAAAAAGTTAAACATACACCTATCATACGATCCATTCCACTCCTCCTAGATATTTACCCAAGAGAAGTGAAAGCATATATCCACATAAAGATTTACACATGAATATTCATAGTAGCATTATTTGTAATAGTGAAAAACTAGAAACAACTCAAACGTCCACCAATGGTGAATAAATAAACAAATGGAGGTTATTCGTATAATGGAATTCAACTCAACAATAAAAAGGAATGGAACATCCATAATACTACAGCATGGATGAATCTCAAAATAATTATGCTGAGTGAAAGATGCCAGACAAAACAATTTGTAGTGTAGGATTTCATTTATATAAAACTGTAGGAAATGCAAACTAATATACAGTGATAGAAATAAGATCAGTGGCTGCCTGGGGCAAGAGAGGGCTACGTAGGGTAGGAAGGGGGGATTACAAAGGTGCATGAGGAGACTTTTGGGAATGATGGATGTTTTCATTAACTTGATCATGGTGACGGCTTCATGAGTATAAACATATGTCAAAATTTATCAAACTGTCCACTTTATTTTTTTATTTTTTTGGCTTCTCAGCTCTAAGCTGCTGCTTTATTTTATTGCCAAAACAGTGCTGAACATGCAATAGAAAATAAGACACAGTTCTCAGATGATCTTCTTTCTTAACTATATTTGAAAATAGTTTGTCAGTTTCAACATTCTCCCTTCCCTCTCTTTGCCTTTTGTTTGTTTGTTTTTGTCTGTTTCAAATTTTTATTTGAATTCTAGTTAGTTAGCATATAGTGTAACATTGGTTTCAGGAGAAAAATCTAGTGATTCATCACTTACATATAACACCCAGTGCTCATCACAAGTGTCCTCTTTAATCCCCATCCCCCATCTAGCCCATCCCCCCCAGCCCCCCTCCAGCAACCCTGTTTGTTTTCTATAGTGAAGAGTCTCCTATGGTTTCCCTCCCCCTCTCTCTTTTTTCCCCCTTCCCCCATGTTCATCTATTTTGTTTCTTAAATTCCACATACGAGTGCAATCATATGGTATCTGTCTTTATCTGATTTATTTTGCTTAGCATAATACACTCTAGTTCCATCCACGTCATTGCAAATGGCAAGATTTCATTCTTTTTGACAGCTGAGTAATATTCCATTTTTGTGTGTGTGTGTGTGTGTGTGTGTGTGTGTGTGTGTCTATACTTTTTTTTTGTTCTCTTGAGACATTAGTGACACACAGCTCTGTATAAGTTTAAGGTGTACAGCAGAGTGACTTGACATAAATATATTGTAAAAGTATTACCACAACAAATTTAGTTAACATCCCTCCCCTCATACAGTTACATTTTTTCTCAAATTTTGCACTTTATTTTTATTTATTTATTTTTTAAAGTAAACCCTACACTCAACCTGGGGCTCAAACTCATGACCCTGAGGTCAAGAGTTGCATGCTCTATTGACTAAGCCACCAAGCACCCCTGAAATTTTACACTTTGAGTACATGCAGTTTACTGCTGGTCAGTTATACCTTCAGGAAGCTATTAAGAAAAGCCCTTAGTTGTAACAATTAAACAATGCACAGGTATATAAAGAATCTCCTCTCATCTGACACCATTCATGAGATCATCTCCTTGAGGCCACCAACATGAATAGCCTGGGATGTGCATCCTTCCATACATTCTCTCTACTTATATAAACTTATGACCATGTGATAGGGTTTAAACATTTTGTAAAATGGGGAACCGAATAAAATGCTATTTTTATGGAATTTTTTTTTTAAAGATTTTATTTATTTATCCATGAGAGACAGAGAGAGAGAGAGAGAGAAGCAGAGGGAGAAGCAGGCTCCCAAGGAGCAGGGAGCCCGATGCGGGACTCGATCCCAGGACCCTGGGATCATGACCTGAGCCGAAGGCAGACGCTTAACCGTCTGAGCCACCTAGGCGCCTGATTTTTATGGAATTTTATAAGGGCTTTTAAAAATCTCTTGTTATGCATAAAAATTTCTAGGTGTTCTCATATTGAGGCTCATTTTGTATAGCCAACACACCTTAGATGCTTTACCAGATAAGGGGATATAAAACTACAAATAGAAGCATCTTGCTTTGCAGGAAATTACTAGATACAGGAGTCCATCTTCAATGAGGGAGGGATAAGACCAAATTCTTTTTATATCAAGAGCCTGTTTTCCACAAGATGTAATTTAATCTAGAAAAGGAAAACGATTTCGCGTTTTAAACTGTAATTAAATTTGCACTCCAAGTTAAACATTGCACAGAGATGTTAGATGTGAACATGTTCAATTGTAAACAGACCTTTCAAGATTGTTTTGGTTGCAAACTAGAAAACTGTACCTACTCCAGCGTTCTACCACAGGTCAGGATGACTTAAAGAAAACCCTTCAATTCAAAAAATTCAAAAAATGTTAAAATATATGCTTCCTGTGAAAAATACACAAGTATATAGGACAAAATTTTCTTCTCTCCTGCTCTGTCCCTCATTTCATCCTTTAGACAATAACCATCAACAATCTGCAGGTATCTTTCCAGACTACACAGTGCCCATGGGCATGCCTGTGTGTGTTTGCCCGCTTTTATTTTTGGTTTGTTCATTTGCTTTTTCTTTCGTTTTAAAAAATTATGATAAAATAGATAGGACATAAGTCTGCCATTTTCATCATTTTTAAGTGTGTAATTCACTGGCATCAATTACAGCCACAATGTTGTGCAACCATCACCACAATCTATCTCCAAAATTTTTCAGCACCCCAAACAGTAGCCATTAATCACTAAACCCCCCATTCCTCCCTCATCCCAGCTCCTGATAATTTCTACTTGCTCTATGAATTTGCCTATTCCAGATAATTCATACAAGTTGAATCGTACAATGTTTGTCCTTTTGTGTCACTTAGTGTAATGTTTTCAAGGTTCACCCATGTTGTAGCATGTATCAGAACTTCATTCCTCTTTATGGCTGAAGAATATTCCACTGAAGACCAAATTTTGCTTATCCATCCATTCATCTGTTGGTGGAACACTTGGGTTGTGTTCCTGTGCTTTCAACAAACGGGACCAAAATATACATAATTTCGGCAGGATTTCCCCTTTCACTTAACACATTTCATGGGCCACATTGTTCTATTGGATGGAAATGCCATCACTTATTTACTACTCTTCTATTAATAGATATATAAACTGCTCCCGTATTTTTGCTATTAAAGCAACGCTAGAGCGATTGCACTTGTACATACAGCATTTTGTATTCACACCAGTTTGTCTGGAAGATAAAGTTCTATTATCCGGCTAACGGAAATGTGCATTTAACATTTTGATACATACTGCCAAGTTAGCTTCCAAAAATACTGCCCCTACTGACAGGCTATCCTATCCTATCCTATCCTATCCTATCCTATCCTATCCTATCCTATCCTATCCTATCCTATTCTATCCTATCCTATCCTATCCTATCCTATCCTGTCCTATTCTATCCTGTCCTATCCTATCCTGTCCTGTCCTATCCTATCCTATCCTATCCTGTCCTATTCTATCCTGTCCTATCCTATTCTGTCCTGTCCTATCCTATCCTATCCTATCCTATCCTATCCTATCCTATCCTATCCTATCCCCATTTGACAAGTGAATGTACGCTCACACATGGACATATAGAAACCTACCTTCCTGTTCTAACCTATCAGAGTTCAGCATTTACAGAGAAGTTCACTTACCTTTACTAGTAAGTATTCTCTTGACCTCCTTTTGTTTTCACTGTAATAATCTTCGGATTTGGTTTGCCATGCACAGATGTCATCTTTTTCTTTCACACATTCTTTCTTCCGGATTTCTCATCAAAACCTGTAACACAGAAAAGAGAGGTTCCTTAATTTCTGTATGTACACAGGAAAAAATGAGAGATCTCAAATTGGTGACACTTGTAATTTATTTCCAATTTTCCTTTGGCTGACTACAGTTTAATCACAGTTTCAGAAATTTACCTAATGAGATTTAAAATAGAGCTATCTCAAAATACAAATGAAATCGAGGCTATTCTCAACAACTAGAGATCTGGTACTGATTTGGCCTCTTACATAATGCATTTCAATGAAGAGATGGTGTCGCTGTCTCTGGAGGGGAGATTCTGCAGGGCTAAAACTTATCTACAGTCAGTTGTAAAATCAGGGCTGTGAAAGTGGGAGAAATCGATAAAACCTCACCTCAGAATCCATGTTCCAGAATAACTGGAACCAGGATAGTGCTCCCCAATCTCATTTTTAATAGCTGTCAGTTGTGAAGAGAAGGAAATGCATGTCATGAATACTGATGAAATTTAGTGTGTGTGTTGCGTCATAAGATGCTCATTTAAAAGTATTTGTCATTTTCCCTATAAAAGAAAGGGAAACAGCTATTCCTCAGAAGCTGTCCTGGGGTCAGGAAGTACGCTTCTCCTTGTCAACTACGGGCCAAACTGTTTCACACACACCAGTGTGTGAAAACTGGACAAGATGAGGAAGCAGCCGGTGTGGCATTCACTGGTTTGCCATGTGGGTAAATAAAACTCAACTGTCTGACCAGCCCCACGGCACCTCCCCATTCCACCTGCCCCTCAGCTCACCCTGGGCAAGGACACAGGGGTGAAGTGGAATATGGCGGCAGGAAGCAGAAAGAACTAGGTACAATTTGTTCATCAGCACCTTGACCCCTGTCTCCTTACTGATGCCATCTGGCCCATCCATATGTTCTTTTTTTTTTTTTTTAAAGATTTTATTTATTTATTTGAGACAGAGAGAATGAGAGAGAGAGAGAGAGAGCGCATGAGAGGGGGGAGGGTCAGAGGGAGAAGCAGGCTCCCTGCCGAGCAGGGAGCCCGATGCGGGACTCGATCCAGGGACTCCAGGATCATGACCTGAGCCGAAGGCAGTCGCTTAACCAACTGAGCCACCCAGGCGCCCCATCCATATTTTCTAACAGGAGCTCCACCACCAAGACAGCATGTTATAGGTTGGGAGTTGCCTGCAGGCAATATTTTCAGTATCCTTCTAGGACAAAAATAGATTTGTTTCCCTTGCCAAAGGAGACATCTAGAAAAATGTTTCTATTGCTGCTGTCAAAGAGATTACTGCCTATGTTTTCTTCCAAGAATTTTATGGTTTCAGGTCTCACATTTAGCCTTTAGTCTGTTTTATTGTTGTGTCTGGTGGAATGTGGTCCAGTTTCATTCTTTTGCATGTAGCTGCCTATTTTCCCAACACCATTCATTGGAGAGATGGTCTTTTTCCTACTGGAAAGATTCTTGCCTCCTCTGTCATAGATCAATTGACCATATAATCATGGGTTTATTTCTGGGCTCTCTATTCTGTTCCGTAGATCTATATACCTACTTTTGTGCCAGTATCATACTGTTTTGATGACTAGAGCTTTGTAGTATATCTTGACATATGGGATTGCGATAGCTCCCATTTTGTTGTTCTTTTTCAAGATTGCTCTAAAAGCCTCATTTTAACTTAATCACCTCTTCAATGGCTTTATCTCCAAATATAGTGACATTCTGAAATATTAGGGGGTCAGAGCTTCACCATATGAATTGTAGAACACAATTTAGCCCAGACCACCCACTAAGTAGCTACTTCTGGTGCCAAAACAATGCAAACCCAGGTACACGAAAAGTGAGAAAGCTGCTACATGCCATCAACTTTCAGTGTCACTCAAAAGATTTAAAACCCTCTAGTATTTGAATTCAGGCATCTAAGGGTCTACTACAGGTTTTACATTTAAAAAAATAAAGGAGGGAAAAGTCATGATGCAACAAACTTCGGTCACGATGGTCTAAACCAGGGGTCAGAAAATGATTGCCTGTGAGTTAAATCCAGCCTGCTGCCTGTTTCTGCAAGCACAGTTTTTTTGGCACACAGCCACATCTAGTCATTTAAAGACTGTCTATGTTGTTCTGGAGCTAGGGTTGCAAGGTTGAAGAGCTGCGCCAGAGACACAAGGCCGAAAGTATTTACTACCTGGCCCTTCACAGAGAGAGCTTGCTAACTCCTGCTTTAAACTACGTTGAAAAGAGCCGAGATGCCCTTCAACAGACGAATGGATAAAGAAGATGTGGTCCATATGTACAATGGAATATTACTCAGCCATCAGAAAAGATGAATACCCAACTTTTACATCAACACGGA
>NC_138369.1:31139917-31182927 GCF_054177405.1 Leptonychotes weddellii
TGGACTCTGAGAAACAAACAGGGTTTTAGAGGGGAGGGGGGAAGGGGGATTGGTTAGCCCACTGATGGGTATTGAGGAGGGCACGTACTGCATGGAGCACTGGGTGTTATACGAAAACAATGGATCGTGGATCACCACATCAAAAACTAATGACGTATTGTATGGTGACTAACATAACATAATAAAATTAAAAAAAAAAATAAACTACATTGGTTGGGTCTCTTTATTGTAGGGCTTTTCAGGGTCTGGAAAATATACATTTCAAACTTCAAGGGGAGGACATACAATAAAATTGCATCTTGCGTAGGAAATGATTTCTAAGGTCAGCTCAAACTGAACACTGTGTATGGTCACAATTAACACTGGGGATCCCTTAAGGAAAGTGCCACACCACTGAGTCTACTATTGCACATCATCATCAATGTGGCCAGTTTTTTCCTCCAAAGTTGCAACAGATAAAATTGTTTTAGAGCACCACATGAAAGAGTTGGCTTTTTTTTTTAATGGGCCACTTGTATACAAAGATGCTTATCTTTAAATAATAGAACCACTCTCAGCATGATGAGATACTTGAAAGAACTAATAGCTACCAAGGAATGGGGATTCAAGATATCAACTCACACTTACATCTTGAATTTGCTGATATGTACTTGATCTGACTTTGCTGAAGGTTGTTAGGTTGGATTTTTTTTTTTTTTTGCATTGTTTCTCAGTTTAACCTCTTGCATCTCATGTCCCCCAAGCCCCCAATACCAGAAGTTGTAATAGGTCCTGTGTTCCATGGAACGCATTTAGGAAAATGCAAAAATACTCAAACCATGGGTATCATGGATCAATCAATTAGAAGACATGTATGATGCTTTCTTAACACTAATTATGAGAAGTGTAGGACAAAGCCACAATAAGACACCACTTCATATCCATTAGGTGGGCTATTTCCAAAATGAAAAATAACAAGTGTTGGTGAAAATGTGGAAAAGTTAGAACCCCTGCGCATTGCAAACAGGAGTGTAAAATGGTACAGCCATTATGGGAAGTTCTGGCTAGGAAGTTCCTTAAAAAATTAAACATAGAATTACCATAAGATCCAGGAATTCCACTTCTGGGTATATACCCCAAGGAATTGAAAGCACGAACTCGAATGGTCAGTTGTACACCTGTTCATAGCTGCATTATGTTATATTGTTCACAGTAGCCCAAAGACAGAACTAACCCAAGTGTCCACTGACAGATAAGTGAATAAACAAAATGTGTTGTACACATCACCAGCACAGTATTCGTTTTTAAAGAGGGAATCCTGATACATGGTACATTGTGGGGGAATCTCAAAAACACTATGGTAATTGGAATAAGCCAGACGCAAAAGGACAAATATTATATGATGCCGCTTGTATGGGGGTGCTTAGAGTAGTCAAATTCATAGAGATAGAGAGTAGAATAGAGGTTATCAGAGGAGAAGGGGACTGAGGAATGGAAGTTATTGTTTAATGGGCATAGAGTTTCAATTTGGAATGATGAAAAAGTTCTGGAGATAGATGGTGATGATGGTTGCAAAACACTGTGAATATACTTACTGCCGCTGAATTGCACATTTAAAAATAGTTAGAATGGGGGGGGTGCCTGGGTAGCTCGGTCAGTTGGGTGCCTGACTCTTGGTTTTGGCTCAGGTCATGATCTTGGGGTTGTGTGATCCAGCCCTGTGTCTGGCTCTTCACTCAGAGTGGAGTCTGCCTGAGATTCTCTCTCCTCTACCTCTCCCTATGCTCACGTGAGCTCTCCCTAAAATAAAATAAATAAAATCTTAAAAAATAAAATAAAAATAGTTAGAATGGTAAATTTGACTTTATGTATATTTTACCACAGTAAAAGAAATGCTCAGGAAAAAAATTAAAAGAAGGGTAGGAGCAGAATTGTAGGGATGGGGATGGAGAGGGCCTAAATTGTTTATACAGAATGTCTCATTCTGCTGAAAAATATGAGCAGCTGACAAATCCTTGGCTTGCTTAGGTGACAATATCGTAGCTTGGAGGACAGAGGAAGCAACAAGGGGAAGTGTTATCCCAGGAAGAACTTTTGGGCGATAGAAAAATGAAGCAGAAAAGTGGTCACATCCCCTTGGAATTCAAAGCGGTATTGGCAGGGATGCTGGGGTCCTCACTCGGCTCCTCCAGGGCCTGATTGTGCATCCAGCTCAGCCTCACTGCCCCCACCCCCATGCTCACCCCCTTGCTCACCTTTCCACTCACCCCATCCACTGTGCACTCAGCAGCCTGAGTGAGGGCAAAAATACAGCATTATGCAGAGGATAATGTGACAAACTCCTGTCCACGTGCCCATTACCCAAAATGAACTAATGTTGTTCTTCACGTTCATCTACTCTTTTAAGAAATAGAACCACACAGAATTTAAACCCCCCCAGTTCACGCATGCGTATGCCTGTGTGTGTTTGTGTTACGTGTATCCAAAACAATATACCCTACAGTCTTGTGGTTTTTGCACTTTTTATAAATTGTATCATGCTGTATGTTACACTGCAGTCAACACTGTTTTTGAGATATTTTCACTTTGCTCCATACAGATCAGATCTAGGTCATTAATTCTTGTATAGCACACTATCATACAACCATATCATAGTTTCATTTTCCTTTCCTGGACTGATGGCTATTTGGACGACATCCAGTTTTTGGTCCTAACAAAGGATGTTCCAGTGCACACCCTTCACGGTCCTCCTTCGGGTCCCAGATCTCTCCGTTCAGTGACAGAGGCTGTCCCAGCACATTCATATTGTGGCTGCACTATGTACCTGCAGGACCTTCTCCTGCTCAGTGCAACTCTCTTGGGGGCATTTGATCTTAATTACTATGGCTTTATAAGAAATTTTGATAATTAGGGGAAACCCTCATTCCTTTTTCTTCTTTTGCAAACCTCTCTTATTAAATTCTTGAATTTTTACATTTCCATTCAATTTTAGAATGCTGTTGGGATTTTGTTTAGAATTGCAATGAATTTAGAAATCCTTTTTTGATAAAAATCAGCATTTTATAATACTGATCTTCCCTTTCCATGTATATGGTAGATCTGACCATTTCTTTAGTTCTTCTTTTGTGGTTTCCAATGACTTTTTCTCCTGAAGGAGTTGCACATTTTTTAAAACTTGACTCTAGTTTCTATGTAGTTTTGAGTGCTGAAGTGATTTTTTTCTAAAAACCCAAATCTGAAGATATCAACTATCCCTCCTTGAATGTAGGTCTCCTGAGGCTATCTATTACACTTAAAATAGAATCCAAGCTACTTACTGTGGCATGATTACAGTATGTGGCTTAGCCCTGTCTTCCTCTTGAACCGTATCTTGAATCTCATGTTAGTCATTAAGCTTTAGCCATGACGGTTTTCTTTATATACCCTAAACACATCAAGCTGACTCCACCTCAGGACCCTGCCCTTGCAGCTTCCTTTTAATGCAAACTTGTCCCCCAGATATGGTTTCTTCTTGCCACTAAGGTCTCAGGTCAGATCTCATCTCTCACACCATCCCTTCCCACCAGAGAATGGCCCTTCAATCATTCATAATGGCATAGCTCCTTCATTTCTTCACAGCACTTGTCACCATTGGAAATTAACTTGTTAAACTCTATTGGTGTTTCCCCATTATAGACCATAAGCTCTACACAAACAGGGACTCTGCTGTCTTGTTCTCTCCTGTGTCCTCAGCACCTCAAACAGTGCCTGGCACACACAAGGTATTCAATGAATAGGTGTTGAATAAATGAGTGAGCGAATAAATGAACTAACTTGGATCTCACCTCATCCCCTGGTTGATCCTTCTATGTTCTCTTGTATCAACAAAGAGTGTTCCCTTTCTCCCACTGGCCATACATGTCACTCAAGCAAATAAATAATATTCTGTAGACATTTCTAGTCTCCCAAAGAAATAGCTTGACTGCAGGAATATTTATAAAAAGGAATTCCAAAGGATTTGTGTTTTGCAAATCCAGGTTTCTAAGTTATATAGAACAGTGGAGGCCCCATTTTCTCATTCACCCTATTTCTACTCCCAGAGAAAACCATTGACAATTTGTGTGGAGTCACCAACTTTTTACACATTTACTTAGTATCTCTCTCTCTCTCTCTACCTACCTACCTATCTATATTATCTATTTATCACAGGTTAGAGAATTTGAATGATTCTTTTTTTTCTTTTATTCTTTTATTCTTATTGACAAACTATTATTTTTCAATGGATGCATGAATTTGTTAAGAAAGCTATACTGAACTGATTAATCATTGAACATTATATCAAAAACCAATGATGTACTATACCTTGGCTAATTGAATTTAAATAAATAAAAAAGAAAGTTAAAAATAGAACTACCTTATGATCCTGCAATTGCACTACTAGGTATTTACCCAAAGGATACAAAAATATATATTCAATGGGACACATGCACCTCAATGTTTATAGCAGCATTATCAACAATAGCCAAACTATGAATGAAGAGAGCTCAAATGTCCATCGACTGATGAATGAATAAAGAAGATGTGGTTTATATATACAATAGAATATTATTCAGCCATGGAAAAGAATGAAATCTTGCCATTTGCAATGACATGGATGGAGCTAGAGTGTATTATGCTAAGTGAAATAAGTCAGAGAAAGACAAATACCATACGATCTCATTCATGCAAATTTAAGAAAGAAAATAGATGAACATGTGGGAAGAGGGAAAAGAAAAAAAGGAGAGAGGGAAACAAGCCATAAGACACTCTTAACGATAGAGAACAAACTGAGGGTTGATGTAGGGAGGTGGGGTGGGAGTGATGGGTATTAAGGAGGGCACTTGTTACGATGAGCACTGGGTGTTATATGTAAAGGATGAATCACTGAATTCTACTCCAAAAACTAATATTGCACTGTATGTTCACTGAAGTTTAAATTAAAAAAAAAAAAAAAAAAGGAAAGGAAAAAGAAAAAAGAAAGCAGATTCCTGCTCCCACCTCTAGAGTTGATTTCACAAACCAGGGGTGGGCCCCAGAAATCTTCATTTTCAACAAGGACTCTCGATGACTCTGATGCAGATGGCCCAAAAACCACTCTTTGGGAAATGCTCATCCAAGTCAAGGCAATTTAACACCATCCTTATTTAAGACCATGTCTCCTCTTGAACACCAGGGGGCAGAGGGAGCCACATGTATGCCCAGTGTTAAGATGTCCCATCCCCTTTGTTCAAAAAGAGGGTGTAGCAGATTCTGCATCTCCATCAGGTCCCCAAGAATCTAATTGCTTATGAAGCCACATAAACCATCAGGGAAACAGCTCAAAACTGGCCCTGAGGAAACGTGAGCTCTCCACTCCACACTGCCCTGCACCTCAGTTTCTTCACATGCAAAATGAGAAGTTGGATCTGATCATTCAACAAGCCCCTTCCCACACTAGCATTTTATGAGAAACTTCAACATCTCATGGATTTCTTTGGGCTATGGCTGATTTTTTTTTCCCCTGTACCTTCCAAACTGTCTGGGATGGGCTTGTATTATTTTTATAATGCAAAAGAATCCTAAATATTTTAAAAGATTTTTCTCGTTCCTCCAGCAGGATTTTCACAAGCTGAAATGTTTCTGTTTCGGTGCTCATGTTCACTACTCTCCATGAATACAAAGAAACAACAAAAATCTCAATGTACCTAGGTCAGGGCAATTTAATGCCATCCTTGCTTGTTTGAAACAAATTTAAAATTTGCTTAAATAGGCAAAATTGAATCTGTGACTCTATACAAGATGATAAACATGGGAATTAAACAGCCCAAAGATTCAGTCTTAGCCCAAATCTCATACCACATGGAGAAATGAGCAATACTTGAATATTTAATATTACCCTGTAATTTTTTTTTTACACTTCGGAGCTTCAAAATGTCTGACAAAGTAATCCCCAAGCCATACTTAACAAAAGGAGGCAAGCTTCCAAAAAATCTTCCAGAGCAAAAGTAAACTCCTCAAAGCATGTCCCCTGCCATGAGTTTGTTGGGCACAGTGACATATGGAAAATAAACAATAGCAGCCAGAAAGAGTTTGGCTATTGCCCTGAACTGATGTCTGAGGAAAATGGCTTTAGGAAAAGAAGGTTGTGATTAGGAAATCATGACATTTCCAGCACCCACGTATTAGCATGTCTAGACAATCACAGAAGAGAGATGCAGGGTCTTTACAACTGGAGTTCCCCTCACAGGATATTTACAAATACTTAACTGCTATTCCAACCTTCAGAGTAATTTGGTCACTGTCCTACTGGCGGACCAAGGATGCAGACACCCAAACCTATCACTGCAGGTGGTCTCCTAAGAAAGACTTCCATCAGCTCGTTGTTGCTCAGGCCATAAAACAATGTATTCTTCCCAGCCTCCCCACCCCCGCCAAAACTTCCCATTCCTCAAACCCCGGCAGCACTACCTCTAGGACACGTCGCTCTGTTTGTTCGTACCTCTTTATTTCCAATGCTACCAGTCCACTCTAAGCCTAATCATCTTTCCCTTAGCCTATTTCAACAGCCTTTTTTATTAATTTCCCCACTTGACCCGAGACAATCTCTTCTTCACATAGTGGCCATATTTACATATCAGATAATTTCTTTCCCCTGCTTTAAACTCTTCAGGGTCTTCTCATTTTCTTTTTTTTTTAAGATTTTATTTTTTTATTTTCTTCTCATTTTCATGGAATAAAACTTCAACTCTACTCCCTCTCCACCTCTGAAGCCTCATTTCATGATGGTCTTCCTTTCACTCTTGATACTTCCCACATTGGTTTCCGTTTCCTTCCTTACTTTGCCAAGTCCATTCTCGCTTGCTGTCCCCACTGCCCAGATCACTGTTTCTCTAGATTGTCACATAGCTGGTTCCATCTCGTCATCCTAACTCAACATGCATGATGTTCCCTGACCACTATAGCCTAAATAATATCAACCCACTTTTGTGTTATTCTCTACCTCTGTTTATTTCCTGTATGATCCTGAAATTACATTGTTTACTTGATTCCTACTCATCCCTCCACTAGAATGTAAGCTCCCTAAGGAGGGAGAACTTGCTTGTCCCATTCACTGCTAAATCCCCAGAGCCCAGGACAATGCACATAGTACTCTGACTTTTTGTCAAATGAATGCCTGTGTTGTTTTAGATTAAATCAGGACCCAACTTTTCAGTGCTCCCCGTCCCTTCAGAATCAAAACTCAATTTCTGGCCCAGTTGTTAATTTACAGAAGAGACATATGCCTCTCTATGAATATCTGCATTGTTACTCTACAACTAGGCTAGATTCTCCGACACAGAGCTCATTGCTCTGAAAGCAGAGGATTCTTTGGAGATGTCAAATGAAATTCAAACCTCATTGACAAGCTCAGATGATCTGTACAGTGTGTCTTGACTTGGAGGAACGATTGTGTAGGTTGTCACTGCTGGAAGTGAAGGGCTTAGTCTGAGTGGGTTGATCTGTATGTCACATGGACTGAGGCAGGTAGATATTTTTAAAACACTAAGGAAATTTGCTAGGATATTCTGTGCTCTTAGCCAGGCATTCAACAGGGGGAAAGTTCATTTTGGGTCCAGATAAGAGGCTCAACTAATTTTAAATGTGCCCAAATCAAGGTAATTTCATTCTGACTTATAGAGTGAACCATATAATGGTAGTGACAGTCAATTTTCTGCACTGTATCATGATTTATAAATCATTTTTACAAATTCATCCTCTCTTTTGTTTCTTAGGGAAGTTCCGAAGGTTGGCCAAATGTAGTTACTATACCTATTTTAATATTATGTATATGAGACTCATAATCTAACAATGGGTAAATATTGAACATCGATTTGGAATCCAGATCTTGGAAGATCAGTTTCTAGAGTACTAATGAACCAACAAAAGATATTGCAAAAGGCATTTTAAAAATCAACTTTGTTGAGGTATGATTTGCATGCAATAAAACTACTCCCACTTCAAGTGTTCAGTTCATCAGATGTTGACATAGACACTTTTATACCTATCACCACAATCAAGATATAGAACATTTCTATCCCCTGAAATGTTCCTTCATGTTCCTATGTACTATATCCTCCCTCTTACTTCCTACCTTTGCCCCAGGTAACCACTGCTCTGCTTTCTGTCATTATATATTAGTGTGCTTTTTCTAGAATTTCATAGGAATTGAATCATGTAGTCTGAACTTTTTTGTGTGTCTGGCTCCTTCTGCTCAGCATAATATCTTTGAGAAACATCCATGTTGTTACACATATTAGTAGTTTGCTCTTTTTAAAATTGTTTTGTTTTATTTTGAAGTATTCTATTGTATGGCTATACCCCCAAATGGTTTAGCCATTCATCTCCTGGTGGATATTTGGATTGTTTCTTGTTTGGAGTTACCATAAATGTAGCGGTATGAACACTCCAGGACAAATTTTTGTAGGGATTTTTACATTTGTTCATTTCTTTTCTGTAAATACCTTGGAGGAGAATGGCTAGGTCTTATAATAAAGGTATTTTTAATTTTACAAAAACTGAAAACTGCGTTCTAAAATGGTTTTACCATTTTGTATTCCCACCAGCAATGTATGAGAGTTCTAGCTCTTCCACGTCCTTAGCTACACTTGGTATTGCCAGTCTTTTAATTTTAGCCATTTTTATAGGTATTTGCTGGTATCTCATTGTGGTTTGAATTTGTATTTCCTTGATGCTAATAATATTGAGCACCCTCTTACATGCTTATTGCCCATTTGTATAACTTATGCAAAGTGCAATTTTAGAGATAGGAAATATAAGTAATTTTATCTCTTCTGTGCAAGACTTTGCTTCATTTGAGAAGCAATTTTGAAAAATGTAACCCAAAAAAAGGATATAGAAAATATGCAAACTATAAAGATAAAATATATTGAGGCTATGTTAAAAATAATGAAAACAGTAATATGGTCCACATTTTATTGGCACTGTATTCTGTACTATGTGTTCATCTAATGCTCTAAGAAACCAGGGGGACTGAATTTGCAGAAAGGGGCTGAGATTGAATTAACTTGATCTCAGCAAAGAAGGAAAAGGCTTGGCTCTCTTCACTTCCAATTATTTCTCTCTTCACTAGACTTCATTTTATAGACCATAGGCTCAATTATTCACAGTATCTTTTTTTATCTAGCCTTGTAAAACTGTAAGGTGAATCATTATAAAATTAATATTCAACAGGCTTTATATAACTCTTCTTAATGCAATGCATAACTCAGATTTTTATCACTCCAAGGCCTCTCAAGATCTATAAATGAAATGAACTTAATAAAACACCGTGTATTTTTTTTCATTCAAACTTAAAACACCATGTATTTTAACTCTAACATTACCTGTGCAATCTCAACACCACAAAACCACTCAATTTAGACTAGACAACCAGACAGACGTCGATGACAGAAATGGACGGTACATAAAAGGCCAAGCTGTGCATGAAGACGCTTAGGATGACAATCAAAGTTGTGCTCTAACACATTTGTTTAGAGGGTCTCATGCTTCTAAAGAAAAGGAGATTATTTTGCTTCCAGAGCATTCACACAGGAATCACTATGCATTTTCTACACCCTGTGACCCTCGAAAAAGTTTCTGACTCCTAAGTAATCATCACCTCATAGGAGGAAAAATGTAGTGAATGCATCTACCAAAATCCACCCCCTAATCCCCCCCCCAATAAATGTACTTTATTTCTAACCTAGAAGGAATCTTAAAGATCATTCAGTCCAATGATCACATTTTACAGAAAAGGAAATCAAGGCCCAGACAAGTGAAATGACCAGTTCAAGGTCAGACAACCAGTTGAGAAGAGCTGGGTGTTAAATTCAGATCGCTGACTCCAACTCCAGAGTCTCAGTCTTGTGATTTTTCTTTCCAAGATTTTTCCCTCCTGTTTTCAATAGTTTTCTAGGGTAGATGTAGAAATTTTGTTTTCAATAGTTATACAGGGTAGATGTAGACATTACTGTCTTCTCTGATCTATATCAATGTCCTCAATTTTGGAAATACAAGAACTAAGGTTCACAACCATGAGGAAACATGGTGTGTCCAAGGTTAGGGACAGAGTAAGTGGCAAAGCTGAGACCAGGGACCACTCCTTATGGTTTATCGCTCAGGGCTCCTCTCTTCTTGCCTCGCTGCCTTTCTTCTCTGATGGGCAAGAGGGCTTCCTGTCTTATAACCATTAGGTGGTCGTGGCATGTTACGCTCCATTCAGACACTTCCATAAAGAATAAGTTATGCCAAGATCACTGGAAAAGCCCACCAGTCCCAGGTTTGCACCAAGGCTCTGGCAACCACCAGCACGCATCTGTTTAGGAGGATGCATGCTCGATTTTGACAAAAGACAGATGCCTGGTTTTTGTCGTGTTGGTCTGAGATAACCTCACGTGTGGAAAGAGAGTGCACGGCAGGGAAAGAGAGATTTCTTCCCCACACTCTCACATAAATGGGTTCTTTCTTTGCATAATGGAGCTCTAAATAAATAAAACACAAAATGCATGTTTACGTGATTACAGTTGTTGAGAAAATGGCTATAGAGTTTTATTCCTATTTGTATCCTCTCCAGGAAAATGGAATTCAACAGGAATTGTATAACGGTGAGAAGAAGGGACTATCATTTATTCCCTCATATGTTCAGTGGAAGTTTCTACATATTTACTGGGTGTCAGGCATATAGGCAAGGTGTCAGGGCTGCAACAGCATTCCGAAGAGAACGGTTTCTGTCTTCCTGTGAAGCCTACTGGGAAAGATGGACTATTAACAAGCACGTAATAGGTATGTATATACAAATAAGAAGACAGAGTTTAGGGAGCAAGAGGGCCAGGCTGAAGAATCCTCCACGGTATGAACATGCTGAAGTGGAAAGGGGACATGATTTGGAGCAGACCAAAGAATGTTGGGATTCTGTTTCCTGCCAGAGTAGGTGATCTTGAGCAAGTCACTTAAATTCCCTACTCCAATTTCCTTATCTGCGAAACAAAGCTAATAATTCCTACCCTATAGAGACTATGCCAGCTATTGAGTTAAAGTTTATTAAGTTCCCAGGGGAGCCTGGCCCAGAGTATGAGTTCAACACAAATGAATGAAAGAATCATTATCGAACATGCACTGGATCTCTAATAGTACCAGGGGCACTTGGGCAGAGAGTGATGAAACACAGAGTAAAGAGACATTAACCCTGTCTTCTACCTAGATAGACTGAGAATATATACTCTATTATACATATATACACACACATGTGTCCATGTGCACCTGCGTGTGTGTATGTATGTAACAAATACATAGCAAAGTCATAAAGAAGCACATTTGATGTGGCTGAGTCAAGGAGTGCTCTGCAACAGGACTGTCTAATAGAAATACACCACAAGCCACAAAGGAGAGGCACATAGACAATTTTCAAATTTCAGTAGCTACATTAATGAAAGTAAAAAGAAGCAGATAGAATAAAGTTTAATAACATATTTGACCCAGAGGCCTCTGGGTGGCTCAGCCAGTTAAGTGTCCGACTCTTGATTTCGACTCAGGTCATGATCCTGGAGCCATGCGCAGATTGGTTTTCTGCTGGGAATGGTTCTGACAATTGCTTAGCTCGTAACTCTGCGGCTAGAGAGCAAACTGGGAGCAAACTGTGGATTGAGCCCCATGTCAGGCTCCTCGCTCAGTGGAGAGTCAGCTTGAGATTCTCTCTCACCCTCTGCCTCTCTCCCAACTTGTACTCTCTTTCTCTTTTTCTCAAATAAATAAACCTTTTAAAAAAATAACATATCTAACCCAAGATAGCCAAAATATTATCATTTCAACATGTAACCATTATGAGTTCATTAATGTGATAGCTTGCATTCTATGTTTTTTTTTAAGATTTTATTTATTTATTTGAGAGAGCTTGTGAGAGAGAGAGAGCATGAGCAGGGGGAAGGTCAGAGGGAGAAGCAGACTCCCCGCTGAGCAGGGAGCCCGATGCAGGGCTCCATCCCATGACCCCGGGATCAAGACCTAAGCTGAACGTGGACGCTTAACGGATGGAGCGGCCCAGGCACCCCTATTTTTTTTTTTTTTTTACTAAGCCTCAAACCCTCTGTAAATTTTATACCTACATTACCACTCAATTTGGCTTAGCCACATGCCAGGTGCACAGTAGCCACATGTAGTGAATGTCTTCTGTCCTGGACGGTGCAATTCTAGAAGATTCTGGAGATGTGAGAGTTAGCTGAAGACAGAGGCTGCCAGGTGGGCACGTGGAAGGAGTGGAGCAGGAATGGGACAGGCAGGAATAGGAAGACTCGGTGTTTTTAAGCGCTCTCTCCTGGCACAGAGGTTTTGGTGCAGCACCTTAGAGAAGGCTCCTTCTCCTGGCTCATTTGGCCTCAGGAAGTCCCTAAATCTGCTTCCTGCTGGTACGGGGGCCACATGTGGATTTGGTGCTTACTCTTTGCAGGCCCCTTCAGGCTCTCAGATCGTCCTCTCCTTGCTGGCGCCCCTCACCTGCACACTGCCTGGGGTAGGGGAAGCACGGCTATGTATGAGCGATTTCTTCTTTGCACAGTCCGGCTCTAAATACATAAAGACAATGCCAGGTAAAGACTCGAGCTAGCCCAGCACTGGCTCCCAGAGCCATGAGGCCTGTCAGAACCCCAGTTTGCTCTCTAGCCACAGAGTTACGAGCTAAGCAAATGCCAGAACCATTCCCAGCAGAAAGCCAATCTGTGCATGGTCCCAAACAAGGGCTAGGTGGGCGCATGGGCCTGGCTGTGGGTAGTGACATTTGGTGGAGAGATGGACTAGGAAAGGGAAGGAGACAATGGTCTGACTCTTTGTGTGCACATCATGGCTAAGTCCGTTCTCTAAGGTGAGGTGGAGTAGGGAGACCTACTACAGGAATTTATGTACTATAATGGAATTTGGAGGATGAAGAAAGCACAAATGAGAAAGAAGTGTGTGTGAGGAGAGAGGCAGGAGCCCAGAAACCAAGAGTCATCTTGCTGGCTGTCCCCCAACCACTGGTATATCCTCACCTAAGGAAGCCGTTGAAGTGTCCCCTCCACCAGGGCCCATGATGGGTCACAGTGGTGGCTGGACCTACATCTGCCTCCTTCCCCTTAGTCTTGTCTTGTCCTGTAGCCCAGCGGTTAATAGCAGGGCCACAAATTCAGGCAAGCAACGAAATAAGAGAAGTGAATTGGGCGAGGAGGCAGGATGCCCATTCTCCCCACACTTCCCTGTCCTGTCCCAACAAAAAGTTACTATTGGTTTGAAAGAGGATGAATTTCAGAGCGGTTGCTAATCTCAGCTCAATAATATCTTTATCTGAATGCAAGTCCCCAGTGCAGAAAGAGCCACCCTCTGACCGACCCCACGGTCAATACGTGGGAATGGGGCCCCAGGGTGCCTAGATCTTGCAAACTTTGCAGCTTTAAGTAGGGACATTTTCCAGTTTTAAAATGTTTAGAACCAGATCAATAAATTTTATGCAACATTTTCCAGTTCTAAAATGTTTAGAACCATGTCGATACATTTTTAAACATCGTACTGGGCCACACTGTGTAAACCAAAGAAAACAGACTGTGGGGCTGCCAGCTTGAGACGTCTCCTCTAGTTCAAAGTCATGGTCCTGCTCCACCTTCAGGCAGTTTGTAGCTTCTCAGCTCCATTTTGTTCAGAGGCTTAATTCAGATCAGGCACATGAAGGGCTTAGCATAGTTTCTGGCAGACAGTAAAGGCAGTTAATAACTGGTGTCAGCTAGTTCTAAAGAACTTCTGAGATTTATTTCTAACCATTATATAGGGATCAAATCACAGGATGTCCCCAGAGACAAAACATCTGAAAGAGGGCTCCTCTCTTTCTTACTTTGTCAATTCATGAAGCTCAGTTTGGTTGCACAAAGGAAGTAAGGGGAAGAAAAAAAGGTCAGCCCAGGTGAAAGTCTAAGTTGGTGTAAGTTTTCTAGAAAGCAGTTTGGCAATGTCTAGCAAATAAAAGACTGAAAAAAAAAATTGTATGCCTTTTGACTCAGCGATTCCATTCTAAGGAATTCAGCCTAAGTAAAAAATGCCAGTTTTTCATAAAGAGTTAATCCCAAGAATTCCTATGACTGTGTAGTCTACAACAGAAGCAATTAAGAAGGGGCGCCTGGGTGGCTCAGATGGTTAAGAGTCTGCCTTCAGCTCAGGTCATGATCTGCAGGTCCTGGGATTGAGCCTCATGTCGGGCTCCCAGCTTAGCAGGGAGTCTGCTTCTCCCTCTCTCTCTGCCTCTTCCCTTGCTTGTGCTCTCTCTCTCTCTTTCAAATGAATAAATAAAATCTTTTTTTTTTTTTTTAAAAAAAGAAGCAATTAAGGAAATTAAATACCCATGAATAGGGAATTGGTTGCAAAATTTATGATACATGAAAATGTTTATCACAGCCCCCCAATGACTTTCAGAGCACTTGCTCAGTTCACTGTGTGTCTCCTGCAGTGAATGCCATAAGAGCAGGGTCCCTGGTCAGTCTTGTTCACATAACTGTACGCACCACTGTTCATGAGCTGTCACATAGCAGACACTCATAAATATTTAAATACATACAAGATAGCTTATGTGGTGTGATACCATTTTTGTAAAAAAAAAAAAAGAAAAGTAGACGTATTTTTCTGGAAGAATGGTATTAGTGCTTTTCCCTAGATCAGCCTCAAGCAAACCATGGTCCCGGGACTGGCAGCCAGTTTTTGTCAATAAAGTTTTATTGGAACACAGCCACACTCATTCTTTTACTCATTTTCTATGGCTACTTTTGCACTAGAAGACAGGGTTGAGTTGTTGCCACAGAGACTGCATGGCCTAAAAAGTTGAAAATATTGATTATCTGGCCCTTTAAAGATAAAGTTTGTTGACTCCTGCTCTAGATGGTAGAAGTTCTTTCTGACTGGTCTAACACCTCTATATGTATGTGTGTATCTGTGTGTGTCTTTCTATATGTGTATGCCTATGTATATATACATATTTTTTTACACTGAACACAAATTATTTTTTTAAACAAACAGAAATTAGAATTATTTTTACAAAAGAAAGGAAAGGTTGCAGGAAGGGAGGAGGGGGAGAGTGAATGGGAGAGGGAGGGAGGGAGAGAGGGAGGGAATTGCTTATCCATCTTTATCAATACAGAAAACTGTTCACAGTAAGTGAAAATTTTAAATATGTTATGAAGTATGGTTACATTTTTGTAACGACTGGATCAATCACTGAAAGGAAATGCGCAAAAAGGTTAGGTTAGCTGTATCAAGGCAAGGGAAATATAATAATGGCTTTTATTTCCCACTTTGCTCTTTGTTGTATTCTCTAAATTTTCCAGAATAAACATGCTTTGCTTTCATAATAAGAAAAGGAGAAAATAAGTGATGTTGAAAAGAAAGACAGCAAAAATAAAGTACCCAGTCTACAGACAAGGGGACATGTCCTTGGGGTCCCAGGGTGCACACTTCACAGCATACTGCCTGTCATTACTGAATTCCAATAAAATGAAAACATGGCCAAGATGGAGAGTGTAGTACCCAGGGCCACCTTTCTTCAGAAAGTATTATTGTTGGCCCCCAATCTGACCTGGATGATTTCTCTTTACATTAAAATTTTTTTTTTAATAATCCACTTAATTCTTTCCAAAGCACAGTTTACCATTTCTATCTAGATTACAAACTGTATTTGGAAAAGAGGTTTGCTGGCTTAGTAGTCAGACACTTACAATGCCCCCTACCATGGTCACAATGCCCTGATTTTAGTCTTAGCCAAGGTGGACAGTTCTGGCAATGCTGACAGCTCCCACTTCATGCATCAACTGTGTACCTCTCTGCTTTTCTGCCTCTGAAGCAGGTAACATAAGGTAACACCCCTGGGGGCAACCTTCAACAGTGAGGGAGTAGTGGATACCCCAGCCTCTGGGCCTCAGGATCCTGGCAGAGATGAAAACCAATTGCCCATAGAGACCATCTTTCTTGGCTTTTTCTCCTTCCCTTCCTCCCCTTCCTGTCTCTCTTGCTTCCTGGAAATCTCCTCTTGAATTAGCTTCCTGCACTGAAAATCTTATTTCAGATTCTGCTTCAGAGAAACTCCAACTAAGAGAGCTCATAAGCAAATATCAAACCAATAACACAGAGCCCCAGAAAGCTCTCAAAGATGGTGTGAAATCGAGTTCATCCATTTCTACGATCCATTCCTTCATTGTACATCTATTTAGTAGGCTGCTATATGGGGCCACACACATGCTGGGTGTGCAAAATGAACTAGATAATCACAGTCTATACTCATGGAAGACACAAGATGTTCAGCAGTGACCACGCAAACTGTACTATGAAAGTATAGGAAAATATAGGAAAGATTAATGTTGGGGAGGAAAAATAAATTGCCTCTGTCTTTCTGAGTTTTTAGCAGACACCCCTGTAATAAAAGACTAACAGGAGAAACATAAGCAGAATTTGTTAACATGTACACCTCATTATACACAGGAGATACTCACAGAAAAATGAGTCACTCAAAGAGATGGCTTAGAATTCAGGCTTAAATACCATCTTAATAGGGAAAGGGGTGGGGTACGGAGGCCCCCCAGGGACAGGAAATAATTTTTAGGAGATGAAGGGGCCCTTACAAGGTATGAGGTGGTGTCATGAGGAGGTATGATAGTTTGTGACGAAGTCTGTCTGGGTGTGGTGTTGACTTCTAGTCTCCTCTGCAATGGTTAAGACCCAACCTTCCCTGGTAGGTGATACTCTCGGGGAGGTGATCTATGCCAACTGAATCTTTTCAGAGGACCTATCTTAAGGCAGATAAGGGCAGTTCAGAGAAAGCCTCTTCCTATATCTGCTGCCTTTCAAGGACCTACAGCTCAAAATAATTAATATACCAAAGCAGTATATCTTGGGGTGGCATTTTCTGCTGGCCTTCCCTAACCCAGTCTGAGATGATTCAGCATGAGGTGGTGGCTGTTGTTGTTTTCTCTAGAGAGGGAGAGGGAGAGGGGGCATGGAAGGGGCAGAGGGAGAGGGAGAGAGAATCCCAAGCAGGCTCCATGCCCAGGGTGGAGCCCAACGCGGGGCTGGATCTCACAACCCTGAGATCATGACCTGAGCCGAAATTAAGAGTCGGACGCTTAACCGACTGAACCACCCAGGTGTGCCCAGCATGAGGATTTTAAGAAGACAACATGTAAACAGGGCCCTATGGGCCAGTTAGACAAAGAGAGGGAAAAGGCTTTGATACTTCTTCTGTTTGGGAAGACAGCAAGGAAGGTGGAGATGTGATGGGCTGACAAAGCATGTTTAAAAGGTTTGAAGATTTCAGAAAATACGTGGTCAGCAAACATTCTCCCCTTTCATCTCACATGAGTTAGATATCCCCAGAACTGAACAGGGGCTTGGACACCTTCAGGGTTTTAATTACCGAGAAGACCAAAGTTGGCCATAAAGATTTAAACATGGCCCTGAGGAACATCCTTGCTGTCAGAGGGTGTGCCTGGTGAATTCTGTTCTTGTTAACCAGGGAAAACGTGACTCTTCTATTGGGTGGCAAAAAGCACTCTAACTTGTTTCAAAGACCCACAGCTTCAGGTACCCCAAGATGTCACTTTAAATTGGTTTAAAGAGCACTCGCCTGCTGATTCCCCCAAAGTAGCCTCAGAGAATCTGAACCTTACAAACCCCTAGGGCACACACACTCCCTGAGAATCTGAATCAGCCCGATTCCTCCCAAACACGTGCACTTTTGCACAACGCTTTGTATGCTACGAAAATGCAATAAATACAACTTCGGTGCTTCTGTGTTCACGATCGATTGCCTTTTTTCTTGTAAGTTTGACTTATTTTTATTATTCTCACTGCATATTAATACTTCAAACATTTTAGTAAATTACGGTTCTCTGCTTCCTACTTCAGAATCATTTAACTGATTTAATGAGCTCTATCTAATTATTGCATTTCACCTTTCATATGAGATTGTAGGAGTGTTTGGGCTGAAATAGCTGGTAATAGCTCAAACACAAGGAAGGGAAGGAAATGAGCATGGGTAATGCTGGCCTCAAGACAATTCGTTTTATGCCAGACATCATTCTTAAGACATCTCATATATTCTTAATATATATATATATATACACACACACACACATATACACACACACACACGTATGTAGATATATGAACACTCCCATTAATTAATTCATTCATACATTTACTATCTATGCGCCGGTATCACCAAAGGCACCGGTCAGCTTAAATGGCTCTTTCTTAGGTCTGCGTCCCTCTACGGGGGCATAAAACACAGTGGTTAGGGACTCTTGAGCTAGACTGTGTATATTTACCTCCTGGTTTTACCATTTCTTAGCCCTGTGACCTTGGAAAAGCCAATTAACCAATGTGTGCCTCGGTTTCCCCATCTGTAAAATGGGGGTTATTATAGCAGTTACCATACTATATGCGAACATGAAATGAGTCAGTACATACAAACCAAGTAGGAGTGCCCAGGGCTAAACAAGCACTCCCTAATTGTTGCCTCTTTTTAGTTACTACTGTATTGTGTCTTATCTACAACACTCACAGCAATTGCGCTCATCAATTTCTATCTACTTACCTATCTAATTAGTTATCTATTACTGTTTGCCTCCTTCATCAAATTATAGGATCCACGAAGATTGACGCTAGATTCCCTGTGCCCAGCACTGGGCCCAGCAAATGCTTGTTGAATGAATGAACTAATGAATAAATGACTCTCTCCTGGGACACATGATCCTGCCACCCTCGACAAGCCTTTCACTTCAGAGATTTCCTTTGCACATGTCTATCAAATGCCATTTGTTGGAAATTCCACACAGTCTTCTATCCAGATGGTGCCAGTGACAAAGGGAAGGCATTCTGGCATGCAAGAAAGTTATGCTGCCAGATGACAAGCCAATTCACTGTATTATTCATCATCAAATGTTGTCAGCCAGGAAACTGATCATTGTCAGCTGAGCTCCACAGTGGTCAAGTGAAGCGGCTGATTTTTAATAGAAGTTAGGATCACATCATGAGAGATAGAGGGCGCCATGGTAGGCAGTGAGAAGTGAGAAGTTTCTCAGTCTTGTCTCGGCTTTGCAACCTTGGGCCAGTCACTTCACCTCTCTGGGCCTTTCAGCTTCCTGTTTTTATAAATGAAGGACACAAATTGTCAGCAGTAATGCCCAACCCTGGTGGTATGCCAGAATGTTCTGGAAAGCTTTTTAAAATACAGATCCCTCTAGGCCAGCAGTCAACAAGCTTTTTCTATAAAGGGCCAGAGAACAAATATTTTAGCCTGTGTGGGCTGTATGATCTGGGTTGCAACTGCTTCTACCCAGGTCCCCCACTGTCTAGTCCAAGCAGCTATACACAATCTGTACGTGAATGAGCGTGGCTGGATGTGTCCAGCTTGCCTAGGGCCATGGTTTGCTGACCCCTGTTCTAGGCCGTGTGTGGCCTCCACAGGGTGAGAACCAATTCTCTGCATATTTGCTAACGCTCTTCCAGATGATCTATAAGGGAACCACCAGACTGGGTGCTGCAAGTCTCCTTCCAGCTCTTACTAGGAGCTGTGATTCTACTTTTCTTCACTGTGAGAAGTGACTATTCTCAGTCAACACTATTTAGACAGTAATTTTAATATTCCTTCAATGCATCCCGTTTGGGTATTAGCTTTCTACATACGAAGTTTTTACTCTCTCAAAATTCAGTTCTCTTCTAGGAGAAGTTTGAACAGTTCTTTTCATTGTGTTGAAAAACACCTCGTTCTGTGCGTGATATCCCTTGTCAGTTCTTTGTAAGTGACAATTTATTACTAACTTGAAAATGAGAAATTTAACATTATTCCTTTTGGGCACTAAAGTGATACAATACAGGTGAGCCTTCCCTTGAAGAAAGGATAATACATAAAAATGTGAAATTATGAACCAGTTTAGTTAAGGAGTATTTATAGTTATTTGTGTTATAATTCCTTTGTTTAGAGAATTCCTCTTCCAACGAAGTCATGACTGTTGCCTGACAATACATCCTGGTTTTCTAGAAATAATGCCAGTTTTCACCTGTTGTCTCTTAAATTCACAGAGTACCCATTTTCATTCTCAAACCTACCCAAATTGGATGATAAATTGCATGGTCATCCTTGGTGGTGACCTTGAAGGAAAATAGTCAAAATAATTGCTCCATTTATTTTATACTTACTAAGAAGCAGGCACTGCTCTGAGGGCTTTATCTATATTGTCCCAATTGATCATTACAATATTTTGCTGATGGCTGATGTCCTTAGGTTGGGTTTTTCCAAAAGCAGACCCTGACACAAGGACTTGGGGACAAGTAGTTTTCTGGGGAAATGTTCCCAGAAGCAGAGAGAGGGGAGTGACGGAGAGAGACAGGGAAAGGAAGGAAGCCAATACACAGAACATTTTGAGTTGGTTATGACTGTGAATAACCAGGGCTCAATCTCTCTGGGAACCTTCTGAGAGGTTGTGTGAGCCTGCCTCAGAATTTTCCCACAGTGGGACAAGGAAGCTGCAGTTTTATTTCATAGCTCCCATCCCTAGTTGGTTGAGGATCATTCCTGGAAATATTCACTCTCCCTCCTGCGTATCTGGCCTGTCCACAGTTCAAGGAGCTCACTCCTGTGGTTAGAGAAGGAAGGCCCTCAGGTGAAAGACACAAAGAGCTTTGTCAGCCTGTGTGGGAAGGGTCCACAGACAACCCCCAGGGTAGGCCCAGGAGCACCAGTGGCATCTGCTAGCAGGACACTGATGCTTAGAGAACTTAAGTCATTAAGTCATTTGCCCAAAGGACTGGAGCCATGCAATCTGGCTCTGGAGAGTTTACCCTTAGCCGTAGTCAATGAGTTTTGTGTGTCTACCCCCGAGTCGATTGTGCATCACCCAGAATCTACACAGTGGCCTTGCTTCTGGTCTAAAAGGCCCTCGCAATGACCTACCTGCTGAGTTTCTGCAGCTGTACAACCAGGTGCTGTTACCTCTGTCATAACCACAGACTGAGGTACTCATGACCATGGATTCCCTCTGGCCTCTCCAGGGACTGTCAGGCAAACTCTTCTTTCTCCCACCATCTGTGCTATCCTGAGGCTTGGTAATTCCTTCTCCGACAACATCCCCATGAGATCAAGCCATCAGCTCGTCCCAAAACCAAGGCCTGCTCCCTTGTATATGACACACGTCCTTGTATTCGCCTTGTCTCCTTCCCTGCCTCACCCCTTTTTGCCCTCACCCCTGGTCCCTGGGATTGCACTCTCCAACAAGGTGTCAGCACCTGAGCTTTTATTTTGTAATTGGGCATAATCTACCTGCAGTAAGTTTTGACAAATGCAAATACCTAGGTAACCCACACCAGCATCCAGATCTAGAACATATCCATCCGCCCAGAAAGTTCCTCGGGCCCTTTCCTGGTCAATCCGTTCTTCTCACCCCTCTCCAACCACTATTCTCCTATCTTTCAACATTACAGAGTGACCCCCACCATACCATGGGGCTCCTGAGGGAAGAGCACAGCATCCATAAATTCCTCTTGGTGGAGCAAGTGACTCTTGATCTCAGGGATGTGAGTTCCAGCACCACGTTGAGTGTAGAGATTACTTAAAAATAAAAATTAAAAAAATCTTAAAAAAAAAGAAAAAAGAAAAAAACAAATCTAGCCAGAATCTGATCAAACCCCTATATCCAAATACCAGGGACCAATTGACAGAACACAGTGACTTGAACCATGGTGATGAAATCAGCAAAATCCAGACAGTGAGCAACTCTATAGGTCAAACAACTCAATTTCTCTAACATACAAAATTACAAGGGGAAAACAAAAGAGATGGAGGCGAAACTGATAGATTAAAGGAGGTCTAAAAGACATAACCATTCTCAACAGATTGATGTTACTTGGATCTGGATTCAAACAATCTGCAAAAAATTATATATATATATGCAAAAAATTATATATATATATATATGAGACAAAAGACAAGGTAAACAATGATGGGATATATGATGCCATTAAGAAATTATCGTTAACTTTAAAGATATGACATTGGCATTGTGGAAAAAGAGACCTTACCCTTTGGAGATACACACCAAAATATTTACCAAAAAAATGATATGCTATCTGAGATTTGCTTCAAAATGATAAGGAGGGGGGGCGTCTGGGTGGCTCAGTCAGTTAAGCATCTGCCTTCAACTCAGATCATGATCTCAGGGTCCTGGGATTGAGACCGGCTTCAGGCTTCCTGCTCAGTGGGGAGTCTGCTTCTCCCTCTCACTCTCCCTCTGTGTTCTCTCTCTCTCTCTCAAATAAATAAAATCTTTAAAAAAATGATAAGGAGGGGAGAATGGGCATATTGATACAGCGCAGCTGGTCATGAGCTGAAATTAGTAGAGCTGGGTGATGAGTACAGAGGTGATCATCCTATCATTTTGTCTTTCCGTATATTGACTTTGTTTTCGTATACGGATGTAAATACATATATTTTGTAGTTGGACTTTCCATAATTCAAAGTTAAAACAAATAAACAGAAAGGCAGAGAACTCTTTTAAAAAACAAAACCTGATGTGGAATTCCCATCCTGAAAAGAGGTTTTTAAACTGCTACTTCTCAGGCAAAGTGAAAGGCAGGGACCCAGAACATGCCTTACTTGCTTCCATCTCCCTCCCCTACCCCCCTGGAGGCAGCTTGAATCACGCTGGTGGGGCAGAAAGGACTCGGGCTTTGGGACCAGGGAGACAGGGACTAGTGCCCTACCTCTGCATCCTGACAAGTCACTTAGGTTCTGTGACTTCAAATTCTCCAGCTCTGGAATGAGGCTAACATTACCACCTTGAGCACTGATTAAGAGAGCCAGCACCTGAGTGGGGAGTACTGTGGTTTGGACCCAAATCCATCTGACTCCAAAACCCATGGTTGGAAGCACTATGATGCACCACCTCCGTAATGAGATCTCACTGTTTGGAACTGACCTTGGAGATTCACAGCCAGTTGTTCACTGGGGACAGTAGGACATGTGGTCCCCCAAAACTGCTTCCATTGTTTGAATCCTAGTGTCATCATTACCAGTTATGTGACTGTGGCAAGTCACTTGACCTCTTAAGCCTCGGGTTTTTCATCTGTAAAATGGGGTAATAACTACATACGCCTAGGGGTTTTAGTAGGAATAAACACAAGAATATAAGCACAATGGCCATCTGTTCTTTTTGCCTGCCCAGGAAACATGCTGTCTTCCCTTGGCATAGTCCCTTGATGCTCTTTACAAGAATCCGACTGTCCTAGTCAGTGGTGTTTGAGCAGGAATGACACTACTCTTGGTTCCAGGGGGGGCGGATAGGACTTGTGTCTAGGAGCCCCGTATTCTCCTAGCCATGACTGGCTTAGACATGGGTTTGGGATTCACACTGGGTCAATGGGATCCCAGTGTGGGACTCACTGCTGCCAACTAGAGTAGTCCCCCTCATCTGCACAGGCATTCTATGGCTTCAGTTACCTATAGTCAGCCCTGACCCAGAGCCAGATGATCCTCTTGACAGATTGGTCAATAGCAGCCTAACCCACTCCGTCACAATGCCTGCATCATTCACTTCGCTTCATTGCATCAGGCAGTTGTAGGCATTTTATCATTTCACATCATCACAGGAACAGTGAGTACAATATTATATTTTGAGAGAGAATGACCACATTCACGAAACTTTTATTAGAGTATATTTTTATAGTTCCATTTTATTCTTGTTACTGTTAATTTCTTACTATGCCTAATTTGAACATTAAACTTTACCACAGGTATGTATGTATAAAAAAAAATGTAGTATAAGAGAGTTTGGGATTGTCCCACTGAGGGTCTTGGAAAGCATCCCCCGCAGATAAGGGGGGGATGCTGACAAAATGGGAGCCAGCCAGGAGCCATTAGGCCACTGCACGAAGAGAGCCCACAAATACGGAAGAGAGTACAAGCAAAAGATGCACCCACCTAGGCCGGAAGCTACTTCTGCAAGTTGCAGTCCCACCAGCAAATAAAATCTGTTGGCCTAAACCATTCTGAACTGATTAATAGAGATCCTGGCAAAGAGCAAACACTTAATAAATGTTAGGTAACAGTATTGCTAACATGAAAACAGATCAAATTTCGCATGCTACTTTTTCTTCTGTTGCTTTGCTTAGATTCTTTATTTCAAGGTTGTTGTTGTTTTTAAATTACAGATAATTTCAAATAGATGCAAAAGCAGGGAGCAAAGTCTAATGAACCCCCATGAACTCCAACAGTTATTAATTCAAGGATAGCCTTGTTTTGTCTGTACTCCGCCCACATCCCCTTTCCTATATTATTTTGAAGCAAATCTCCAACATAAACCTTTTCATGCATATTTTCTTCCAAATCCTTTTATGTTTCCTTTTGTAGGAGACACTTCTGGCGGTCTACGCATCATCCACTTCCTCAACTATTGCATTCAACATGTGTTCATTTTTTCTCAATGCCTCCCCTACATGGCCAGAGATGCAGATGTTACTCAGGCCCCTGTGGTGGACCCGTCTGGCTTAGGGGTAATTTCATTTTCCTTGTTGGTGACAGGGTCAGGAAGGTGACTCAAAATTGGCCACTGAAACATGAATGGAACCCTGCTGGGGAAGCAAGAGGTCTCTAGGAAGTTTTCTGCCCTCCTAAGGCAGCCACAGAAAAAATGGTCTCTCTTTTCCCTAGGAATGTTGTCCTGTCTGGACATGGTGCTCAGGCCTGGAACACCCATATGTGCTACCGGCTTGAGGTTGAAGCTCATATCAAGGATGGTGAAGGACAGGGAGAAGGAAACAGAGGCCTTCATGATATTGTTGAGCCGCTAAATCTGTAACACAAAAAGCCTGCCCCATCTGTGAACTTGATGTTCTAAGAGTTGCAAATCTGCCTCACTGTTTAAGCCTGTGTGTGCCCAGGTATCTGTACTTGCTGCTGGAAGCACTCAACTTTGCCATCAATACAGACCTACGACCTCTATAGCCTGGGTTTCAAAGGCCAATGAAGTAACCAGTTTGGGATGGTGTAGCAAAGATATATTTTTTTTTTTTTGAGAAAGAGAGAGCATGCACGTATGTGCAGATGGGGGTTGGGGGAGGGGCAGAAGGAGAGAGAGAATCTTAAGCAGTCTCCATGCCCAGCGTGGAGCCCACACGGGGCTCAATCTCACCCTGAGATCATGACCTAAGCCAAAATCAAGAGTCAGACGCTTAACTGACTCACCAGTTGATTTCTTGATTTTCTGGATTTCAAGAATCCAGTTGATTTCTTTCTTGATTTCTTCCTTATAGACAAGTTTGCATAGGTAGTCCTGGTTAAGGGGGCTCTACACTTATCAGAACCAAGTTTGTCCTGCCATCCCTAGCCCACAGCCTCTATCTCATCTCAGCCAGCTGCTCAGGAAGAGGACAGCCTCCAGCCACTGGGAAGAAGACAGAGATGATGCAGACACCCGATACCTTTAAGACAACCCCAAAATTAATCCCTCACATCACATCTCATTGGCCAGAATGTAGTCACATGGCAACAACCCACTGCGTGGAAGGCTGAGAATGTAGATATGATTCTGAGTGGCCACATGTCCATTTCTATTCCCACTAGAAAAAAAGGGGGGGGGGAGAAATTATTGAGGCACAGCTAGCAGCCTCCGCTACAGAAGAAGCAGGGAGGGTTAACTGATTTGGTTATTTTTTTCAAATTTTTACAATTTTTCATTAAAACAATTTCATTAAAACGACTTCAGAATGTAAACAAGATTTAAAAGAAATGTTCTTGAGCACTCCCCCAAATGATTTAACAGAGCCTGTTTACTTCATCCCTTTCCTTTCTTCTTTTTAGGTGGATCTCAGAAGGATTCCAACAATCAGTAATCCCCTGCTAGCTCAGTTTAATACCTTGTATACATGAAATTAATAACCAAACGTTGCCAACTTCCCTTAATTCCAAATGTCTTTTCCTTAATTAGACGGCATGACGGTGGTTTAATTATATTGTTTGATAGTCACCAGAATCCCATAACAAGCTCTTATTTCACAATCCTGTTATTAATCAGAATAATCCAATTTATGGAAAAGTAAAGACAGACAAATAGAACAAAATGACAGAGCTGGCAAGGAGCACGGTATTCTGTCGCCCAGCTGAAATGGCTGTCAATACAGGGTTCACATAGTTAAGATATAAACGAGACTTTGATTCAGTGGCAGCAGGTTTTAAATGATGCATGAGAAGCCACCAAACCAAATCCCTTTCTCCATGGTCCCCTCAGGGTCAAGTACCATGTTTCAATTATAATTTCACCAAATTGCTGTGATGCAGCAAGTGTTTCAGATTAATAGCAGTACAGCACAGCTCTCTGTGGGACAGAATCAGAAAATCTAGTTCAGAGGTTTGTTGAAATATACCCCAAGACACTCAGCTGCAAAACACATTAAAGGCTCCAAGATGATTGGAATATTTCCGATCTGTATTCCCCAAAGAGGTTACTTTTGCAGAAAACAAGTTTATCATTTATGGTAGCAAATAAAATTTCTCAGCACGGCCAAGGAGGCTTCTTGCAATTACATCAGAAAGGCACCACCACGCGGTTCATTATGGAAATCCTATTTACATTAATGGGGAAGGCTATTGTTTTGTCAAGATGTGTTTCTTTCTCAAGCATGCTCATGAGGAGCTTTTGGTTTGGCTTTTCATTTCAAATGACTCTATTCCTTGGAAAAGGATTTTGTATAGAAAGACATTGTTTTGAAAGTTCTACCACAAACTACCAGTCAAGTTTTAAGATGTCGTCTAATAGGAGTTTGCCATGGGTCAAATGACCATGGTCTTGCCATACTGGACACATCAAGAATAGAGAGCTGCAAAGGATGGCAAGTTTTGTCCATACTGGTACCTGTATTCACATTTTCGAGCCTTGAAGTGAGTCTTTGGGAAATTGTATTTTTGGCTAACGCCCTTTCCCTACATTATCTTAAAGAAGTAAGAGCAATTTGGGATCTAACTTCTTTAGTGGTTCTCACTAACTTCACTGTTTATAGTTCCAAGTAGAGGACAAAGGACGTTCCCTAAAAGAGATGAAGGCTGCAGGACAAACTTTTGGACTCTCTCTAGGAGTAATTTACTTGGTAGGAATGGCAGAAGACCAATATTAATATACAGCCTCTGCTTTCTTTGACCTTTTCCCCTCCTAAACTGCATACTTAGAGCAAGTGTGCATATTCTGCCTGCCCTACTCTTGGGCTTGACAGAGCTGTTGTAATTTTCTATGGGACTAGTGGGTAAGGGTCTACTACATCACCGCAACTCTTCCCAAGTTTGGGCTCCGAAGTCCAGATATGGAGATGGAATATAATGAAGACCATTATGGTTCAAGTCTACAATGTGGCTTCATCATCAGTAGAGCTCATATCTTGATCCCCACTTCATTCCTCCTTCTGAACTTGGAGAGATGGGAATATGATTATCTCTTGCAAACTCCACACCTGGTAGGGCTTTAGCAGAGTCATCTTGCATTTGATGCTAATTTGCTTCTCCAGCCATATTTGTCTTCTTCTCTAGAGTCATCTAAGGACTATATTTCCATTTCTCCAAAATCCTTATGGTTTTGTGTCTGTTGGAAACTCAACTGATGGTTTATATTCCAGCTGCATGGGTACATGGAGTATTTTTTAATAATGAGTTTAATACAACTTGTGAAATAAAAATTTAGGAGAAAAAGTAGATGAGCTCTAGGCAAGAGACTTGAAGTGATCCAACACAGTGTTTAGTCAAAAGGGAGAAAACCTATCCAATTCAGTAAGGGATGGCTGTTCCTTCCATTGTCACTCCCAGCAAGCCTTAGCTCTTAGGCTACCTTCTCTCCCTAGGCTTCTCCCATCCTGCCATATAATTTCTTTTCTTCATTTCCAACCTTTCCTGTACGGTTCAAAAATTAGAGGTTCACTTCGGTCATCCCAGTCTTCTTCCAAAATACAAATGCTAAAGACCACCAGTAATGTATACAATGGTCTGAATTACTTGCTCTCCTCCTGCTTTCTCATATGGGGCCTCGTCTTAGCTCATGTACGTGCTAGGGACTACTGTGTACATGTGAGAGAGACCTGTTCTAGCAAACTGAAGTTAATATGTAAGAAAGAAAGAAACGGCTCCTGGCAATTCATCTATGAGTGTTTCTGACCCCAAAGCTACAAGTTTAAATGCTATGCAGATGATTACAACAGCAAATGTTCAACACAGCAAAAACCAAAGAATTACAATTGGAAGATATGTTCCACTACAATATAGCCCAATTGCCTTAAACTCCACAACACTGCTGCAGATCCCATGTGCTGTTTTATTCACTCATTTATTTGCCACTTAGGCATAGCAAGCATATGCCATCCAAGAGGCCATAATGAACAAGATACATAGGGTTCCTATCTTCACAGAGGCTACTATCTGTTTGGGGCAGACGGGCTGTTTAACAGGCACATAAGGCAGGAATAAAATGCTATGAATGGAGAAAGGGAGGGTAGTAGGAAACCCCATAGCAGAAGCAATTCATCCAGTCTAAGGATTGGAAAGGTTTTTGTGGAGGAAGTGGTTTTTAAGTTTAGACCAAAAGAATGTGTTTGAGTGAAAAAGCAAACACCTTGGTGCTAGAAGATAAATTCAAGTTACAGGACTGCCTTACCCTAGCTAGGTGACCTTGGGCACATATCCTTGCTTCTTAGGCTATAGCTCCTGATCTGTAAAATAAGTTAGGGTTTGGAGAACTGAACCTGGAAGGTTCCTTCCATCTTTATAAATCCTGGAAGAGATTGCCAGTCAGTTCAGTCCATCTTCAGTCCATCCTTTACAACAAAAGGCTACTAGCACAAATAAGAGAAAAATCAAAGAATTGTGAGTAGGGAGGTTACACTGGTGAAACTGGGAAAACCAATAAACTCTGAAGTTAGACAATCATAGGTTCAAGTCCTGCTTCTGCCCTTTACTAGCTGGGTAATTCTGAGAATATTTCCTAACTTTTTGGGGCCTCAGGTTCTAATTTGTAATATGGGGAAAGACTATCATAGTTGACTCTTGAACAACACAGGGTTAAGGGTGCCAATCCTGGGGCGCCTGGGTGGCTCAGTCGTTAAGTGTCTGCCTTCGGCTCAGGTCATGATCTCAGGGTCCTGGGATCGAGCCCTGCATCGGGTTCCCTGCTCCGCGGGAAGCCTGCTTCTCCCTCTCCCACTCCCCCTGCTTGTGTTTCCTCTCTCTAGCTGTCTCTCTCTGTCAGATAAATAAATAAAATCTTAAAAAAAAAAAAAAAGGCAGTGCCAATCCTACCCCACGTGGTCAAAAATTCACAGATAACTTCTGACTTCCCAAAATGTAACTACTAATAGCCTACTGTTGACCAGAAGCCTTACTTACCGATACAACCTTACATAAATAATTGAATAACACATATTTTCTATGTTATATGTATTGTATACTATATTCTTACAATGAAGTAAGCTACAGAAAAGAAAATGTTATTAAGGAAATCATAAGAAAGAAAAATACAATTACAGGGCTGTAATGTGTGGAAAAACACAACAGCTCCCAAGCTTCACCTTTTGTAACTTCAGTCCCTGGAAAGAGAAAACCTCAACCTTCAGGGTCCCAAGTTCAAGCATCCCAGGAAGAGGTCCAGTTGGTCTACCTGGAGTCAGGTGCCTGTCCCTGGACAAATCAAAACTTAAAAGAGAACAGGGTCCTGTGGTATAAAATGGCTGCTCCTTTAGCAACTAGGAAAATAGACCTTGGCTGGGCAATTCCCCAAAGAAGAAGACTGAAGTAGAGCTGAATAGAAAAGCCAACAAATGTTGACTATCTTTTCTCTGCAAACTGCTTCTCCAATGCCAAAGACATAACTAACTGAAAAATTAAAAGCTAAAATTCTGTTTAGGGGAAAGAACCGTCACCTGGGTTTCAGAAATCACTGAGCACGCATGCATCGGCTTTGCTCATGCCAACAGAGCCCCGTGAACCTGTAGTTCAGTGCCCAATTTCAATTTCCTTAGACTTTAGTTTACTTTCTTAGAAGATGGGGAGGTGGGTAAAAGCTGCAGTGAGACACAGAACTTTAAAAATACCCTAAACAAGCATCATTGCTGAGAACTTTGCTGCAGCCCCAAGAATATCACAGAACTAGGTAAACTGGGAGTTACAGGTCATACCCTGGGGACATCTGAAGTCTGCTCCTGCACTTAATGATCACAAACACACTCCCACAGGTGTGTGTTCTGTGAAGATGACTAATAAGGAGTGGGAAGGAGGAAGAAAAGCAAGAGAAAAGAGAAAGGGAAGAAAGGAGAAAGACAAAGAAAGGAGTGAGAGAAAAAAGGAAGGAAGGAGGAAGGGAAAAATTGAAGGAGGGAGACAGGAAAGCTAAACCAGTCTGATCTGGGCCACTGTTGTAACACCTTTCTTTCTTTTTTGTTATTTTTATTTTTTAAAGGTTTTATTTATTTGAGAGAGATTGAGAGTGTGGGCAAGAGAGAGCGCAGGAGCACGGGGGAGGGGCAGAAGGAGAGGGAGAAGCAGACTCCCCGCTGAGCAGGGACCCCCCCCCCCAATGCAATGCGAGGCTGGATCCCAGGATGCTGAGATCATGACCTGAGCCGAAGGCAGATGCTTAACCCACTGAGCCACCCAGACGCCCCCTGTAACACCTTTCTTTAAAGAGCAAACTTCATGCAGGCGTTCACAGTGGAGATTTTTTTCTGCAGGTTCACTTACCTCAATTCCCTCTTAACTTAAGGATGAAAGCTTTCACCAACATTTTCTGAAATACACTGGGGGTGGCAGAAACTGCCAATCCATCCAGGGATCGCTAAAGGGTGGCGCTTGTGTCCCTGCTTGAGATGACATCATGGGATCCCCAGAGGGGCCCCTAAGTAACATTGCATCCCAGGGTAAAAAGTTATCAGTTTCTGGTCCTCTTTTAATCCCTCTGAATAGCCCTCGGGCAGTCTCAGTTTGGTGCTATTATATGTGTAGCCCCTCTCTAAAACCAATTCTGTCCCCTATGGTACAGAGAGAAAGCAGAGCCTCTGGGGGGCAAGAGGACCTAGACAGAACTGAACAATATCAGTGTGCTTTCATTGCAGTTAATATTCCAATAATGTTCAATTTTAGACTATGAAGATTGGTATTCCTTTTATAGTAGTCATGTAAAGTTACCCAAGAAAATTTTTTTTTAGTTTAGAAAAGGCAGCAAATTTAAAGAAAAATCTCAAGAGCGGTAGCACCAGATGTAACAATGATTCAATGGAAGTATCTTTTAGTCAGTGAGCATGTACAATTCTGAGGTTCATGGGTCAAAGGAGACCTCGTGTTCCAAACCCATGTTAGTGTGGGAGTAACAAATACTCTGGGTGCCAAAAAGCACCATTGTATTCTGAGACCTTCATCAGAGCTTCCAGCCTTAAGAGCTGCTTCTTCAGCGCAACATTTTCCCTTACGAGGTGCTTACATGGATGATAGTCATGATTACAACCATTTAGAGTCCTAAAGAGATTTCCTCTTAAAATCTTCAGTCTAAGAGGCTATTGTGGAGTCCACATTAGAAGGAAAGTATGCCAGGTATCCGTATTGGACTAAGGGAAAGCTTCAAATGGATTGTAGATCTGCCTCACCTCATATTAATGACAAAACACTGAAAAATACGGGACCATCTTGGGAACTGGTCACCAACGGGACAGTGCCCGGCACTCCATGCTGGGAAACTTCATGGAGAGAGGAAGACACTGAAAACCTGGAAACCGTTGGTGGAAAAATAGAGACAGGTCCCTTTGCCAACTCCTAAAAATAAAAGCAATAAATGTTAACCAACTGTGACCCATAGAGTTATTTTTAAAATCAACTGAAATAAAATGGAAGACTGAATTTCCATTATGATGACGTTACTGAAAGCCCCAAATTGATTATTTCATTTGAAAGAAAATGTCATTTAAAAATAAAAACCAGTTACATCCAACAAATAAATAATGACGCCAGAACACTGGTCAGTGACCCTTTTGTGGGTTCAGCTTGCAGATTTGGTTCTCCCTGAAATAAAATATATCTTATCCCTCTTTTCTCTTTATACATGCAATTATGGCAACCATGTTTATTGCATTCTCTTTGTTTCTTTGGTCCTGCTTCTTTATTTGGATTCCTCTTCTATACCCTTGTGATACAGATCTTTCAAAAATACTACTTTAAATCCATGTAAGCAAAGGGTGGGATATTCTTTTTTTTTTTTTCTTTTTCTTTTTTTAAGTAGGGTCCACACCCAGCCCAGAGACCAACTTGGGGCTTAAACTCATGACACTGAGATCAAGAGTCGGACCCTTTACTAACTGAGCCACCCAGGTGCCCCAAAGGGTGGGATATTATGAGCAAAGAATGGGAGGTTAAGTTACCTCTGCATTTATTTCGTATCTTACACATACAAGATTTCACCGTAGGTACTATGCTATGAGCATTTCAGTTTAATGGGCATCCAAGACAAATATACCAACAGTGAAGAGCAATGGAAGAATGATTTAACAGTTCAAGATGACAAAGAAAAATCATAAGATTTTATAGGACTAATTGCCCCGTCAAATTCCCACAGTGGCGGTATGGGAAATGTAGATGAGTGAAGGGTATCAAACACAGGGCAATGGTGCTGGTAAAACACAAACACACACACACACACACACACACACACATTTTGGCTGAATGGGACAGCTCAATAGAACAAACATACATAGTGGCCATGTGGGAATGGAATTTTTTTTCAAATTGTCTGGAAATCTGTTTGTTTGTTTTTCCTAAATGTAAAACCTCAGGTTTTTAACTGCTGGCAACTAATGCAAAAAAAATTTTTGAAACACTATATGGATGAAAGAAACATATTTATAAACTGGAGTCAGCCTGTGGCTTGCCAGTTTGCAATTCTCCACGATGTAACTAAGCTATTAAGGCTTGGGACTTGGACCCATCATTTAACTCTGAACTAAAGAGAAGATACAGGATTTATATCATCTTGGGAAAAAACAGGGATATTTGTATAAGGAGAAAGGAGGCAGAGTGCCAAACATATTATAGGGAGGGGCAAAGGGTGAATGAAGCCCCAAGGCAGAAAAGGTCGAGGCATGTCCAGGAAACAACGCAAGAACTGCGTTTGGTTAGAAGTGAAACATGAGTATGGAAGAAGTGAGAGCCCAGGCTTGGAAAGCAAACGAAAGACCAGGTGGACAAGAATGTTGAAGTTTAAGCTAAGTCTAGGTTCTATCCTAGTGGCAATGAAGATTTGGGGGTGCAAAGGCTGATGCAATCAAGGAGGTTTTCTAACAAAATTAACCCAATCTATCTGGAAGATAAACTCCATGGGAAGTGTCTGGTCAGAGGTTACTGCACTATGTCAGGAGAATCAGCTGGAGACCAGAGGAATGGAAATCTCAGGGGTGAGATAAGACCTGTAGCAATGGATAAATCCAGAGGACTGATAAATTCTTTCCTCTTAGAAGATGTCAGAGATAACTCTTCTGTTTGGGATCTTCGGTATTAGTAGGTGTCCTAGTGTGAATATTCAGGAAGACATTTGGAACCTGAGTTTAGGAGATGATCCAGAGATACTGATGCATTTTGGAGTGTTTACTTACATATGGATGGTCCAGAAAGAAATTTCCCAAGGGAAACGCTTTATTTTTTTATTTTTAGATTTTATTCATTTGACAGAAAGAGAGAGCACAAGCAGGGGTAGTGGCAGGCCGAGGGAGAGGGAGAAGCAGGCTCCCCACAGAGCAGGAGGAGCCCAACGTGGGGCTCCATCCCAGGACCCCAGGATCATGACCTGATCACTTAATCAACTGAGCCACCCAGGCGCCCGCCCCAAGGGAAAGGCTTTAGGGAGAAGCCTGAATCTTGGAGGATGAATGCCCAGTGTCTATGTTTCTTCCCGCTTATTTCAAAAACCTTGCTAAATTGAGAAATCCTTACCCTTGAATTTGTGTGGTCATCTGGTCTCAAATATCTGCCCATTCTGTTCTATTCACATTGTTATATGTATCATTTAATTTAAATGTGCAAACTCCAACCTCTGTAAATCTCATCTCTTCAACCTAGGTTATGTTACAGCAATAAAAAGGAAAGAAAAAGTAAGCTCTAGAAAAGGTATGGCCCCGTCAAGAATGGCTAAAATGTAGTCCTATCAAGGGTCTAAGAATTGCCTAAGATTCCTTCCAGTACTGTTAAGTAATACCAGAGCCATCATCCATAAATACATGTTATAGCCCCCCCAAAATGAAGCCCCTTCAATCCAGAATTTATCTGATAGTTACCAGGTGCTTTACTCACCCACTAGAGCTTGGCTTTCTGAAGGCTTCACCCCATCTTAGGAAATACCATCAATTAAAGATGCATTCTCTTGAGAACCCAGAAATAAACTCTAATGTTCACAGTCAATTGATTTTCCACAAAGGGGCCAACATAGTTCAATAGGGAAAGAATGGTATTTTCAACAGATCATATTGGGACTGGTGGATAGCTACATGAAAAATAATGAATTTGGTTACCTACCTCATTGGATAAACAAAAAAATAACAAAGTATATCACAGACCTAAATTTAAGAGCAAAAACAAAACAAAAAACAACCTATAAAACTCTTAGAAGAAAACACAGTAGTAAATCATAGCATCCGTGAGATTTCTTAGATAAGACACCAAAAGCAAAAGCAAAAAAGAAATCAATAAATTAGACTGCGCTAAAATTAAAAATTTCTGTGCCTCAAAGGACACCATCAAGAAAGTGAAAAGATAACCTACTGTCTTGGGAGAAATATTTGCAAATCATATGTTTAATAAAGAATGTAGCTCCAGAATGTAAAAAGAAACCTTATAACTCAATAATAAAAAGAATAGACCCCCATAAAAACATAGGCAAATGATTCAGATAGACATTTCTCCAAAGAAAACATACAAATGGCTAATAGGCACATGAAAAAAATATTTGTATTATTGGTCATTAGAGAAATGCAAATCAAAACCATGAGCTACCACTTCACACACACCAGTATGGCTATCATCAAAAAGATGCACAGTAATAGGTGTTACTAAGGATACAGAGAAATTGTAACCTTCCTACTTCGCTGGTGTAAATGTAAAACAATGTGGCAGTTTCTCAAAATATTAAAGATAGAGTTTCCATATGATCCAGAAGTTCTACTGCTAGGTATTTAACCCAAGAGAAATGAAAACATATGTCCACACAAAAACTTGTACACGACTGTTCATAGCAGCATTATTTATAATAGCCCCAAGTTGGAAAAAGTCCAAATGTCCATTAACTGATGAATGGATATATAAAATGCAGTATATCCATACAATGGAATATTATTTGGCAATAAAAAGGACCGAAATATGAATAGTGCTACAACATAGGAAAAAACCTCCAAAACATCATTCTAGTGAAGTCAGAAAAGACCACAGATTGTATGATCCCATGTCCAGAATAGGCAAATATGCAGAGACAGAAAGTTGATTATGGTTGCCTCAGTCTAGAGTTGGGGTTGGGAGCACGGAAAGTGACTGCTAATAGGTACTGGGTTTCTACTGGGGATGATGAAATGTTCTAAGGAGAGATGATGGCGATGGTTGCCATTTTATGTACTAAATGCCATTGACCTGTACATTTTAAATGGGTAACATTTCGAATGCATAAACATTTTTCATGGGATGTTGGTTACGTAAATTACATCTCACTAAAGCTCTTTCAAAAAATACATCTGCACCGTAGAGTGTACTAGCCAGAGAGTGCGTGTGATTCTTTTCGTCTTCTTCCTTTAGGTTCCTGAGCCAGTCCTTTTCGTTTGTCAGTAGTGCCTTCATTCTCTTCACCACAAACCGGCTCCTCTTCTCTTTCAGAACAGCTTCCATGTTCCTGTCTCTCAAACATGCCAGGCTTGTTCTTGCCTCAGGCACTTGCAATGGCGCTTCCTTCTTGGAAAGCTTTTATCCCAGGCAGATATTTGCAAAGTTGCCTTTTGGTTCAACGCAAAAGCGAAGACTTAGGTTTCTTTAGTTCAAGCAGCCCATAGTCACCACCTTCCACCCGTTGTTTTGCTTCATGGTATGCGTCTGTGCTGTGTTTATTTCCACAGTCACATTTGTGTTTGTTTGCCTGCTTATGGATATACTACCTGTCTTCCTCACTAGCGCTTATGCTCCCAAGCTGTCCGCACCACATGAGGCCTGTAATCAAGTGCTGCTGGCTGCCTAAATTTTAAGATGAATGGAGCACCATTAGGATGCTTGGTTCTACAGGGGTGCCTGGGTGGCTCAGTGGGTTAAGTGTCAGCCTTCGGCTCAAGTTATGATCTTGGGGTCCTGGGATCGAGCCCCACATTGGGCTCCTGGCTCAGCGGGGAGCCCGCTTCTCCCTCTCCTTTTGCCTCTCCCCCCAACTTGTGCTCTCTCTCTTTCTCTCTCAAATAAATAAATAAAATCTTTTAAAAAAAAAAAGATGCTTGGTTCTGCCCTTGTAATCATGTTAGAGTATGCCGTTCAGTTAGGTTCTAACAGGATACCTGGAGGCCAGCAACAGGGAAGTCATGGCCAGCTATGGGGAAAGTCAGAGGCCTGTCTGGGCAGCACTCCACAAGAAGGCAGATGACACTAGACAGGCCCAAGATGGCAGGTGTCATGACCAACTGGGAAACCCCTGACCAAAAAACGAAGAAAAAATGGGAAACCTTGTTTCCAAGAAATACCGGCCCCCAGTAATGAATATTCCAGCCCCTAGTTAACAACTGTCAATAAAAAATAGAAATCCAACACCCAGGGTATGCAGCTCTCTCTGTCTCTTAAGCTCACCTGCTCTCATATCTAGAGAGTGTACTTTGGCTTTAATAAACTTTCCCACTTGTGTTGCTCATTCATTGTGCTGTGTCTGTGCTGGAATTCTTTCCCTTGACAAAACCAAGAGCCTTCGGTGACATCTTTGGGACAGGCTGAGTCGAGGCTCCAGGGTCCGGGGTGTCCCCAGTTCACCCAGCAACATCAACAACAAAAAAGGAAAGCCTTATTCTTCTCAAAACTCTACCCTCATTCACCACCCCTTACCCCAAAAAGCAGCAAGAATTTCCTCCACAACATTTTACACTGAGAAACCTCTCCCCGAAAGACCAATTTCAGGAAAATAGATTCCTCTTCACCTGGTGGCTTGTTGAAATTTATGTTTCAGTTTAACTAGGGTCTCCAGCAAGATCGATGAGAGGAGAGAAAAGCAAATGACAGAGCCCAGTTCACACATCGAAGAAAAGGAAAATCAAAGCAGGGCTCAAACAATAGGGTATCAGGAAGCCCCGCAGCCTTGTGCTGTGTTCCTCTTTTCAGTGAGGAGTCCTCCAGTTAGCGATTACCCCGACAAAATGACGATCACTGGGGGAAACAAAGTGGAGAATGAAGCATGGCACATTGTGGAATTTCTCAAATTTATAGCTGCCTTTGTGTGGCTAGCCACAAAGCATCGAACCCTTCAATCTTTGAAAAAGAAATAAAGAAAGAGAGAAAGAGAGGCGGTGGCCAGAGGGGGTGGGGAGCCGCGGGGGGAGAAAGAAAGAAAGGGAAGGAAGAAGAAGAAAAAAAATTGTAAAAGCAAGAGTATATCCTCATCTAACATTCTTCCAGATAATAAGAAAATCAAAACAAAGGAAATGATACCTATTAGGAATTAAATGTTATATAAAAGCAGCATATCTATTGATTTCTCTTCTGCAAAAAAGAAGGAAACCAGAGCTAAAGTTACAAAAACAAAGCGCTTCGACTGGTGCTTGATTCCTTGTTAACCTAGGACAGTGTTGGGGACAGGTGTGGTCAACAGGGAAAGCGTCGGCAGCCTGTTTCACAATGTTACCTGTTACATCACGAGAGACATCACATCCAAATGACATCACATCCAAATAACCCAAACCAGGGTCGCAAGAAGAGATGAAGACCAAGTTCAGATATAGCAAAACAACTCATACTATCACAACCATGTCTCCAGGCCTGAATGTTTTGAAGACCTCTCTATCACATCTGAGAGACTACTGAATATTTAGGACCATCCTTCAGGAAATGTCACGCTCAAGCAAGAGGAGAACAGAGGTTATGAAGGGATCCTTGCACCTAAGCCTCTTCCTCCCCCTCCCCTGCCCTAACCCCAACACGTCCCAGATGTTCTGCCAAGAACAAGTTTAGTATCAGCTTATCACAGGCTCTAGACTCAGCCCTGCAATTACATCCTGCCTTGGCAGGAAACTGAACCTGGCAATCGAGACTCCCTCTCGGCTCTGATTCCTGCATCTCGCTTGTTTGGGGAGGCAACAGAACATGTGGAATGACTGCATACAGAAGCAAGGGTCTGCAAAGCCCTGCATCTGAATCCTGGTTTGGGCATTTCACCATTTGAGTTTCAGCAGCTGGTAGTTTGTCACTGGTGAAACGGTGCCAACAATCCCTTTTTTATAGGGATATGGAGCATCTGATAGTTCCTGGCTCTCATTAGGTGTTAGTTCCCTTGATATACAGTTTTTGAGATTTTTCCAGCAGTAGATGGGTTTATACTGCCCAAAGGACAAATGCAAATGACCAGAGGCCCGCAGCACAGCAGTGATTAAGAGCCCAGGATTAGAATCGAATTAGACTCGTGTTTCTGGGAATCCTCTGGTCAAATTCCTCTTTGTGACCCGAAAACACCTTAATCTGCAGGATTTACATAATGGCCCTCCATCAGCCCCTTGACACAAAGGGGAAGTCTGAAAACTTAATGTCACACTGGGTTCTAGGCATCCGGACCATTTCTACACATTAAAACACAGGAAGGGAGCAGCTAATATTTGTAAAAATCCTTGAGGGAAAATTTTGGCGACTGTTTCTGTTAGAACATGGTGAGGGACCTGCCCCTCTAACTGACATACAGTTATGATTGGACATCCCTGTAGCTGATGATCTCTGTCCCAGGGGACTTCACAAAAGGGTCAAAGCATCTCCTTCCTTGAAAGAGTCACCTGTGTCATTGAGCTTGTTCCATCCCCTGGCCTAGCGAGCTTAGATGTAGGAGAACACAGTGCCCCACTGCGGAGGGCTGTGTGCTCTGCGGACCCTCCACACACTGCTAGGCATAACTCGACTGGAGCAGTGACAGAACCTCTTCTCGCACTGTTGATTACATATCTTCAGGCTTCGAAGAATCCAAATACGACCTGAAGAATCAGGCCATCTCGTATTTGGTCAAGATTTTAAAAGAATGGGTTCAAATTCTAGCTCGATAACATCCTAGCTGAGTGGTCTAGAGGGACTTACTTGATTGTCCTGTCCTTTGGTTTCTTTATGTATAAAATGGGGAGAACAGCAGTACCCACCTATTAATACAGGGTCATAGGATACTGAACATATTTTTTTTTAAAGATTTTATTTATTTATTTGAGAGAGAGAATGAGAGAGAGAGAGCACATGAGAGGGGGGAGGGTCAGAGGGAGAAGCAGACCCCCTGCTGAGCAAGGAGCCCGATGTGGGACTCGATCCCGGGACTCCAGGATCATGACCTGAGCCGAAGGCAGTCGCTTAACCAACTGAGCTACCCAGGCACCCAGGATACTGAACATATTGTACAAATGACCAGACAGAGCAGAGCGGCACTTTATGATGAGTGGTGGCTACAATGTACCACTTGGCACTCTCCCAAAGGAGGACCAGCCGACGTAAAATACACTGAAATTACATGATGTCCTGATAGTAATTTGGCCTCAAGGAAATTTGCTCAGCGTGAGCTAAGATTGAACCCCCATTGATCAAACTGATTAAAATAATACGGAAGACATGATCAATAAAGCCATTTAACAAAATATCATAAAAATCTATCACATTCTCTAGCAGACTTCCAACTAGACATCAACATCTTTTTTAAAAAGAAATACTATATTTCTTGTTGCATGAAGAGTTACTCTCTGTTCTATTATTTTTTCCTCTTCAGTACACAAAAAAGAAAAGGGAGAAATATGTTCAAGAGAAAAAACAAGGCTTAAAGATTGGGCATCAGTTAAATGCTATTTGGCAGAAATGAGAAGCAAGACAAGATTGTGAGGAAGCGAAACCATTGCTTCCAACCCAGGGTGAATAAAGAGTCTGCTTTATGGTTTGAATCAAGAATCAAAGGTTATGCATGTAGGAAATCCCGGTTCTTAGAGGTCCGATGCCTCAAGTTTCATTTTGCCACGAGCAGGAACACACATACAATTATTAACTTCAAACCTCGTTATTTCTTCATTGAAATGGATTTTTTAAAAAACCTTCATTTTTCTTATCTCTGAAAAAATAATCTATATTTTGTTTCTTCTATCTTAAACAACTTCAGACAATACATTTTTTTTTAGGATTTGGATCTATAGGTCTCCAGAACTCTAAATTCTCAATATCTATGGATCAAGCCAGATTGTCAGCGTCCCATATTATTATTACTATTATTATTATTATCTTATGCCCTTGGTTTTTATCAAAGGCTGATACAAGAAGCACCATGGGGACAAAGACAGATGTACAAGGGCACCCACTGTAGCACTGTTCCTAGCAGGAAAAATTAGAAATATTATATTCTACTTGTCCATATGTCGGGTACTGGTTAAATGGATTAGGGCACAACCATACAATAGAATATTAAGTGGGTCTTAAAACAAATGACACAGCATCATGTGTCTTGATATGGAGTGACTTCCAATATATATTAAATTTAAAAAGCAAGGTGCAGAAAAATGTATATAGTGTGCTCAAAATCGAAACATATATATACTCACACATATATGCACATCATATGTACAAACATGGTTGCACACACATAGGATATCTCAGATCTTGAAATCAATGGTTGTTTCTCAAGAGAATCTCAGAGGTAAAGATTTTTTTATTATTATTATGTTATGTTAGTCACCATACTGTACATCATTAGTTTTTGATGTAGGGTTCCATGATTCATTGTTTGTGTATAACACCCAGTGCTCCATGCAGAACGTGCCCTCTTTAATACCCATCACCGAGCTAACCCATCCTCCCACCCTCCTACCCTCTAGAACCCTCAGTTTGTTTCTCGGAGTCCATAGTTTCTCATGGTTCATCTCCCCCTCCGATTTCCCCCCCTTCATTTTTCCCTTCCTTCTCCTAATGCAGAGGTAAAGGTTAAAGGGAGACATATTTTTTCACTAAATACCTCTGTGTACTCTGAACCTATTAAAAAATTAAACCCAAAAAGAAAGGCCATTAAGAAGTTCATTCTGACTGTGTGTGTCACAAAAACCAGCTCTTTAAAATGTTAATTGGTGTCCCACAAAAAAAGTATTTATGTCCTACCCATGTTAGGGCTTCACAATGTACATCCTATATTAGAGTCTCTGAGAAGGTCTGCAATCAAGAATCTTGCATAATTTAATTTAACCCAACAGTTCCCAAATTTCTTGGTCATAGAACCTCCCTTCTTTTTTGAGGGGCACTGTCTCTGAACTCTGCATCGTGGAGAATACAACATTGCAGCATTTATTTTAAAAGGCTTTGGCCACTGTCTCTAACTGATAGGAAAGAAATTAGCAAGCAGTTTACCTTTATTAACGCTTAGGAATAAGCATACTTTGTAGGCTGAAATCATAAGAAGTCTGTATTCACTTAGAATTTTTTTACACTCTGGCAGCCAAGAGGCACAGAGCAGATGTCCCTCAACTTTCTCATTTTTACAATGGGTATAACAGCACCTACTTCGTGGGGAGTTGTGAAGTTGAAATGGATAGTCTGTGCAAACATGCTTCTCATAAGTGACATGCAGGAGACGTCAAACACTTACTAGTCCCTGCTAGACTTTCTTCACTTCTAGGCCAGCAGTTTCACAAAGGCGTGGAGCTCTTTCCAAGGGGCTAGTGGAGTAAAGATGAAGGCAAACCCATCAGCAGGACTGACAACAACATCGGGAGCCTCGAGAAGCACAGTCGATGGGTCTTTGTACAAAGAACAAAGTATTTTAATCACTTTTATTGCTTGTGACCTGAAAGATCAGTGGAGGAAGAGACTCCCGGGGGTGAAGGTGAGGGCGTCATAAGGAATAATAATAAGCTGTTCTATTCACCATGATTCAGTGACTGTGTTTCTGGCTTTGGAAAGATGAAATGCGGCTATAAATGAGGTGGCTCTCTTATCTGCAGCGAGTTGGTTGCTGCAGAGACCATTCTATTTGTAAACATTATCCAGGATTCACACCAAGTAAGGCTTAAGCTTGGTGTTTATCCACCAGCTGCCTTCCCTGCAGGATCCTCTCATATAATAAAGGAAAAGTGTGACTAGATATTACCCAGGTGGCCACCCTAAGAGTGTAACAGCTATGTTGGATTAAAAACCACAGCATGTAGAAAACAAATTTTCACTTATCTTCAAATTCTTAAAGGAAGGGAAAAGTCAGTTTATCTATAGAACATATTTTAAATAAATAAGGTGATGTGCTTAATGATACTCAGCTACCTATGTTCTGTGAAACCTTGGCTCAAAATTCTTTCAGGAGGTTGGTAGTCAGGAAAATGTACTTAAAAAGGCAAAATGAGACAATTTCAAGAGACCATCTGCTGGTGACAAGTCTTTGTTGATCTTTATTAATGCCAGACTGACTGTAGGGGGTTTCTGGTTGAAATGATAAAGATCGATACAAGTAAATACAGTTAGTTCCCTTTAGGAATACCACTGCCCACCAGAGTCTCAGGCACCCAAAATAGGATAGAATTCACAAGGGATAGTTCTGTAGAAGATTAGGAGCTGCAAATATTGCCTGGTGTCACAGAAACACAAAAGTTTTGTAGTTCATTAGATGAAAAGCAGTGACCCTTCAAATGACAAAAGAAGTAATTAGTGTGCTCAAATGACAGGCCGTGTCAGACGTGTTTGATGATTGAAAGTTTAGAAATTATGTGCATCATCTTTGACCCAGCGCTTTCATGGTCAG
>NC_138369.1:31183427-31285121 GCF_054177405.1 Leptonychotes weddellii
GGCGCCTGGGTGGCTCAGTTGGTTAAGCGACTGCCTTCGGCTCAGGTCATGGTCCTGGAGTCCCAGGATCGAGTCCCACATCGGGCTCTCTGCTCGGCAGGGAGTCTGCTTCTCCCTCTGACCCTCCTCCCTCTCCTGCTCTCTGTCTCTCATTCTCTCTCTCTCAAATAAATAAATAAAATCTTTAAAAAAAAAAAAAAAAAAAAGAAATGATCATTGTCAAGCACAGATGAAGTTATAAAAAAATATTTTCCTAAATCCTGATGTGAATTCTGCCAGGAACACATGTGTAACTTCGACCACAGGCCTGACCTTAGTCTCTTGTCTAAAGCCAACTCTGGAGCAGCCTGGGGACAGCTTGCCCCACCCTGCTCTCTGTCCAAACCACAGTGGTGACCCCCTCCACCACAGCACTGAGTTCCGGGGCCTGGCCCTCTCACAGTAGAAAGCCAGGAGACCAAGGGTCCAGATTGTCATCTTCTGGCCTCCAGGGACCATCAGACGCCCTGAACACAGCCCAGATTCCCTTCTGGAAACCAGTCTGTCAGCGCATGCTAGCGAGCGTGTTTACAGCGTCTTCTTGGGCAAGTCATGACACCAGATCCAGGAAGTGGACTGCAAACAGAAGTCAGCACTGGGCAGCAAGAAGGCCAGTCAGGTCAACATTGTCAAGCTCTTTGTCTTCTTTTAGAACTAAGGAACTGGACCCGAAGGCAGACAGTGTCACTGGTAGAATCAGTGCCCCACAGCTATTAGCAGTAACCCAGTCAGAAGGCTTGGAGCAGACATCTGGGGCAGGCAAACCTGAATGTAAATGCACCCTATAAATATCAGTCTCTCTTTCCCCCTGCTTCCTGTAGATAGAATAATAAGATAACACTTCAAAAGGAAGAATTCCTCACCAGAACAGGCAATTAGATACTTGCCTTTCAAAAGAGATTGCTGGAATGTTAAGGAAATCTGGGTTGAATCCTCAGTATAGAGCTTCATGATTTAATCGCTTTGATCAAAAACCCAGAAGTTGTCCTTGTTTCTGTTTTTTATCTCCTGTATCGAATCTACCAGCAAGCCCTGTCAGCTCACATCCACAAGATACTGAGAATTCACCTACTTTTCTGTTACCTCTCTTCTAAAGTGATGGCCCAAACCACCAGACTTTCTTCTTAAACTCCGCTGTACCTACCTTGTTCATCTGCCACACAGGAACTGGAACGATCTTAAATCCTACTCAGATCATGTGACTTTTCTGGTTTAAAACCTTCCAATGGCTTCCTGCTGCATTTAGAATAAAATCCAAGTTCTTTACTGTGTTCCTAAAGAGCCTCTAATCTCTTGACCCCCAAAGATACTCCTCTTTCCTAGGCTCAGACATTCCAGGCACATGGCTTTCTCTTTCCTGCTGTAAAATAAGTCAAGCCATTTCCTGCCTTGGGCAATTGCACTTGCTATTTCCCCCAACCAAAATGCTTTCTGCCCCCAAAATTCTTTCTCATCAATCCTGTCTCAGCTCAAATATCTTCCCTTCAAAGGTCTTCTTGAGCTAAGTGCCTTTTCTAATGTGCCTCACCACATCCCTTGTGCCGTTTTATTCTTTGTGGTATAAATACATACATATACCATATTATTTGTTTTTGCTTAGTTATCTTCCCAAAAAGAGCAAAAGCCCTGTGAGGACAAGAAATTTATTATATTATATTGTTTACTTGGAAGCAGTCCTAGCATACAGTAAATACTCAATAAATATTTGTCAGAGGAACAAGTCCTGGGTATAAATATAAGCATTGAACAATAATGAGTCCCCATGAGTCCATAGCAAGTTAGTTAATATTTATAAGTCTCTGTTTTCTCATTTATAAGTGATACTAACAAGCGCCCAGTAAACGTTTACTTTTATAACTGTTGTAAGAGTTACAAGTTATATATTATAGAGTTATAAGTTATATAACTTATATAAGTCTACGTGTATGCTTTTATAACTAAGCCTTAACTATAGTATAGTCTGAGAAATATAAACACTGAGCACAGCTGAAGTCGTAAAAGTTTCTCTTCATTAAATTGCAAAGCTAATTCCTTGAAGAGCATGCTGTTACGTGACATCCCTCAGGCTTTGCAAACAGCTCTGACAAGCAAAGAGCACAGAGCATTTGGGGTGGGGGGTGGGGGGGAGGTGATGGAGAATATTACAGGACCACACAATGACTTTACAGTTAGACCCAGAGCTGGACTATTCAAATTGTGTTCTCAAGTGGTACATTACACTCTCAGTGCTTGTGTTGACTTTGGCTATGGACTATGCAACAAATACATTATACTCTGATCTTCAAACACTGGGTTCTCAGGCAACTCAGCTCAAGGGGCAGCGACAGGACGTTTTATCACATCCCATTTATCTCTGCCCTAATTTTGCTTAAACTGGGGCATATACTTCATATTATTTTTCAGGGTGTGTTTGTGAGGTCCTAGAGGTCAGGGAGGGAGGTTTAAACCCCAGATGTCATTCTCAATCTTACTTCCCTCTTCTCTCTCATGCAGTCCTTCACCAAGTTCAATGGAGTTCACCTCCTGAAGATTTCTGATCTTTCCACTTCTGCCTCCATGATCACCTTCCCGGTCTGGGCCATCCACATTTCCTGCTGGGCGCCTCTGCTCTAGTCCCCTAACTGATCCCATTATTGCACCACATTTCAACACTGAAACCAGATTATTCTCTTCAGACACAAGGCTGATCGTGTCATATCCCTGACACAACCAGACAGGGTGACATCCCTTTGGCAAACATCCTCACAGTTCCTGTTACTTTCCTTCCTTGTGGTTATCCTCACCTGATTTCATATTTATTTACGTGATGATTTAATCACCTCTGTTACTTCTTAGACTTTAAGTTCCATGAGGGTCATGAGCAATGTCTGATGTCACTCACCATTGTGTCCCCAAGCGTCCAGCACAGGGCCTGGCATGTAGCAGGTGCTCCATAAATGTTTGCTGAATGAATAACAGAATGAATGAGTCTCTATGTCCTTAGCCTCTGACGGTACCTGAACACAAATTCCCAATAATATTCCTAAGCCCAGTTTCTCCTTTCCCCTTGTGGTCTCATGTTCTGAACTTTTCTATGTCACACACACACACACCCACCCACCCTTCAATCCAAATCACTCAAAAGACTTACTCCTCATTACCCAGAGATATTTGCCCTAAGAAATATTCCTGTCATAAAACTCCTTATCCTCTTTTCCAAGAACATTAAGTAAGTTCAACCAATGTAACATTCACCCTCTAGCAAAACAAATTTGCCAAATGCCACTTGTAAATGAAGAATGTTCAAGGACATCAACTACATTCTGGCATCCTTTTCAGGTCTAACTTAAGGACTAACCCTGCAGGTTATCATTCCCTTTTCATTTAAATTTGGAGCACAAAGACATTCAGAGGATAAATGGCTACCCCACTCCTCAGTATATACCCTCAACTCCCATCCCACTTTCTCTAAGGCATTCTCCCCACTTACTGTTTCCCGGAATGGCATAGATGCAAATTTACAAGTAATGTCTTGGGACGCTCCCCAGAATGCCATCCGTTAGGAGTGGTTAATACTGGTTAATAAGTTTACCTTGGGCCCTACCCAAGGGAGTTGTTACTGGAAGCATCAAAAAGAGTTCATCGGGGCACTTTCTTCTACAACGATGAAAACAAAAGTTACTATTTACTCAGTGTTTTACTATGTGCTCTGCACTGTTTAAGTATGTGCAAAACTCCTGTGAGAAGATATTAGTATTTTAAGAAGGACATTTAGATTCAGACAAGTTCAGGAGCTTACCGGTTATTAAACCACAGGGACAAAGCCCATGTTCCTGATTACCACTACATATAATAGGGTTATGAACACCAAAAATTCATTTCTGATAACTGAGGATATGAATGACAAACAACATTATAGATGCTCTAGATTTGCATTCAATTATAAGCTTTGTCAAGCATTAAAAAAATAACAAGTATATTAGTTAGCTTTCGCTAGGTTATGCTTCAGTAACAACAACCCCAAAATATCAGTGATTTGCAATAAAATAAATGTGTTTCTTTTTCATGTTACTTGTTGATCCTGGGTCAGCTGAGGCTCTGCTCCCAATATCTTCTCCATTCGAGGAATCATCGTGGGATTTGATGGCCACTTGGCAGAGAAAAAAAAGGGAAAATGGCAGACCCAATGATAACCCTTAAGGCTTCTGCATGGACATGGCATATGACATTTCTTCCCATATGTTACTGACCAAAGCCAGTGACATGGCCAGGCTTAACATCAATGAGTTAGAGAAGTATTCTCCTTCCACAGGATACACAATGCCAGTCTCATGGCAATGAGTAAGGATACAGGTTCATTACTGGGAAAGGAGCACATAACCAGTAGTGGTAATAAAATCTACCATAATAAATGCAGATGTAAGCTCCTGGGGGTCAGACATAATCAACATCAACTCACCCAAGTTACTTGAAAGTAGATCGAAGTAAGCAACAGAAAACTCAACCCAAACTGGCGTAAGAGCAAAAAGGGGGACTTAACTGACTCGGGTTAATGAAAATTCCATGGAACCATAGGTGTGGCTTGATAACTTGGCCCAGACACTCAAATGAAATGATGTCATTAGAACCCAATCTCTCTCTCTCCTGCCTTCTCCCTCCTCTCTTTCTCATTTTTCATCTATGCTTTTTTTAATGCTGGCTTCACCCTTAAGTAAGAAGGCCACCCGCAGCTCATGGCTGATAGCCTTATAGCTTCAGCCAACAGAAAGAAACATGTCTCTTCTGATAGATTCTGAGCAAAACTGGCCCTAATTGGATCAACTTGGGTACCTAGACCATCTCTAAATCAATCAACATGGACGGCGGGTTCAGTGTTTTATTATTCACCCCTGGGCCACTCCCAGAGCAGGAGGTGAACCCTCCTGAACCCCACACACTGAGAGGATTGCCCCCTTTTCTCTAAAATTCCTGAAATAACAAAATCCCTGAAGAGTTACAATACTAACCAATTTCACAACATTCACAGTGACTTGCATAGAAAACAGATTCAAGAGTCTGGCATTTTTACAATATTTACTAAAGCTACCATCTGTAACAATTTTTCTTCTCTTACTTCACAAATCCAACTTGTCTTCATTACAAACAATAACTAATAAGATGATGTGAAAGATTAACTTAAAATTTACTGACTAAAACAGAGGAAATACAAAAAAAAAACAAAACCAAAAACAAATTTTGAGTTGAAACCTAATCTAACCTACTTATAAAGGTCAGGCCCAAATATGTTCCATCTGGGATATAAAGCAAAGACTCCTATTCCATTCCCATGCCACAAAATCACTGCATACTAATTTGGGAGATTTTAATTAGGGAAATCTGTGCTGTGAATTATTGGCAAATTTTAATGAAAACAGTGGTCCACAGTTTAGTATTTGTCTCTAGGCAGACAGTAATAAAATAGCTTATATGTCCATTTCATAAGTTAAATAATTACAATGTCTTTAGTGCATTTCTCTTCTTGTGTTACTTAAGGCAACACTAGTGACTGTCCCAACCAGACCCTAAATTTTGATGGTTTAACACTAGAGAGCTTTACTTTTCATCGAGGTAACTGTCCATAGTTGGTGTTCCAGACTGACAGGCAGCTTTCCTCACGGCAGTGATTCTGGCATTCTGGCCTCTTCCATCTCTTAGCTTGCGGCTCTTCACCCGCCAGGACAGGGTTCTTCAACCTTGACCAACTTTGGACCAGACAATTCTTTGTTGGGTGAGGATGTCTGGCGTATCGTAGACTGTTTAGCAGCATGCCGGGCCTCTACTTATTAGATCCCAGGAACTCCTCAACCCAAGTTGTGACAAATGAAAATGTCCTCAGACTGTCAAATGCCCACTTGTGGGGTGGGAGGACAAAAACGTCCCCTCGTTAGGAAGCACTGGTTTAAAACTAGGCCTGTGGGCGCCTGGGTGGCTCAGTCAGTTAAGAGTCCAACTCTTCATTTCGGCTCAGGTCATGATCTCAGGGTCATGGGATCCAGCACCACATTGGGCTCCGTGCTCAGGGAGGAGTCTGCTTGAGGATTCTCCCTCTTCCTCTCCCTATGCGCCTCCGCCTACTCATGTTCTCTCTCTCTTTCTCCCTCTAAATAAATAAATAAAATCTTAAAAAAAAATAAAACTAGGCTTGTTATTAATTTTGTTAAGATTACCAGGTGACTCCAATGTGTAAAGAGGATTGTGAACCAATGTCCTCCTCATAACTATATCCTAGAGAATGCATGGAAGAAACACAAGCTCTTTTTTTTTTTTTTTTAAGATTTTTACTTATTTATTTGAGAGAGAGAGATAGCAGGAGAGAGCATGAGTGGGGAGTGGGAGAAGCAGGCCCCCTGCCAAGCAGGGAGCCCGATGTGGGGCTCGATCCCAGACGCTGGGATCATGACTTGAGCTGAAGGCAGACGCTTAACCGACGGAGCCACCCAGGTTCCCCAACACAAGCACTTCTTAAAAGCCTTGGCTTGGGATTATCAGACGTCCCTTCCACTCACCACACACGAACAAGAGCTAATCATGTGTACGTCCTCCTACCTCCGCAGCCCCATGCAGGGGGGATGAATGCTGGGAAATGCAGCCCGTTGCTGGGCAGCCACTTCCTAGCAATAACTGTCTAGAAGAGGAGAGCAAATTTTGGTGGATAGAGGCATCTCTGCCTCATCTCTCAATTTTCCCCCTTTTGATAGAAGATGGCCTCCTTCCACATAGACAGGACCTCTGTCACAGGCTGAACTCATGACAGGCCTTCCTAGATATGTTGTCTTTAAGTAGAATTGGCAGACTGCATCATCCTCCGCCTCCTGGAATCAAAGCTCTTGGGTTAGGAGTCAGAGCCATTGCTCACCAAAAACAGCAGAATACTTTCGACGTACCACGTATTATTCTAAGTATTTTCCATTTGTTTGCTCATTTCACTTTTGCAACAACGCATGATGCAGATGCTATTAAGCATGCACATTTATAGATGAAGAATTTGTCCAAGTCAAGGGCACAGGTAAGAGTCATACTCAGACTGTGGGATTCCCCAGGTTCATGCTCCTGACCATCAAGGCTATACTAATCTCTATAGGGAATGCCCTCTCCAACAGAGAAACTGCAGCACAGGCAGAGAGAGCTGAAGCCCATGGGCCAGCTCGGCTCCTGCCTTCACACAGGGTGTTTATATGAGCCATATATTCCTCTTTCCCCTTTAGTTAGTTTGAATGATCTTTCTGTTATTTATAACCAGAGTCCTAATTGCTGTATCATGTGAGAGCATTAACCCACACAGGTTCTCCAGTTCTGGAAATTAAACATTCTTAGATCATGCTCACTCAGGACAAAAAGTGAGCTCTTCTTCTGATAGCCAAGGGTACTGAGCTTAGCCCCTTAGTTACTGGCAATATGGTGTCCTTAGTGGGAGTGAGTTTATTAGGGAATTCAATACCAACGAATGCTAATGCTGGTGTGAACCTGCCCTGGGCTTCTGAGATTATTCTGCATGGATGCTGAGGCTGAGTCTACACCTTGCAACCATTTCTGGAATTTTAAAATCCTAAACCCATGTTAGATGCGTAGGTGGTTTCTTAGTGCCTTATGCCCACTTGGGCCTTTCTCTCCCCATTCCTCTTCTTACCACCATGTGAAACTCAACCTTCAGCTACTATGGATTTAGTTCTATCATCAGTTGGCTTACTTGTGGCAAGACTGTAGACCCTTACCTGGGAACACTGACCATTCCTAGATTTCTTATTTTTATCCATCATCAGACATCTCTGATGCCAACAGCTTGCTCAGATTACCAGCCATGTCTTATTAGTATCCATAATATAAAACTTGCTATTTTCTGTCTTATTGAATTTCCTTGCAGAACTGGGTCTAGTACCCACACATCCTCAGCCCAGTGACCACATCTATTTCTAAATCTTGGCCCCACCCAATGTAAACCACCCTCATTGTGGTTAACCACCTGCGGTGAACCATGAGCATGAACAATTTCATTCAACAAATACTTATTGCATCACTCTTATGGCACTAAGTGCTGGGGGTACCAAGATGAATAAGATATGTCACATGATGATAAGATATATCACCCTCTTTGCTTTATCCCCTCAATAATTTTTATGAGGACCAACTATGTGCCTGTCCCTGGCTAGTACTGCTAATTACAACCATGAGCAAGATAACACAGTCCCTGCCTTCATGAAGCTTAAAAGTTGAGAGGGAGGGAGGAAAGGAGGGAGAGAGAGAGATAGAGAGAAAGAGAGGGAGAGAGATTATAAACAGGTAAACACATAACAAAGGAAACTATTTACAGAGACTATGAAAACTGCCACAAAATAGAATAAAGAGACTACTGGAAAATAGGATAAAAGGAGGGAGGGATCTACTTGGATACAGTGGTCAAATTTCTAAGACCTTAAAATGTTTCCCTGTCTTGTACTAATCTTCCATTCCAGTCCCTAGAAATTTTCAAATGGCAGCCAGTTCTGGTCTAAATTCAGCTTTTAGTGTGTTTTGTTTGGCCATCATAATATTTTTAAAAAAATAATTCAAGTGGGCATGGTTCTCCAGTTTGCTTCAGGGCCATCTCCCTCATTGCTTCTATTGAGCCTGGATTATACACTTATGCAATCTGCCTGGTTGGGTTTTACCAGCCTTTCAAGTTTGTAACTCTTGACTCAATCTTTAAAATACTTGAGGCGATAGATTTGATCCCTTTCCCCTTAATTTGATTAATACATAAGTTTAGTTGGCCAATACTCCTCCTCTTCTAAAAGTTAAATTGTAAACTAAGAATCATGTGTGTGAATGTGAGTTTGTGCTCTTGAGTATGCATAAATGGAAGCACATTGTTGGCTGCATGCAAGGTAGAAGAATCTAAGTCCGCCAACTGTTCAAGTAATAGCTCTTGCCTCAATATGAGTTCAGCCAGTCACTCAAGATTCCTAATGGAGCATCTGAGACTGGAGATACAGAGGTAGTTAGTCAGAAACATCTCTCACCCTTGAAGCATGCATACATGAAACATAGAATTTATATCCCATTTAGAAGACCAAGAGCACTAAAATGTATCTGGGAATATTTATCAGCCATAAAGTGGTGAAGGTCTACTTGGAAAGCTTGGGAGTAACTAAGCAGACACACGAGATGTTGCACACATGCTAGATTAGGTCACCAAGCATCAGAGTTTGTTAAAAAAAAAATCATGACTGCTTAGATGGAACATTCGGAGTAATTACAGTTGAGCCTTAGCTTTATGAAACCCTGAGATTATAAGTTAGATAAATTAGGAGAGCGGTTCCTTGACAAAATGGTTTCTTCTGGGGTCACAGAAGGGCAGACCATATATTTATTCACAAAGCAAGGTCCCTGGGTCCCTGAAAATATGTACATTTGTATGGGATTTATCTCATGTTTCATTCCAGAAAGATTTACAAATAGCCTGTAATAATCCATAAAATATAATCAGATGATGTAACATAAAGGACTTCTTTCCTCCCAAATCAGAGAGAACTTGTCCAAGTTAGAATGTTGGTTTTTTTTCTTAGCTGATATTTTTACCTTTCAAGGTCTCCACTTCCTACTATATAAGAAGAGTGGAATAATTTTGCCTACTTCCATGGGTGGTTGTGGGATTAAATCATACAATCCCCAGAAAGCATGAAATACAAGCATTATAATAATAGCTATATTTGTTATTAGTTTAGAACTCTTAAAAAAATTACACAGATGATAATATCATAACATAAAATGACAGTGTCAGAAGCCATGGCCAAATGAGGAGCAGAAATGAAGTCAGTCCAGAAGTCTCTATACAAAACGTTAAGCAGTTTCTCTCACGATGGTAGAATTACAGATGTCTTATTTTCTTCTCCCCCTTGATCCTGAATTGCTTTAATATTACTGTTATTATCAGATAAAACAATAAAGCGGTGTCCATTTGGGGTGAAGAAACTTAGAGGAAGTTCAGGTGCATTTGAAAGGACAAGTCAAGGGCAAAACTGGATTCTCCTTTCAAACACTTGATTCCATGCACTCTCTGAAGACATAAGGCCAGCACCATGAGTGTACTTGTAAATTATGGATCTAAATTTACATGTCCAGGGCTAATGAGCTCAAAGATGCAACAGGAAAGCCAAAGGTGTTGATGACAACAGCAGGCAGACTCACACATGGTAATGCCACTCGGTACCCTAGACTCCCATACATTACACTATAAGCAAAGCACTTTTGACACCACCCACATTTATACTAACAGTCAACATACCCAGAGAGTCAAGACTCTTCATGCACTACTGTCATAGTGCCCAGATTTCATGCCTGCCCTTTGCTGACATCTCCTCTTTGCCTAACTTCAAAGCAGTGAGCATGGGAGAATCATCTACATTTTTATAGTTGACCAATAAATCTGACCCATTTTTTTCCCCCTGAAGACCAAATAAAGCATTTATTTACATGTGGAATCATTTATAAATAGAGTATTTTATTAAACTCATAAAGATATCTCAGAACAAACACCATCTTTCCAAGTACAGTGAATCAATTCTTAGGTTTAAGATTTGCTTGGGATTCTACCACTTGACCTGATCAACTGCCATAAGGACATTTATTTCATTAAATTTCATTATATGCAAATAATGAATCATGGAACACTACATCAAAAACTAATGATGTACTGTACGGTGACTGACATAATAAAAAAATTTTCATCTAAAAGAGATTTTCAGGTTAATGCTTTCAGAGTTATACAACTATCATTACAGATTATTTTTTTGAACTCCATTTTTTTTCCCCTTAGGGCACATTCCTCTTTAAACCAGGTTGAAGAAAATTTTGAGAATAAATTATAATCTTTCTAAAATTCAAAGAATTTTAAATTAATTTTTAAAGACATTCCAGTTGCTTTTGTCTATAAAATGTGCCAGACACTGTGCTAGGCCTTGGGGATACCATGTAAAACACACACAGTCCTCTCCCTCATGGAGTGTAGAGCAACAGAAAGGGAAGTGGCTGTAGAGTCACACGAGCCTTTATAATCATAGGCACAGGGCTCAGAGAGCATATATGGAGGCCAATGCAATACCCCACTTGCATCTCCAACTGCAGTGTGCATGTCAGTTTCAGCTGCTGCTGCTACAGAGCCTTGGACTAATGGCTGAGCATGGCAGGGCACATACTGTGCCTCTAGTAGGTGGCTTGCACTTGAGGACCCTCTACTGGCCTCACTGAAATGTTCTTGGAGCTGTGCATAGTTTGAGACTCTTCCCATTTCTTCTTTCTCCTTCATCTTTCACAGCGGCCAGATCTGCACCGCAGTCTGAAGGCTCTCCCCATCGATGCCCGCTTCTCCAGCCCCTGCCTTGAAACAGCACAGGCATTTCCCCTAACAAATCCCTTGCACTTCTAATCCCTTTTTGGTATCTGCTCCTCAGAGGATCTGAATTAATGCAGAATATAAGAGAGAAACATGTGTAGTTTTAAGAATCAGGGAAGACTTCTGGGGGGAGGTGCTAACTGAAACATGAATGTAAGTCGAATGCAATGAGGCCAAGAGGAAGAGAAGAGCACTCCAGATGCATATTGGCATGTGCAAAGACCCTCCAGTCACAGGAGAGAGTGTGTCCAGATGGAGAGAAAAGAAGACAGCTTCAGGTGCTTTGCCTGGAATAGAAAGCAAAGAGACAGAGAGAGAAAAGGCAAGAAGAAGGTGCAGAAGTGGGCAAGGACTGGATAAAGAGACAAAAATAAAAATATCCATTCCTGCTCACCACTGTGAGGTACAGTATGGTGCTGGAGTCAAGAAGAAATATCCTGTGAAGGTCAGGGCCCCATTTAATTTTTCATAAGAATTTATTTACTCACTTGGTTTTAATGTCTTACTAAGAAAGACCAACAAAGAACAAAGCCAACTCTGCATAATTTCTCAGGTTATCATAACACTTTTGGTAAAGTTAAAGTACCAATATGGTACAGGCTAGGCTGTTATCACAGAAGACTACAAAATATAATGGTTTAATTGAGATAAACATGTATTTCTCTTTTACATAATAGTCCAAACAGAAGCAGGTAGTCTAAGGCAGGTAAGAAGTGCTGATCTGTTGGACCACACTGGGATCCATGAGGGTGGGCTGGTTCTGCCATCTTTCACAATGGCTTTCAACATGGTCACTATAGATGTTGCAATTTTCCCAGTTCTCACCAATGAGAATGGGCGAAGGAGAGAAGAGAGCATCTTATCAGTCCAAATTTGGAGGAATGGACACAGCTGCCTGCAAAGTGGGCTGAGGAAAGTAGTTTCCAGTTGGGAACCCTTATGCCCAGATAAAACTTGGAGGAAGGTTCTATTATGAAAAGGGCAAAAGGTAAACAAGCAATGGTCAAAGAAGAAATCAAAAGGGAAATTAAGAAAATACCTTGAGACATATGAAAACAAAAAAGCAATATGCCAAAACTTTTGGGAAGCATTAAAGGCAGTGCTAAGAGGAGAGTTTGTATTTGTAAAGACATATTTAAAAAAGAAGAAAGATCTCAAATAAATCACCTAACTTTACCTCAAGGAATAGAAAAAGAACAAATTAAACCCAAAATTAATGGAAAGAAGAGAAAAAAAAGATTAGAGCAGAGATAACTGAAATAGAAAACAAAAGAAAAAATTAATGAAACTAACAGCTGGTTTTATGAAAGATCAACAAAATTTAGCTACACTAAAAAAAAAAAAAAAAGGAGTAAGACTCAACTAAAATCAGAAATGGAAGAGGAGACATTATAGCCAATGCCACAGAAATAGAATTATGAGACTACTATAAACAATTATGTGCCAACACACTGGATGACCCAGAAGAAATAGATGAATTCCTGGAAATACACAAACTACCAAGACTGAATCATAAAGAAATAGAAAATCTGAACAGACCAATAATTAGTAAGGAGATTGAATTAGCAATCAAAAATCTCCCAACAAAGAGCCCAGGACCAGATGGCTTCACTGTAAAGAATTCTGCTAAACATTTAAATAACAATTAACACCAATCCTCTCCCAAATTCTTTGGAAAAACTGAAGAGGAGGGAACACCTCCAAACTCATTCAGTGAGGCCACCATTAGCCTAACACAAAAGACAGGTAAATATGTTACAAGAAAAGAAAACCATGGGCCAATATCCCTAATGAATACTGATGCAAAAATCTCAACAAAATACTAGCCAACCAAATTCAATAGCACATTAAAGGGATTACCCCACCATGAACAAGTAGAATTTATTTCTGGAATGCAAGGACTGTTCAACATATAAAAATCAATCAATATTATACATCACATTAACATAGTGAAGGACAAAAACTACTTGATCATCTCAATCAATGCAAAAAAATCATTGGAAAATTCAACACTCCAGGATAAAACACTCAAAAATAGAAGGAAATTATGTCAACATAAAAAAAATCATATACAAAAAGCCCACAGTTAACATACTCAATGATAAAAGACAAAACATTTCCTCTAAGATCAAGAAAAAAACAAAAGGATACTCATTCTTGCCACTTCTAGTTAATATAGTACTGGAAGTGCTAGTCAAAGCAATTAGTCAAGAAAAAGAAATAAAAGGCATCTGAATTGGGAAGGATGAAGTAAAATTATCTTTGTTCACAAATGAAATTATCTTGTATATAGGAAACCCTAAAGATTACACACACACACACACTCTCCAAACTATTAAAACTTATAAATAAATTTAGTAAACTTGTAGGATACAAAAAATCAACACACAGAAATCAGTGGCATTTCTTTTTTTTTTTTCCTTATTAAGATTGTATTTATTTATTTATTTTAGAGAGAGAGAGAACAAGCGGGGAGGGGCAGAGGGAGAGAGAGAAGCAGATTCCTTGCTGAGCAGGGAGCCTGACACGGGCTCAATCCCAGGACTCTGGGATCATGACCTGAGCCAAAGGTAGACACTTAACCGGCTGAGCTACCCAGGCACCCGCAGTTGCATTTCTATACACTAACAATGAATAATCCAAGAAAAGAAATTAAGAAAACAATTATACTTACAATAGCATAAAAAACACTTAGAATAAACTTAAGCAAGAGGTGAAAGACTTCTACATTAAAAACTATAAAACAGGGGCACCTAGGTGGCTCAGCTGGTTAAGCATCCAACTCTCAATTTCAGCTCAGGTCATGATCTCAGGGTAGTGAGATTGAGCCCCATGTCAGTCTCTGTGCTGGGCATGGAGCCTGCTTAAGATTCTCTCTCTCCCTCTCCCTTTGCCCCTCCCCCTTGCTCATGCTCTCTCATGCTCTCCCTTTCTCTAAAAAAACAAAAACAAAAAACAAAACTATAAAACACTGCTAGAAGAAATTAAAGAAAACACAAATTAATGGAAAGACATTCTGTGTTCCTGGATCGGGAGACTTAATATTGTTAAAATGTCAATACTACCCAAGGCAATTTACAGATTCAATACAATCCATATCAAAATCCCAACAAAACTTTTTGAATAAATAAAAAAAACCCATCCTAAAAGTCCTATAAAATCTGAAGGGACCCCAAATAGCCAAAACAATTTTGAAAAATAGGAACAGAGTTGGAAAATGATCCTTCCTGATTTCAAGACATATTATAAAGCTACAGTAATCAAAATACTGTGGTACTGGAATAAAGACAGATATAGAAGAATAGAGAGCTCAAAAATAATCTTTGCATAAATGGTCAAATAATCTTTAACAAGGGTGACAAAACCACTCAATAGGGAAAGGACAGTCTTGTCAAAAAATAGTGCTGGGAAAACTGGATATCCACATGAAAAAGAATGAAATTGGATCATCTTACATCATATACAAAAGAAAAAAAAAAAGAAAGAAAGAAGGAAGGAAAAAAACTCAAAATGGATTAATACCAAAATACAAGACCCTAAACTATAATACTCCTTTATAAAAACATATGGGAAAAACTTCATGACACTGGACTTGACAATGATTTCTTGAATATGACACCAAAACCACAGGCAACAAAAGAAAAAACAGGCAAATGGGACTACTTAAAACTTAAAAACTTGACACAATCAACAGAGTAAAAAGGGAACCTATGGAATGGGAAAAAATGTTTATAAACCATTTATCTTAGGAGGGGTTAATATCTAGAACATGCAAAGAATTCCCACAACTCAATGACCAAAAAAAGTCAAATAACCTCATTTAAAAATAGGCAAAGGACTTGAACAGACATTTCTCCAAAGATGATACACCAATGGCCAACAAACATGAAAAGATGTTTAACATCATTAATCATCAGAGTAATGCAAATAAAAACCACAATGAAGTGTCACTTCATACCCATTAGAATGGCTACTATAAAAACAAACAAAAATAGTAAGTGTTGGTGAGGATGTAGAGAAATTGGAACCACTTAATAGTGTTTAAGATGGTAAATTTTATGTTATGTGTTTTTTACCACAATTTCTAAGCTATAAAATGAGGGGAGCAAATCATAGTATAATATCACAACCAGAACACTGATGTTAATTTTACCCAATTATTTATTGTCCAATCTCGTTCAGACTTCCCCTATTTTATTTGTAGTCATGTGGGGGTGGAGATATGTGTATGGGGGGGGATGTGTGTAAAATTAAAGTTTTAATGGCTGAATTTTAAAAAAATGGGCAAAACGGAGAACAGATACAAGGACTGCCCTTAACTATACACTAAACAGCATGCTATGAACTTGACAGTTAGTGGGGCATAGTGACACTTTCTTCATTCCATATTTAGCCATTGTGTGCCCACGCCAAGTTAGCCATGGTGCCAGGCACCAGGGATACAAAAGAGAACATGACACAGTCTTGTGGAACGTACACTCTATTGTGGAGACAAATCATTACAATTCAGTGTAATAAATGATATTCAGCAAAGTGCAAGGACAGTGGAAATCAAACAAAAGTTTCACTCATCCCAGACATGGGAAACGGGAATAGTCAGGGAATGTTCTTTTGGAAGAAGTGATGTCTCAACTATGACATGAGAGAAAAGCAGGATTTGCCAGGTAAAGGCATCCCAGGCAAATGTCTGGAAGCAAGAAAGTATGGTTCAACATGGCAAGAGTTGAGTGAGATGGGCCGGGCTGATAGATATCACTGCAGAGGGTCCAATCACAAAAGGGCTGTCACTATGCTAAGGAGTTTACCTATTCCTAGGAACAGTGGGATGTGTCCATCGTAGGAAAGGACTGCCCTTACTGTACACTAAGCAGCATGCTATGAACTTGACATTCATTATCACATTTTATCCTCCTCACTACAATCCACTGAGGTAACTGCTATCTTCATTTTACAGATGAGGAAACAAGACAATAATATTTATGTAGACTGCCCAAGCTCACACAAAAGCTCAGAAGTAACAGAGCTAGGGTATGAACCCAAATTTTTTGGATTCCAAAGCCCATAGTATTTAAAAATTAAATACATGGCAGAAATACTAGGACAGGCTTCAGGCTTAGCAGCTCTTTTTTGAATCAGGCAGCTAGAGTTTGAATCTTGACTCCCAAGTCTTATTAGCTCTGTGAACTTAGGCAAGTGACTCTTTGAGCTTCAATTTATTTTTCAGTATAATAAGTACAATTCAGGGAAATACAGGGCTGTGGGATCTCAATTTTCCAACTATTTGTAAGAATGAGGATAATAATAAACATAATAATTGCAAATACATAATAGCACTCTAAAATTATTAGCTATAATTATTTTATACTTCTTCCCGATCTAAATATCATCTTAAAGAGAAGCTGCTAGAAAGAAAGAGGCAAAAGAGCATGAGTATACATTATATAGGTTCTATAAAAACAGAGTGCTGGTGGTCTTAGTTCCATCACTAACTTGCTGACTAATTACTCAGAGTCTATGTTTAATCTCTTATAAATGGGATTACCAATGTCGCAGAAACCCAAACCACAGAGTTATAGTGAGTATCAAGAGGGATTAAGAATATCAAAATATTGTAAAAGTATAAAGGTGGTACATTTGCCTCTTTATTATTAAAATGTCACATGGATTCAGTTATTTGACACATTTTTATAAATTTCCACTATACTCTTGGCACTGTGCTAAGGCTATGAAGCTTCTTAAATTGTAGGTGAAATACTATATACTTATTCATGTTTGTGGTTTTCTTGGAACTGGCACCAAAACTTTGATCAGATCCTTCAAAATATGTATGGCCCCAAATAGACTAAGAAGTTTTCTGCCAGATACTATGGACAAAAAAAAGTAAGCAATCCCCACTAAGATCAGAAACAAGACAAGAATGTCTGCTCTGATCCCTTCTACTCAATGTTGTGTTGGAGGTTCTACCAAGCAAGGAAACAAAGCAAGAACAAAAAGCATCCAGACTGAGAAGGAAAATGTAAAACTACCTCTATTTGTAGATGACATGATCTTGTACAGAGAAAATACTTAGGAATTAAAAAAAAAAAACCCACCTATTAGAGCTAATAAATAAACTTTAGGGAGATTGCAGGCTATAAGAAGATAAGATCAACATATAAAAACCAGGTATGTTTCTATACATTAACAATGAATAATCCAAAAACATAATTAAGAAAATAATTTCATTTATAATAGCATCAAAAAGAATAAAATATTTAAGGAATGAATTCATCAAACAAGGTACAAGATTTTTACTCTGAAAACTACAAAACATTGTTGAAAACAGTTAAAGAAGACCTATATAAATGGAATGGCATCCCATGTTCATGCATTGGGAGACAATATTGTTAAGATGGCAATACTCACTAAACTTATCTACAGATTCAGTACAATCCCTATCAGAATCCCAGCTTCCCTCTTTACAGAAACTAAAGCTGATCTTAACATTGGTACTGAAAGACAAGAGTCACAGGATATTCAAAACAATCTTGAAAAAGAACATATTTGAAGGGCTCACACTTCCCAATTTCAAAGCTTATTACCAAGCTACAATAATCAAAAAACTATGTGGTACTGGCATGAGGATACACATGTAGATCAATGGAATTCAAATAAACCCATGTATCTATAGTCAATTGATCTTTGACAAGGGATCTCCCATGGTGAAAGAATAATCTTTTCCACAAATGACTCCAAGAAAATTTGGATATTAGCATGCCAAAAAATTAATTTGTACCATTATCTCATGCTATATACAAAAATTAACTCAAAATGGATCAAAGATCTAAAGGTAAGAGCTAAAATTATGAAACTTGGGGTGTATATTTATGACCTTGAATTGAGCCATGGTTGCTTACATATGACATTTAAGCCCAGCAACCAAAGAAAAAATGGAGAAAATGGATTTCATCAAAATTAAAAACTTTAATTATAATTTTAATTCCAGTATAGTTAATGTACAGTGTTATGTTACTTTCAGGTGTACAATATAGTGATTCAACAATTCTATATATTACTCCTTGCTCATGACAAGTGTACTATTAATCCTCTTCACCTATTTCACCCATCCTTCTACCCACCTTCCTTCTAGTAATCATCAGTTCGTTCTCTACAGTTAAAAGTCTGTTTTTTCATTTGTCTCTTTTTTTCTTTGTTCGTTTGTTTTGTTTCTTAAATTCCACATATGAGTAAAATCATGTGACATTTGTCTTTCTCTGACTGACTTATTTCACTTAACATTATACTCTCTAGATCCACCCATGCTGTTACAAATGGCAAGATTTCATTCTTTCTTACAACTAATATTCCATTGTATATATACCACATCTTCTTTATCCATTCATCTATTGATGGATACTGAGTCTGCTTCCATAATTTAGCTATTGTAACAAATGCTACAATATACATAGGGATGCACATAGCTTTCTGATTTAGTGTTTTTGCATCCTTTGGGTAAATACTCAATAGTGGAATTACTGGATCATATGGTAATTCTATTTTTAAATTTTTAGGAAACTCCATACTGTTTCTCTTCTAGTTTTCCATCCAGAATACCACTTTCCATTTAGTTTTCATGTCTCCGGAGGCTCCTCTTGGCAATTTCTCAGACTTTCCTTCTTTTTGATGACCTTGACAGTTTTGAGGAGTATTGGTCAGGAATTCTGTAGAATGTCCCTCACTTGGGGCTTGTCTCATGGTTTTCTCATGATTAGATTAGGGTTATGTGTTCTGGAAGGAAGACCACAGACATAAAGTGCCATCACCATCACCTCACACCAAGGGTACATACTATAAAAAAACAAAAAACAAAAAAAACCTGTTGATGTTGAACTTGATCACCTAGCTGTGGTAGTGTTGCCATATTATTCTCTTCCTCCCCTTTCCATACTGTACTCTTAGGAAGGAAGTCACTACACTTTAAGCACTGAGAAGTTATGCTCCTCCTCCTTGAAGTTAGAGTATCTACATGAATTATTTGTAATTCCTTTGTAAGGGATATTTGTCCATTCTGACCCATTTATTTATTTAGTCATTTATTGCTATCAGTATGGACTCATGGATGTTTTTTCCACCTTTATTGAGACATAACTGACATGTAATATTGTGTAAGTTGAAAGTGTATAATATAATAATTTGATACATTTATATATTGTGAAATAATGACCACAATAGGGTTATTAACATCTCCATCACTTCATGTAATTACTATTTCTTTTTCTGTGGTTAAAAATCTATGATTAGGGATGCCTGGGTGGCTCAGTCAGTTAAGCGTTTGCCTTCACCTCGGGTCATGATCCCAGGGTCCTGGGATCCAGTCCCACATCAGGCTCCTTGCTCAGCGGGGAGCCTGCTTCTCCCTCTGCCTTCAGCTCCACCTGCTTGTGCTCTCTCTCTCTCTCTCTCTCTCTCACTCTCTCTCTCTGACAAATAAATAAATAAAACCATTAAAAATAAATAAATAAAAATCTAAGATTTACTCTCTTAGCAACTTTCATGTATATAATACAGTATTGCTAACTACAATCATCATGCTGTACATTATAACCTCAGAACTTGTTTATCTCATAATTGGAAGTTTGCACACTTTGACCATCTTATAATTGGAAATTTGTACCCTTTGACAAACATCACCCCATTTTCACCACCCCTCAGACTCTGGCAACCACCACTGTACTCTCTGCTTCTGTAATTCTGGCTTTTTATAAGTGATATCATACAGTATTTATCTTTCTGTGTCTGACTTATCTCACCCAGCACAGTGCCCTCAAGGTCTATGCTTATTGTCAGAAGTGACAGGATTTTCTTCTTTCTCATAGCTGAAAAATATTCCATTGTATCTATACACCACATCTTCTTTATCCATTCATCTGATGTTGGATACTTAGGTTGTTTCCCTATCTTGGCTTCTGTGAATAACACTGCAATGAACACAGGAGTACAACTATCTCTTCAAGATCCTGATTTCATTTCTTTTGGATTTATACTCAGAGGTGGGATTGCTGGTTCATATGGTAGCTCTATTTTTAATTTTCTGAGGAACTTCCATACTGTTTTCCATAGTAGCTGTACCAACTTGCATTCCTACCCAACAACGCACAAGGATTCCCTTTTCTCCACATCCTCACCAAAACTTCTGATCTTGTCTCTTTGATAATAGCCATTATAGTAAGTCAAAGGTGATGTCTCGTGGCTTTCATTTGCATTTCCCTGATGATTAGTGATGTTGGGCATCTTTTCATGTGTCTTTATGTCTTTTCATGGTCATCTGTATGTCTTCCCTGGGAAAATGTCTGTTCAGGTCCTCCTGCTGTTTTTTAATTGGATCAGCATGGGTATTTTTTAAAAATTTTTATTGTTATGTTAATCACCATACATTACATCATTAGTTTTTGATGTAGTGTTCCATGATTCATTGTTTGTGCATAACACCCAGTGCTCCATGCAGAATGTGCCCTCTTTAATACCCATCACCAGGCTAACCCATCCTCCCACCCACCTCCCCTCTAGAACCCTCAGTTTGTTTCAGAGTCCATCGTCTCTCATGGTTCATCTCCCCCTCCGATTTCCCCCCCTTCATTCTTCCCCTCCTGCTATCTTCTTCTTCTTTTTTTTTTTTCTTAACATATATTGCATTATTTGTTTCAGAGGTACAGATCTGAGCGAAATAAGTCAATCAGAGAAAGACATGTATCATATGACCTCACTGATATGAGGAATTCTTAATCTCAAGAAACAAACTGAGGGTTGCTGGAGTGGGGGCAGTGGGAGGGATGGGGTGGCTGGGTGATAGACATTGGGGAGGGTATGTGCTATGGTGAGTGCTGTGAATTATGCAAGACAATTTTTGTTTTGTTTTTTGTTTTTGTTTTTGCTAAGTTGTAAGAGTTCCTTACATATTTTAGATATTAAACCATTATCAAATATAAGATTTGCAAATCATCCTGTATGTTTCCTTTGCATTTTGTTGTTTCTTGTGCTGGGCAGTGGCTTTTTTGTTTGATGTAGACCCAGTTGCTTATTTTTGCTTTCATCACTTGTACTTTTGATGCCATATCCAAAAAATACTGTGAAGACCAATGTCAAAGAGCTTTTTCTGTATGCTTTCTTCTAAGAGTTTTATGGTTTTAGGTCTTATGCTTAAGTTTCTAATTCTTTTTAATTTTTGTGAGTGGTGTAAAATAGGGATCCAATTTCATTTTTTCACATGTGATAATCTAGTTTTACCATTTATTAAAGAAACTATCCTTTCTTCATTGGATATTCTTGGCTCCTTGTCAAATATTAGTTGACCATATAAGTGGGGGTTCATTTCTGGGCTCTTGATTCTGTTCCATTGGTCTGTTTGTCTGTTGTTATGACAGTACCATACTATTTTGATTACTACAGCTTTGTAATATCATTTGAAATCAAGAATTGAGATATCTCCAGCTTTGTTCTTTCCCAGGATTGCTTTGGTAATTTGAATCTTTTCTGGTTCCATATGAGTTTTAGGGTATTTTTTCTAATTCTGTGAAAAATGCCCTTGGAATTTTGAAATAGACTGCATTGAATCTCTAGATGGCTTTGGGTATTTTGGACATTTTAGCAATATTAATTCTCCTAATCTATGAACACAGATATCTTTCCATTTATTTATGCCTTTAAATTTTTCAATCAAAGTCTTACAGTTTTCTATAGACAGATCTTTCAACACCGTGGTTAAATTTATTCTACAGTATTTTATTGGTTTTGATGCTATTGTGAATGGGATTATTTTATCTTTTAGCTATTTTATTGTTAATGTGTATAAATATAACTGATTTTTGTATGCTGATTTTGTATTCTGCAACTTTACTGAAACTGTTAATTAGTTTTAACAGTTATTTGGTGGAGTCTTTAAAATTTTCTATATATAAGATCATATCATCAGCAAACAAAGACAATTTTACTTTTTCATTTCTGATCTGGATGCTTTTTCTTTCTTTTTCTTGCCTGATCTAACTAGAACTTCAAGTATTATGTTGAACAAGTGGTAAGAGGGGGCACCCTTGTCTTGTTCCTGATTTTAGAGGAAAAGCTTTCAACATTTCACCACTGTATGATGTTAGCTGTGGGCCTGGTCTATATGGCCTTTATTATGTTGAGGTATGTTTCTTCTATATCTAATTTATTCAGAGTTTTTATCATGAAAAAATGCTGTATTTTGTCAAATGCTTTTGCTGCATATATTGAGATGGTTTTATGATTTTTATCTTTTATTCTATTAATTTAGTATATCACACTTATTGATTTGTGTATATTGAGCCATCCTTGCATGCCAGGGATAAATACCACTTGATCATGGTGCATGATCCTGTCATTGTGCTCTTGAATTCAGTTTGCTGATATTTTGCTGAGAATTTTTTATCTATATTCACCAGAGATATTGGCCTGTAGTTTTCTTTTCTTGTATTGTCCTTCTTTGGCTTTGGTATCAGGGTAATGCTGGCCTTGTAAAATGAGTTTGGGAGTGTTCCCTCCTCCTTGATTTTTTGGAAGAGTTTTTAGCATTAATTCCTTTTTAAATGTTTGGAAGAATTTATCAGCGACATCATCGGGTCCTGGGCTTCTCTTTGTTGGGAGGTTTTTGATTACTAATTCAATCTCATTATTCATTATTGGTCTGTTCAGATTTTCTATTTCTTCATGATTCTAGGAATTTATCCATTTCTTTTAGGTTATAAAATTTGTTGGCATATACTTGTTTGTACTAGTCTCTTATGATCTTTGTATATTTGTGGTATCAGTTGTCCTCTTTCATTTTTTTATTTTATTTATTTCAGTCTTATCTCATTTTTCCTGTCTTCATATTTGTATATATCAGTCACCTCCTCCAGTCTTTACTAACTGACTTTGGAAGATGAACACCTTCTATCAGTCCTGCGAGGGGGTCTGAGGCTTCTATGGCTATACCTCTTCCACACTTCTTGCTCCCTCTTGTGGCAGGATTCTTAAGCTTGTATGCCTTCTCTCAGTCTGGCAGTGCTCCAGGCTGCCTGCTGACACACTCCCTTAGCTTTCCCAAGCTAAAGCTCAAATTTGTGATCTCTTCCTGGCACACAGATTGAGGCCAGCTTTCTGCATCAGCTCATTAGCCATCTGTCAAAGCTCACTCTCAAAGCTGTCAGGAGTGCACAGAGAGAGCTGGCCACAGTGGGAGTGTGTGAGGATAAGGTATGCAGAGTGCTGGGAGTGCTGTGGGCCAGTTGTGGGGGGATCTGTAAGTGAGGTGTCCCCAGTGCTTGTAGGTGGGTTTCCTGATGGAATCTGTGACACAATTAGTAGGATCCACATCGCTTTAATGTCCTCCCACAGTCCTATCTGCTGCTCTCCTAACTTCTTCCTACCCTCCAGTCATGCAGCTCATGACTCAGTACACAGGAAGGTGAGAGAGGAATGGGCCTCTTTGGCAACATGCCACACAGCTGGGGAAGCTGGTGGTCACTGACAGATGCTCACTTCCACAGAGGGAGAAATCACAGGCTGAGAAGGTCTTGCTTGGCACTGAGCAATGCTACCTTGGGGCACGGTGATGCAGGTCAAGACAAACTGTCCCTCTCACTCTTTCCAGAGTGTCATATTTTTGCTGCAGTGGTGCACTGGAAGTTTTCCACTGGAAACCCAGACTTCCACAAAGGCTCTCTTATCGGTGGGTGACTGTCTAACACAATGTCTTCCAGGGGCTCCTGGACACACCCAAGAGAAGCTGGAGCCTGTTCACAGGTTGCTGTAGGGTCCACATTAGGACTGAGGTCTGACTGTCTATGACCTGGCACATGGGTGTGCAAGACTCTTTCCCAGGTCATCTGGTATATGGTATTATTTCCTATAGCTCCCTCAAGGGCACTTTTGTCTGTGGATGAATTCTAAATTGCTATTGTTGAAAGAAGGATACCAGCCAAGGGTATCTTAGGCAGGCAGGTTGGATATACCACTGCCTTAGGGATATTTTACACTTTGGGTTATAACCCAGTATTATTTTATTTATTTTGTTGCTCAAATTGTTCCCACTTTGGTCATTTGGAATTCTTTCAGTCGGCTCTTGTGTCTATTGATAAACCCCCATCATTGTGGTCAAGTATAATTTTCCAAGTCTTTCATTAAACTGCAACTTTTGGGGCTAACTTCTGTCATGAACAAAATCACTTGCATCTCTGTGGTTAGCAAAATAATGGCCCCTCAAAGATGTCCATGTCCTAATCCCTGGGTCCTGGGAGTATGTTACCTTTCACAGCAAAAAGAGCTTTGCAGATGTGCTTAAGTTAAGGATACTGCAATGGAGGGAATATCCAGGACTGTCCAGGTGGACTCAATGTAATAACAGGGGACCTTATAACAGAAAGAGGAAGGCAAGAGGATCAGAGTCAGGGAGAGACTGGAAGATGTTAAACTGCTAGCTTTGAAAATGGAGAAAGGAGCTGAGACCCAACAAATGTAGGTAGCTTCCAGAAGCTGGAAAACACAAGGGCATGGATTCTTTCCTAGAACCTCTAAACAAATGTTACCTGGCCAACATCTTGATTTTAGCCCAGTGAAACCCATTTAGGACTCCTCACCCCCAGAATATAAGATAATAAATTTCTGTTGTGTTATGGCAGTAAATTTGTGGTGATTTGTTAGCAGCAATAGTAAATTGATATAATCTCTCTTAGAAGGAACACATTTGGATCATTATCAGTTTCCTGCAAGTTAGCATTTAACTTTACAGAATTTGGGCTCTCATCAATAGTTCATCATGAGTCAAAGTTCCTTCCCTTAGAGAGCTGGATGACCCCTGCGTGGGCTTGACTTGACAGTGCTCTAGTATCATGTTGAAAAGACAAATAGTAATCTTTCTGCTTTATTTTCAAGTTTTGAATAACCTTTCCTAACATCTGTTTGTTCTGCCCGTATTTCTTTTTTCTTTTTTTGAGAGAGACAGAGAGAGAGAGTGAGCAGGGAGGGGCAGAGAGAGAATCTCAAGCAGGCTCCACTGCAGAGACCCACCCGGGTCTCGATCGGCCTTATGACCCTGAGATCATGACCTGAGCCAAAATCAAGAGTCGGATGCTTAACCAGCCAAGCCACCCAGGCACCCCTGCCTGTATTTCTCCCTGAAACACTTACATACTTCCATTCCTCCTCTCCCTCAAAAATCTCTTCAGCAACCTACTCTGTATATCAGACAGCATCGTTCCTGAAGTTACAATTCCTAGGTGCATTATTTCTTGTTTTTTTCAAGTAGCATACAGTACACACAACACACTCTCTTCATTCTACTTTCCTTCTATCACAACTGTAGCCCAGCTACTATTGGATTGATTTGTTCACAACCTTGTGGACAAAGAGTACAAAGTCACGTACATAAATTTTTTAAATGAATATCATAAAGGCAAAGGAAGAGTTGAACAGAGGAAATAAAATTTTTAAATGAAAGTAGCAATAGGATCAGAGATTCGACCTGAATTCTTCCAAAGAGGAGAAGGACTGCCCAACTATCAAATCTCATCATAAGATAGTCATTTCAAAGGCCTCATTGCATAAGGAGGTCCAAAGCTATCAAAGGCCCCGAGTCATTACTGGGGGTCATGTGTTCCTATACATTTGCAGCGACACTGGGATCTTCCAGAGCCATGCTGCAAAAAGAACCAGTCCACCGGACTCTGACCATCTGCTTCCAAATCCATCTGCAGACAGGCCCCACACAGTGATGGGCACCACTTTATGGGCTCAGGCCATGTTGGGGCCTCCTTTGATCCCAGTGCAGCTCCCAGGGGCTGCTATCATGCATCTGGATCCCCCCAGCTATCTATTTTTAAGAAACCCCAGATGACTTAGTGCAATGGTTTTCCTACTGAAGCATTCATCAACATCACCTGGAGGGTTCGTGAAAAACAGATTTCTAGGCCCCACCCAGCGTTTCTGATTCTGTGGGCCAGGGTAAGGCCCAAGAATGTGCATTTCTAATAAGATCCCAGGAGTTGCTACTGCTTCTGTTCTCCACGTGTCTTACAGAAGCACCACCAGGGTCTGAATGTGGATGACTCCTTTCCCAAGCAAATACAGAAGAATTAAAAAGTGGCCCCTTGTGAGAGGGGACTTTTGACGTGATGAAAATGTTCCATATCTTTAGTGGCACATGGCTACACTGGTGCATACATTTGTCAAACTCATTAAACTGTCCAATTAAAATGAGTGCGTTTTAGTGTGTGTACACGATGCTTTAATAAAATTGACTTAAAACTTTTTTTTTTTTTTTAATTGACTTAAAACTTTTAAAAATTCATGGAATCATATGGTCCTACGTATTTGCAGTGATGTATCTGGTCAATCGTCATTCATTATTTATTGAATTCCTTCTTGATGATATGCCTTCTGGTAAATTCTGGGAATATAAGGACGTAAAAGATGGTGGTCTCATCCTGAAATTTCTCCCAGCTTAATGGTGGATGCTGAGAAGTTTACTGCCAATTACAATATTATATGGTAAATGGTAGGATAGGAGAAAATCAAAGCCTCATAGGACATTGCACTAGAAAGGACAATTTCTCTCAGCCACCATTCTTAAAAACTACCTGGCCCACAGCCATGGCAGAGACAGTGACATCAGATCAGGTGCCATCTACCTTCCATCTCCTGGGCCACAGCTGGCTGGAGCAGGGAGACCCCTAACCCAACCTGGCTCAATCCAGGTGTTTGGGATGGGGATTTGGAGGCTGAGCCTGTTGGCTGTGGGAGCCACAGCATTTAGGAACGAAGGAGCCATGTGTAAGCAAAGGAGGGTAACCTAAGAGACCAGTGGGGGAACAAGAGACCAAGCTCCTGCATACTTAGGCAGATGTCTGACATGGTTCTGGTTCTTCTGAGTCCTGGCTCTATGTACTCTTTTCACAGAGCATTGGGACAGTCTTAAATGGGATTCTTAAATGTGAATGTGCAAAAGAATCATGCAGGCGGCTTGTTCATGGGCTGGGCCATCAGGCTCCTGGTAGAGCAGGTAGGCATGACGCAGGGATGGGTACACCCCGCCGATCCTGATGTCAGTGATCTGTGGATTACATTCTGAGGAACACTACCCTACATCCATTTGTTTGTTTTTCACTTAAACCTCTTTGAGTGGGGGTCTGGCTCTTAGAATCAAAAGCTCTAATGAAGACAGTACACATTGCCAAATTTGGGAAATTAAGGAAGGCCATGAGACAGAGAGGGATGTGGGTCTTCAGTGATGAGGGTGAATCAACCAAGCCAAGTGTGTAGGTGTGCATGGCTGGGAGAAGACGGGGGATAGGGGTGTGGAAGGGACCTCAGTCAAGATTGTCTAGCATATTTGGGGATCTTAGAGTCTTTCCATGTGGCTAGTGCAATGTGTGTGTGTTTGGGTGGGGGAGAGAGAGAAGTGGGGGGCACTGCCTAACAATTAGGAAACCCTCTGCTAAAAAACAGTTACCTCTTATTTCTTCCCACAGGCAACTCTCTATCCCTCCTCCTGCCTCAGGAATCTTGCTGGCTTTTGGCAGCCATTTTATATTTTCTCTACTTCAACCCTTTTTCTCTCTGGCTAGCTTCTCTGACATTTCCAGAATCCAAACCCAGCATTTTAAAAGAGTATTTAATGCAAAAGCCTACAAGGAAAGACCTTTGGGCTCTCCACCCTGGAGCTGGGCACGGGAGGGTTGCCAGGAGCCACTCCGCGGTGAGGCAAGGGCAAGCCCAGAAGTGTGAGGGCGCTGACGCTCACGAAGCTGTCCACGGACAAACACTTCCCTTTTTCTCCCCACGGGTAGAAATTCTAAGGTGCATTTTATATGGCATCTCAAAGCATCCCCAAGGGGATAGAGATCTGGTCGCCCCAGGTGATGGTCTGCATCCTGCTTCCCTATTTCCACAATCTCCTCTCAGACGCCTTGAGACCTCTTCCCCAAATCAACCACAGGCACACTTGTCTTCAGCTCTACCGTAGGGGAAGCTTATGCTAAGACAGACAAACAGCAATAAAGAGGAAAGAAAAGAATTCAAGTCAGAAAAAGCAATATTAGAAAGGCTTACTCTCCCTCCTGGTCTTACTTGGACTGTAATGGGGCTTGTTCAGGCTCCTAGTACTCTCACTTTTTCCACTTTGTTCTAGATATTCCCAGGAGGAGACCCCCAGTTCTGTCTGGAGTGAGCGCTTATTTACACCGCGACTGGGTCCTCTCAGGGCAGTGAGTGGTTCCCAGGGGGGCTGCTCCACCTCCCCCCCCGACACACAATGAATGCTCACCCAGTCTTGGGGTCTGGCCAGGCCTTAAAGCTAAGGGGGAAGGCACTTGGATTTCTGCCTCGGAGACCCTGAGTGGGCTTCGTGACACAGTGAACTTCCTGGGAGATGAATTTCCTGGCAGGTAAACTTCCTCCCAGCCTCTTTTGTCAGTCCTTGGGTTGGCTTCCTTGGCCCCCAAAGCCCTGCCCTTATGCCCTCCCTTTGTATCTCTCTTAACGGGCTTGCCTGAAGAATCTTCTTCCTAGTTCAAGCCCCATCACCACTTGCCTGAAGCATGGTTACACCCTTCCAGCTAACATGCTGCTTTTACTGATGTTCTCACCTAGTAAATACCTCATGCGACTTTTTAAAAAATTGTGAGTCAGATCATGTCACCTCTCTGCTTAGAATAATCCATTGGCTTCCCATTGTACTTAGAATAAAATACAAACCCTCCACAGCAGTCTATAAGGCCCTCCATGATTTAATCTTGCCTCACCACACTCTCCCCTGCTCACTTCATTCCAGTCACACTGGCTCATTCTCTAATCCTAAAACCTTCCAGGCATGTTCTTACTTCCCTGACCTGTGCTCTAGCCGTACCCTCTGCCTAGGAATGCTCTCCCCCTAGATGTTCACATGGCTGGCTCCTTCTCGGCCTTCTGGCTCAGCTGAAAGACAGACTCCAAAAACAGACTTTCCTTCAGAGTTAATCCAAAGTAACACTTCCTCTCCAGATTATACTCTTTCAATCACCTCTTTTATGATCCCCATGGACACTCACACAGTTGCTACAGACATGCAATAAATGTTTCCTGAATGAATAAATGAATGAAAGAACCTTGTAGCGGGTTGTGAAGTTTGCACATGTTTGGGGCACTTTAGTTACCTCCCTTATCATTCTAAGCCACTTTCTGACTTAGATGCTTTGGATTTGCAAGAGGCGTTTGTAAGTATGGGACTGGGGTTGGTCTTTCCACTCAAGCACACATTTCCCGGCTGAAGCCTCACTGATACCTGCTGCCATTGCAGAGCTGCACACTTGAGCTGGAAGCAGAAATAAATCCCTTCCCTGTCCTCCTGCATCCCTGTCTCCAGCCACCACCTTCCCCTGACAGAGCCTAATCAGAAGCCAGCTAAAAGGGAACGTGACAAATGTAACCTGTAGACTTCTACCCGATATCACAGTTCAGAGGAGAAGAAGATGGGCCTGGAGATGAGAAGCAAGAGATGAATAACCAGCAGAGTGTCGAGCTTACTGATTCAACAGAGATGACCAAGAGGCCTCAAACCTCAGGTTACCCCCCCAGGTTATTTTTCTAAGGCCTTTTCCAACATCTTTCTGCTGCAAGAACAATCCTCAGGAATCCATCCACAAATTCAGAAAAGCAGCAAACAAGAAGTGTTATTGTATTTGGGGAAAAAAACCACAAACAAACAAAGAACGCTGACCACAAGCAAAGGCTGTAAAATAACAAATGAAAAAATTAGAGAATAGTTAAACATCAAAAAGTTCAGTCCTGAGTCGGTACAATGGACAGAATGATGGTATCAGTGATTATTCTGTTGGGAAGCTGGACTCCAGGCATCTGCAAGAAGGATGAAGAAATTAACCCAGCCCCACAAGAAGATAAGAGAAGTAGCTTTGTAGTCCTGTGGCATGGCGCTTTGAACCTTCGAGGCTACTGAAATGCTTAGTGTAAAATCAGGGGAAGGCCAACAAGTCCACATAAAGCCAAAATGGTGGGGAGGGGTGATAGTGGGGGAGGAGCTTTGAGTGGCACTCAAATATTCATGTGCAGGAGCCATTTCCAGCAGAAAGGTCATCCCTCTACGTTCTACTCTGCCATCCTGAGCCCATGGTTTCTCTCTCAAGTCACAAAATAGTTGTTGAAGCTACGGCCATCAAACCAGTGTTCTAGGAAGCAGAAGGAGGAAGATGGAAAAGCAAAAGAGCATGCAGAGGCACCTGAGTCAGCTAAGAACTGGGACCCTTCCCAGAAGCTCCACAAAACATTTGCTCACACTTCACTGGCCAGCACTTGGTCCCACTGCCATATTTAATAGTGTGGGAGGAAGGGAAATGTAGTCTTTCAGCAAAGCACACTACCTCACCTCAAATAAAATTGGGGGTCTGTTACTAAGAGTGGAGGAAGCAGCTATCAGGTAAACCACTAGCAGTTGTCCCAACACTAAAGATGAGGCTTCCCGGGTCAGCCAGGGAAGAGTGTTGGCAATGAAGATACTTAGTTCTCCCCTGACTAGCAGGTTCCCCCACCCGTACTTGCCACCCTCACATACCTACCCGGGGTTGTGAGGGATCAAAAGACCCCAGGAGGTCTGTCCACGTCATCATTAGACATATCCTCTGCTCCACTAATTGGACGATATCCTTTACCTGAGGTAAGCAAATGCCTGTTCCCCACAGAGGTCTGAGGGAACATATGGTTTCTGCTGACCTGCTAATTTACCATGGATCACCCAAACCCTCTAGAAATTTGCAAAATTAATTCTAGACCTCAGAGCCAGCAGGTATAAGGTTACTAATACCGCCTTACTGCCTGAGTGGTCAGCGAGCAGCATTGTGAATAATTAATAATGATATGAATAACATCAATAGCCATCTTTCATTGATTGTTGACTATGTGCCAAGCATTGTGCCGGGCATTTTGCCCCCAGAGACCGGCTTTGGAGTATTAAATATGGTAATGCATGCCACAGGCTCAGAAGATGTTTAGATTAATCTCTTATTTGACATCGTCCAGTTAGTAAAAGGCAGAGCTAGGATTAAACCCAGGTCTTCCTGGCACCAACTCCCATGATTTTTTGAGTAACTGCCATTGGCTGAGGCTAAGTCATGTATCAAGCCTTTATATCAGTTAAAATATAGGTTCTTGGTTTTAATAAAGTCCAAGTAAGAGTCATTTAGATAAGTTCTGCTTCAAGTCCAACTTCAAGTACATGGCAGGTCTGGCAGGGGGCAGGGGCTGGTGGTACAGCTCTGTTCCACGCAGAGACGGAAGGACCCAGACCTCTTTCACCTTCATGCTCTGTCATGCCTTGGTGTTGGAAGTCATGCAGAGGATGTGACTGCTGGTTGATACATAAGTTGGAGCCAGGCAATCAGTGGCTCCTTAACCACCCTCTACCCCCCCGCTGCCCATCCTTGGAATATATGTTCTGCCCAGCATTCCCTCAGTAGGAGCCATTTCAAGGACTCAGCCTTCAGAGGGTGCAGGGGTCTGCCTCTTTCTTCAGTCTCCTCTCGCCCTCCATTTAAGGGGATCAGTTTCAGATTTCACCTGGGGAAGTCCCTAGGTTGCAAACCAATGACTGGATTATTGCCTTCACCCCCAGGGTTGACAGCGGCTCATCACCACTTCCTTGTTCCAGAGTTCAAGGCAAGGAGGGAAGAAAAAGTAGGTGTTTTCTCTCAACGGGAACAGCTAGAACCTGCACATACCACTTCCTCTCCCGTGCCCTGAGGTGGATTAGGCCGAACTTGGTCACATGGCCACACCAAACACAAGGCAGGCTGGGAAATATAGTCTCTACGGCAGCGGCCACATGCCCAGAGAAAATGCATGGGTTATTACCAACAGGAGACAAGCTGTTATCATCATAAGAAAAACAGAAGTCCTTGCTATTCATGGCACCCAAGCTACATTTATCCTTCCCTGCTTTTGGCTCACAATCCTTTTTCAAACTCCTTTCCTCAGAGCACACAGGATGGGTAAACTTTGGATTTCCAAATGGACGAAGAGGTGTCTGGCTCTGTGGGGAAGCAACCACTCCAAGTCCTCCCTCTGGACCCAGACCCAGGGGTAGTAGATATCTCAATGGACCTCAGATGGATGGAGCCACCAAGGATACAGCCTACTGTGGGGGGATGGCCAGGCCTGGCATTTATTCCAAGTTCATGATCAACACATGCAGGCTGACCTCCCTTAGGCCTTCCTACAGGTCCTGGGAACAATTCCAGGTCAAGTAAAGATTCACAAAACCCAGACTAAACCTCAAAAGTCCTCTCACTGATAATTATTCGCACAACCATAGTATACCCTCCATAAATGGTGGCCCTAGGCCTGCCTCTGTACATATTGTCTCTGGTTCTAACATCCACTGCAGCAGGGGCTGTCAGTGCTCTTTCCACACTCCCTTCTCCTTACTGCTTCCAGACACACTGTCCTGCTCCCAACCATCACACCTGCATTTCTCTGCCAAGGGCTTCCTGGGGCTGGCAGTCCTAGTTTGCCAGACACAGGATACAAGGGAGGCACCTAGGAATTATCACTCCACCTCTCAGAAGCAGCCCTCGATTGGTGTGTAAACACCCCAGCTCCCTCACCCCTCGGATGAGATCACTGTGCTGTGCTGCACTATGGGGCATGTATGCACTGTGCTGGTTTCTGAGTTTCCCCACTGGGATGGAGCTCTACTAGTCCACTGGAATAGCTGGACTGATAACATACTTCTTGTCTGCCTTCCTTTCCTTATCTCATTTCCTGACTCCACCGCGGCTCTTTCCTGCGCTGCCCAAATAAACGACTTGCAGTCTACCTCAGGATAAGCTTCTGGATGGACCCAAGAAAGACCAGTACTGTGAGAAGTAAGCTACGACAGGCTGGCAGAGGCTCTGGAGTCAGCCTGACCCAGACTTGAAGTCTGGCGTCATCACTTACTAGCTGAGTGATGCTGGGAAAATTATTTGACTTGCTGGTGCCTCGATTTCCTCATCTGTAAAATGGGGCCAATTATACCAGCCTTGCAGGACTGTAAAATTTTAAATGAAACAATTCCTCTAATGTCCCTAGCACTGATGGGAGTACATAGCAGGCACTCAAGGGTCAGTTTCCATTTCTTCTCATGTCTGTTTTATGAATGAGGACACTGAGGCTCAGGGAGGTTCCCTGACTTGTACCAGGTTATAAATGGAGTTAAATGATGGATCTTGGGTTCAAACACAAATATCTTTCTGGTTCCAAACCTACTTACAGAGTCTCACTTATTTACTCCAGGGTCTAAATTACCTGATTTCATACCCCAAATCATGCGAAACTTCCAATTCCCAGGTCTTCCTTCCACATTGTGCTATGAGGCCAACACATCTGGTTTCTGATTCTCAGAGATTCCCACATTCTGGTGTCACTCACGCCCTTTGCTATTTATGTCCTCTGTCTGGGGGCATGGCTTCCTCTCCCTCATCCAGCTGTCACACTCTTCTAATTTGGGTGCAAAGATTTTCACAAGCTCATTTCTGATTAAAACACGGTATCACTAAAAAGAGATAAATAGCCAGCAGAAGAAAGCTGACAGGTAAGTCAGGGCAGAGCAAATGTACACGGAAGTGTTTTACCCTCAAACAAACCAGATTCCCCATTTACCTCTGAGGAGAGTGCTCAGAGCTTCAAATGTGGGGTGCAACCCTGCAGAACCCCTGCTTGAGTGACAGAGCAGAGGCCATGAAAGAAAGAGATACTGAGGGTTTGACTCCTTTGACTCATGGTGTCGTGCTCCCCCACAGCCAGCCAAGACCGAACAGCAGCAAAGCAGAGGCACAGACACAAAGAAAACTGAAGTCATGCCGCTAAACGTACTCAGATTTTTATAATTAGAAATTTGGAAAAGAGTTATTTCATGTCAACATACATTTAAGTTTGGGGTCATTTTTAAAAAAATATGATTTTATTACAAGATATATAAGCAGACATATACACACACATATAGAGATAGGAGAGACATAACCTTTCAGGGGGTGGACTCTGACAGGTCCTAGGTGTGACCCGTATCTAGAGTAGGTGACCAGCTTATTTCCTGTTTGCCTGGGATTTTCCCACGTTTAGTGCTTCCCAGGAGAGGTCTCAGCCCCGACCTAATCAGGATAGTTGGTCACCCTATTAGGAAAGAAACTTGACTCTCAGATCTCCTTTTTTAAAATGTGAATCTCTTCAGGCAGTTTAAAACAATCCATCCATCACTGCAGGGGTTCTGGCTGCTTCTCATAGGATACCCCACTAAAATAGTCCCCACTTTAAGAATCCATAAGGATCTTTTACTGAAGGAATCAGAAATTCAGACACCTAAGGGCCAAGACTTCAGTGAGTGACAAAGATCATTTGCACAAAAGCTTTCCATCTATTCTTTACTTACACAATGAAATACATTCCCATTCTTCTAGAACCCTACAGCCCATTCAGTGCTTAACCTTTCCTCCTTGGATAGACATGGGATGGACAACTATTTCTCCAACCGAGCAAAACTGCCCAAGCATGATGAAAAACAAGAGCAAATCTCATTTGGCCTCAGTGGTAGGGACTATGGTTTTCTTAGGCTGATTTCCTCCAGAAGCTTGGACAAGGATTCAACTGTAAGGTGTTTATTTGAGAGGCCATCCCAGGGAACACCAGTAGGAGAGTGGGGAAATGAGAAAAAGAATGACAGACCACTAAAAAACGAGTGTCCTATTAAGTCAACTGTCACTGTAGGTGACTAGAGATTAACCCCATGGCAAGCTCTCGAAATTGGTGTAAAATAACACCTTGGTTATCTCACCAGATGGGCAAGGGAGCTCAGGTGTCTGTATGCTGAGCCTTTCATCACTGGAGGGGTGGGCGTCGACTCCCTGGCCCTCACCCCCACCGCTTCCACAGTCAGAGAGACTCCTCAGACAGATGAACACAGGTGCTGGCAGTGGGAAGTCAAGCTGGCCTGCGCTGAAGTTGAAGGGCAAGGATGTGGGCTGGGCACCAGCAGCATCTGCTACAGCAAATCAATGATAGAACCCATGGGCCGCCATTACTCAGCGCTAGCCAACTGTTGCCATGAGGGAATGCAGCCAGCGTTGGTAAAGCTTCTGAATTTTTAAAAGAAACCTGGAATCCAGAATTCTTGCGGAACCTCCTGATTCATTATTGCTGATGATTAATTCAAATTTTTTTTAAAAACTCTCTAGGGGTTCATGGAGCTCTCTGTAGGCAGACTTCAACCGGTGGGCACACGGTTCACATCCACTAACCGAGGTGAAGCCCCTTATTTTATAGATGGGGAAAGCAGGGCCCTAGAGGGAAGTGACTTAAAGATTGAACTGCTAAACCCAGTTCACCATAACTCCCAGGCCAGGGTCTCCCCTGACCCCCTGTGTTGCCTGCACTAGCAAACCTCCCCCCTCCCTCCGCACACCCATCCTCCACAGGCGGCAGCCTCATGGCCACCCTCCACTCCACTTAGAGCACAGGAAGTCTTGTGCTGTCCAACAACTCCTTACAATACTTTGTATTACTGGAAATCGGATTCCTCATGATTCTGAACTTCACAGAATGTTATACAAGGCTCATTTTGTCCTGGGTACCCTCCTAAGTACTTTACATATAATTCCCTTAATTCTCAAAGCAACCCTCTCGTGTAAGGACTATTAGTTTCCTCATTTTAAGGACAGAAAACCAAGGCACAGAGAGATTAAAATACTTGCCTACATTAGTTAGCCGCAGAGCTAAGAGACAAATCCAGGCAGTTGGCTCCAGAGTCCACGGGCCACTCACTGCCTCTGAACTAACTACCTAGTTTGGCTTTTTAAATATCTTGATTGGTCCTTTCCCCCATTACAACAGGAGTTAGTCAAGAACAGTCCTATAAGCCATCTCCTGCCCACTGCTTGTTTTTCTTTCTTTTTTTTTTTTTTTTGGTGTAGGCACTGTTCTTTTTTTTTTAATTTTTTTATTGTTATGTTAATCACCATACATTACATCATTAGTTTTAGATGTAGTGTTCCATGATTCATTGTTTGTGCACAACACCCAGTGCTCCATGCAGAACGTGCTCTCCTCAATACCCATTACCAGGCTAACCCATCCTCCCACCCCCCTCCCCTCTAGAACCCTCAGTTTGTTTTTCAGAGTCCATCGTCTCTCATGGTTCGTCTCCCCCTCCGATTTCCCCCCCTTCATTCTTCCCCTCCTGCTATCTTCCCACTGCTTGTTTTTCTAAATAAAGTTTTATCAGGGACGCCTGGATGCCTTGGTCAGTTAAGCATCTGACTCTTGGTTTTGGCTTAGATCGTGTTCTCAGGGTCATGAGATGGAGCTCCCTGTGGTGCTCAGGGCTCAGCAGGGAGTCTGCTTGAGATTCTTTCCCTCTCCCTCTGCCCTTCCCCGTGCTCTCTCTCAGATAAAAAATAAATAAAATCTTTAAAAATCAATCACATTTTATTGGAATGTAGCTTCACCCATTATTTTACATATACTCTATGACTATTCTTGCCCTACGAAGACAGAGTTAAGTAGGTGAACACAGACCATATGGCCCGCAAAGCCTAATGTATTTAGCCCCTGGCCCTTCACAAAAAGTTTGCTGACCCCTGCATTCTGGACTTGCCAAGCATTCCTGATTGCAGGTTTCTTGATTATGTTGCTTAATCATAATGCAGAAAATCCTATAATCCCCCCAAAGCCTTAGCATACGCCGTGATGAATTCGCAGGTTAGAGTTCCAGAAACTGTAATTGTGCAGAACATGTCTGGGAATCTAGGAATCAGCAAAAGTACCCTCAGGACCCCATTCAAGGAAAAAGATACCCAAAATATGACCCGTAAAAGAACCAGACACCTAATCTTGGGTCCTGACCTGGGCGAAGGTCTTTAAAGCAAGGGGATAGACAGAAATACCCAGATAGAGGCAGAGAGGAGAAACAGAACAGGAGGCAACTCTTGCAATTAGCTATCAACAAGCATTGTTGCACTGACAGACGGGGGGTCAAATCCCAGCTCTGCCGCTTACTCCTCATTTCTTAAACTTCAATTTTCTCACCCATAAATCAGGAGAAATAATCTCATTTCTTGGGGGGTTAGGCAGATTACCAAAACTATAATGTACACGAAGTTCTCAGCACCCCATGCGAGATTTGCTAGCTAGTCAGGGGAGCCCTATGATTAGGAATACCAGTAACCATAAAAGAATAGAAATGGGTGATTATTTGTACGGAGGCACTCAGCCCCACAATTCAGCTGTCTAAAGAGTAACAGGATGGGGCGCCTGGGTGGCTCAGTCGGTTAAGCGACTGCCTCCAGCTCAGGTCATGATCCTGGAGTCCCTGGATCGAGTCCCGCATCGGGCTCCCTGTTCGGCAGGGAGTCTGCTTCTCCCTCTGACCCTCCCCCCTCTCATGTGCTCTCTCTCATTCTCTCTCTCTCAAATAAATAAATAAAATCTTTAAAAAAAAAAAAGAGTAACAGGATGATGGCAAGGAACAAAAAGCAGTGTTTGGCATGAGGAGCCCAAATCCAGGAAATGATCTAACCACCTTTATATACGCCATGGAAAAAAGTAAAGAAGCGTGTGCCATGTTTTCATCAAAAATAGTTCAAGCAAAAAAATAATGTGGGTAGGAAGAGGTAAGCTTTAATCACCTGGAAAAAATCACTTCAGTGAAACAGATTATTTATCCCTTGACAACAGCCAGATAAATGAAACTGTGTAAGAAGGGGAAGAAGAAAGTTTGCATTGTATACTCTGAAAGAAGACGAAGTTGCATTGTCCCCGCTTATCCTTATAGTGAAAGTATTTACTGAATAGTATGAACACTTGCTGACAATCTGTCAACTTTTAAATACCTTTTATCTTTACCATTTTCACAGCTTTTCTCTGAGATCTAAAAAAGGCCAGTGATAGTTTTCTGGTATGCTTTTTCCACATACAATTAAGCATACTGTTAGAAAGTACAACAAGAACCACTCATGATTTGAACTGCTTAAAGCAGCTGAATCATTGCAAAAGTGATTTCTTACTCTTAATTTGTTTCAATCAAATTTTTGACCTCTATAACACTGAACACTCCCCCCTTTTTTTTAAGGCAGTGAAAATGCAGCTACATTGAGAACACGAAGGTATATAACATAGCACGCTTTTTTTTCCCCCTCTTCAAAGTACATTGAATTAATTTCACACAGTTGGAGCAAATTACCATGCTATGTCCTCAATTTATGTGTTATGGGCCCACTGGGCTAAGGCTCTATGGTTGAAGTCTAGGGGCACATGGTTTTCATTACTTAATCAGGATCCTGCGTTTCAACTTGCCCATTTAAATGGATGCAATTAGTTCATTGGTGATGGCCTCAAATACCCTTATCTTTCCCAACTTACCAAAGAAGCTAATGTTTTGAGCTTTGCCTCAATACTGAAAGGTTATTCGATGACAACTTACGCCAAATATTATTTTTACTGCCCAGCAAATACTTTTACTGAGTCGTCCCACCAACATACTGCTGATAAGCAAGCCTGTTTAAGTGCATTTATTTTACACACATTTATTTATCTGGAACTTAAAAACAATAAAAACGAGCATAGTATCACAGGTGCAGGTAAAGTACCGCGTGCACACGTCTGATTGTGCATAGCGTAACGGATTAGAGATGGAGGATGGAGGGAAGCTCAAGTGTCACTACACACTTGACAAACACAGAGCTAATTAACACAGCTCAGGTCAGTCAGGCTGCTAAGATAGGATTAGAACTCAGCCTTTCTGATTCTCCACCCCTTTTTCTCCACAGCTCCTCCTTCGTCTGGCAGAACCTTACCAGAGTATTCTACTTGGATGAACCAGGGCCAGGGCTGGCTCTGTGAGCTTTGCGCCTCCCATTCAGGTCACATATGGTCCCCCTGCTCTTTTGCAAGGACTGAATTGATGGGATGGGCTCAGTCAGGTGCAACAAGGGAAGCCTGGAAACAATCCTCAGGCCACATCCGTTGCGGGTCCCCTACCGATGCTGTCGGCTGTGATAAGCACCAGCTGGAAGATGGATGCTGGTATTCCAGAAAGACCTTTTGCATCAGACGGGGCTGTGACTGGCCCCATGCTGTGAAGGGGGCATAATTATTTCCAATAACTGTCTGCCTAGGCTACTTGGTGATTTCCAAACGAAAGGGCCTCCTCCTTGCAACAAAACATGCAGTGCTTCTTTGGGTTGGGGGTTGCAGTCTTGAACTTATTTCTTTTGGAGGGTCACAATGCCAAAAAAACTTCTGTCTGTTAATCACTTATCTAGCAGGGCAGGAAGAAATACAATCTTTTACAAATAGTGATAAATGATAAACCACTTGACAACTTTGGATGTTTGCTCAGAATCTGTTTCAGAGGGTAGTATCCTCATTTGAAACAAGATGGGCCATTAGAGGCTCCTGGAAGGTATGTTCTCCAGAGAGAAAGTTAGACCTCTCAGGCTGAGACTGTCAGGGATAATAAAGAGCAGAATCTCTTGCAGGGTGGTGTCAAAGAGCCCAGACTCCGTTCCGAGTTCCAATTCCAGGTCTCACTTACCAGCTGTATGCATGTTGAACAACTCACACAGCCCCTCCAAGCCTTGGTTTCTACCTGTGTAAAGTATGGGTAATGGTGGGTCACTGTGGAGATGGGCATCACATACTATATGGAAAGCACTTGGCAAATGCCTGGCATTTACAGGGACTCAATAGACAGGAACCATTATTTCTAGGCAGGGACCTGTTCTTTGAAGAGGCAAGTTATTCAAACTGCATGTTCCAGACTGATTCTCCGTGTTGATCAGATTATGGGTGAAATCTCCACTTTGCAGGTGCAGGCACTTTATCTAGAGTCTTCCCTGGGACTTGCAGCCTTCCTCCTACTCGGCAAGCCTGTCTTGGAACTCTCTACCTGGCTGCCACACATCTTTCAGGCCAAAGGGAAACCCCGCCCCACCCATCCCACTTCAGCAGCTCTGGGCAGACGCGTAGCTGCACCTCTCCTTGCCCGCCATCCTTCCTCTGCAAACCTCCCAAGTTCATGCACATCTTCTCTCCCCAGCTAGATTAAGCTTTTGGGAGACAAGGGATTACTTTACATTTCTTTGACCCCTCCCCAGCACCCAGCACATGTCCAAGAATTTTCTAGGTTCTCTGATCCCTTGCTAGGCACAGTGTGGTCCACAGACGAGCATCAGCAGTATCACCTGGGAGCTCAACAGAATCTCAGGCTCCACTCCAGATCTACTGAATCAGAATCCCATTCCCGAGTGACTCAAGAGCACGGTGCTGAAGAAACATTGCTCGAGTCTGCTATTTCCCAGACTCCAGTCACTCACAGCTTCCCTTCAAAGGCTTAGCCATTTTTCAGCACCACCTATACTTTGTGTTATTCATATATATTTTTAAATGATTTTACATTGATATTATATCTTGCTTAGCCTTATCCTAAGCAGTAATAATCCAGTCTGTCAATAGTTCATTCAGCAAGGCAGAAAGAAATATATTCTTTAATAAGATTTGAAGGTCTAAGTGAAAAAAAAAATCTGTTGGTATACATTAAAATAAATAAATAACCATCAAAGTAAAATGATTCTCCATCCATTATCTAAAATTAACTTACACAGGAGCGCCTGGGTGGCTCAGCTGGTTGAGCATCTGGCTCTTGATTTCAGCTCAGGTCATGATCCTTGGGGTCCTGGGATGGAGCCCTGCTTCAGGCCCCACGCTCAGTGCGGAGTCTGCTTGTCTCCCTCTCCCTATGCCCAGCCTCCCCAGCCTCCCCTTGCGTCTGCAGCCGCACACACACTCTCTCTCAAATAAATAAATAAATCTTAAAAAAAATCAAATTAACTCATACACCACCAAGGGTACAGCTACCGCACTTTAACAAACACAGCTCTAGGCTTTTTGTAGCTGAATTAGAAGACATCTCCCCAATTCCTGATCCTGTGTCTGGATCTGCTCCTACCTACCATGGTTGCCTTGTGACGTAGATGCATCTGCCTGCAAAACACAGATGGTTGTAGGGGATGATGGAAGGCAGAAAATCTGGGTTCTGGCCCTGCACCATCCCTTAATAACTTGACAAATCACAACCCTCTTTGGGGCTCATTTTTGTGGGTTCGCTGATCTCAAGGTTCCCTTCCATATCTAACAATATGACATAATAAAGGATAGCAGAAGCTTCAGAGTCAGAATAACTTTAGGTTGAAATTAAGTCGCCCTTACTTGCTAATTTCATTAAGTCTCTGTTTTCCTCACCGTAAAATGGGAGCAACAAATGGGCATAACACACATATCAGAGGATTTTCGCAAGAATAAAGAAAAGGACAGCTGAAAAATGCTGAGATTGAAATCTAGCACACACAGTGTTAAATAAAAAATATAACTACTAAAATTTTTTCTTGGCCTCCAAAATAATCATAGCTAACATTTATGGGGTATTTAATATGCAGCAGGCACTACATGAAGCACTTTACACTGTCCTTTTATCCTCACAGTAATCCAATGAAGTAGGAACTTTTATTCTCCCCATTTCATAGATGAGGAAACTGAGGCACAAAGTGTAAGCCACTTGCTCAAAGTCATACATTTCATAAGTGGTGCAACTGGATTTGAGGACAGGTCCCCTGACTCGAGAGCAGTTGTTCATAACCTCAACCCATCCTGCCTTTCTGTAAAATACTGGTCAACACACAGACTTTGCCAATTCAACAAATATTATGGGACCTTGGCAGAGTAATTCTCAGCACAGGTGAACACTTGCTGCACATGAGCCAGTCTAGTTACCATTAGCTCTACTATTATTTATTGAGCCTTCACATCTGAACAAGATCCTATTAGGCATTGGGAGGTCCATCATATCCTTCAATTATGGTGGGGACCTCTTTATTTTTTTTGAATGATTTTTTATTATTAAGTATAACAGATATTTAAAAAAATGAACAGCGGTGCCTGGGTGGCTCAGTTGGTTAAGTGTCCCACTCCTGGGTTGAGCTCAGGTCATGATCTCAGGGTAATGACATGGAGCCCCACATAGGGCTCCACACTAAGCATTGAGTCTGTTTAAGACTCTCTCTCCCTCTCCCTCTGCCCCTCCCCACTCTCTCAAAAAACAAAATGAACAAAATATAAATATGCAGCTCAATAATTATCTCCAAGTAAACAGCCATATAGCCATCACTCGGTTGCCCCAGAAGCTCCTAGATACTTTCTCTCCCTCCTCCTCAAATATAACTACCATACCAGGGTTTCTCATTCCCAACACTATATATACATTTGGGGCTGGGTAAGTCTGTGCTGTGGGGGTTGTCCTGCATGTGTGGGACGTGTAGCAGCTTCCCTGGCTTCCACAAGCTAGCACCAAAAGCACCTTCCCCAAATGGCAACAAGAAATGGTAACAATTTCTCTAGACATTCACAAGTGTCCCCTTGGGGGCAAAATCACTCCTGGTTAAGAACCACTGCCCTATCATGACCTTTTTGGTAACCACTTTCTTTGCTTTCTTTTTGACTTTAGCCACACAAGCATGCATCCTTAAATATTATCATTTAATCTTGCCTGGTGAAAGGAATTCTTTATACTTTAATCTATTAAAAAGGCCTCAAATCAGGGCCCCCTAAAATAACCTAGGTGGGGTGACCATATAATTTCCCATCCAAACTGGAGGCACAGACATTAACCAGGATTGACCTGGGCAAGCCAGCATGATCACCCTACTTCTAGGGAACCTCTGCTGTGAGTGAACATTATTCTCACAGCCGTACACAATTAGGGCCCCCTTACTCACTGGATAATTGTACATGAAGTGGCAGAGGGTAATTAAAAGCAGCACATCCCCAAGGGCAAAGTAACATAGACCCAGATAAATATCTCAAGGCTGAGGAGCTGTGAAGCAGAAAACTCATCGGCCTTGGCCCTTATGAAGGTATATTCTTCAAATAATTTGCTGAAAGATACCACTTAAATATCTTTCACCACATTAGCACAACAAAGTGATTAAAATAAATGCCTTCCAAGATCCGAACATGCAAAAGGATCAAGACCACCCCTTGTAAGAGGTTTAGGGTCTGTAGTGGATTTTTAATCAATATATTTTTTTTTCCCTCAGTGTCATTGGAAAATAGAGCAACCCCTACCAATCTGACCTGCTCCTGCTGTGCATTGTGATCTCCTAAGTCCTGATACTGACCACGTTAAAAGTGACAACTAAGGCTTTCCTTACACACATGAGAAATCAGATTGATAGCCTATTTGCCTGAATATAATTCAGCTCGTCCTCTATTCTTTTGGGCATCAAAGAGAACAGAAATCAGCTTTCACGGACTTAGACACTTGTACATTTCAGCAAATGTTTATTTGACTTCCTCAGCATCCATTTCCCCTTTATCCAGCAACTGTCTTCATCTGGAGGTCCAGCCCGCTGGTGTCCGCGGTCCATGTGGTCTGGGTGAGACTCGACCACAAGGCAAAGCCCTCAACCTCCGCAGAAGTCATTTGGCACAGGGCTTTCCTATAAACCATGCCCATCAAGCCAATCGGAACTGGTTTTGAGGCTTTTTGTTCAACAACTGAGCAAAGGAGGCTTATACTTTTTTGTTGGACTTGAACCTGAAATTGTGTAAACCATTGAGGCTTTTTGTTCAACAACTGAGCAAAGGAGGCTTATACTTTTTTGTTGGACTTGAACCTGAAATTGTGTAAACCAGCAACTTCTACTGTCAGCTAGCCACCCAACAAGGAGCCCCATACACAGAGGAAAGGAGAGGAAGACAGAGCTGAAGATGAAAAGAAAGAAATCAAATTCCGAAGTCATTGTTCAGCCCTGAACAAGATGCTCTTGAGGCCAGTTCTAGGTACGTATCCTTCAGTAACTTGAACTTGTATGTATGAAAAAAATTTATTTATATTATATATATATATACACACACACATATATATATCTTAATTCCACCTAAATTGGGTGTTTGTCACTTACTAGTAAAATACATCCTGTGGCAACTTTTTAGACAGCAACTCACAGTAAGAAATACATTTTATACTGCAACCCAGAATGTGCATGCAGTCCCAGAGAGAGAACTGACTCAAAGTTTCATGAAACAACAGAACACTTACTAACATATGATGATGCTGATATTTTCTGTCCTGTTATACTTTAAAAAAAAAAAATACTGGTTGCAGCCCACTATATTGATTTCATGACCTTCATTTTAAAAAACCCTGCCTTGTGAGATTAGCTTAAAAATTGATTTCACCAGAAAAAGTGACATAAGAAACATCATGATAATTTCAATCAGATTATTGAGGAAAATAGGAGGTGTGGCCCCTAAATCAAGCATCTAGCAACAAAAAATTGCTGCTTTACCATTCCTCTCTGATCTACCCAAGACACATGTTGACCAGAAAAGGAAAAAAAAATCTTAATGACCTAGAAATAAATAAATTGCTAAAAAGAAAGCATCTCCTAAAACAAAATAAAGCCCATGTCTAAAAAGAGAGAGATGAGAAATACATTAAGTAAGGAAAGAGACACCCAAGTCCTGTTGCTGAGCTAAGTTACATGATTTATTTATCTATAGGCTGAAGATAGCCATTTCAGTGAACCTCAGCAGTTACTGAGTATGTAAAAATAGTGTCTTCGTAAGATCAGAAGATCTCTGGGGCAGATGTAGAAGGAAGTAGGGAGATAGGAAGAGAGAGGTAGGGAGGGAGAGAAAGAGAGAGAGAGAGGTCACTTGCAGTATAAACCTCAAGCCTTCACTTATGTGTGTATTGTGTGTAAAATAACTACGAAGAGTTCCTGAAATTTTAGGCAATTACCACAGGCTGGATAAGACAGGGTATTTTTAATGGTTTTCCATGTACTTTATTTGTATTGTCACTTAGCCAAAACTTCCTTTTTGTCTGCTCAGAAGCACCGCAGAGTCTTGATTAAATCTGTGGCATCAAATGGAGAAGTCGGATTCTCATGCTTGCTAACAACAGAGGCTTGGGCCTATAAACAACTGAGAAAACTTAGCTGCTTTTATACTCTTGAGTGGCTGTAGCTTTAACTCCTCCCAAATTATTCTAGATTATTAGGCTCCAGCACAGTTGTCGGCCTGTTTGAGAAGCCACGAACCACCCTGCCACCAAAATGAAAGTCCATGAATTTCAAAGCAGAGTGAAGTTTAAGACAATCACTTGCATACCCCGGAAGAGTGACTTCTGAGAATTTTCCCAGGGAGAATGAAAACCAAACCTCACGATAATGGTATTTTAGATAGGTTTCTTCATCTTCCATCATTGTATTTTTCAAATACATTCCATCTGCATTACTGAATTTAAGCAAATAGTGTTTGATATTTGCAGATGTCAATAAAGACACAATTAACCTCTCCTGTGTAAGAAGTCCTTGGAATTGCCTGAATCCTTCAGGCCCTCTTTTAGGAAATGTAAGCACTGTTGAAAGGGGGTGGGGTGGGGTGTGTGTGTGTGTGTGTGTGTGTGTGCTTTACTTTTTATTACAAAATTCTTGGATATACAAAAAAGAAAAAAAGAATCACAGACTCATCAATATAACCATCGCCTAGTTTGTGACATTTAATTTAGAGACCGAAATATAGATACTGAGTGTTTACCTCGGGTCAGTCTCCATCACGTTATTTAATCGAATGAAAAAATATATGAGGTACTTGTTGTTATTACTATTACTCTCTTCGTCATCATTAATGCCATCACAGCATATCCCTGTTAGAGGTACTGTGATGGTTAACTGCCTGGCATCTGGAATCAGACCTCAGGTAAACTCCAAATCACCAATGTGACTTATGGCAAGTTACTTAACCTCCCTCTGGGCTCAGCTTACCACTCCATGGACTATTCATGATGCCCAAAAAGTGCCCACTGGAACGTCTGACACACAAGAATCTGTCAACCACCATTCTTAACAGCACGTGTATGGCAGATGAAAGTGCAGCCTGAGGAGGTTAAGTAAGGCGAAGCTGCTTTTCTTCTCCTCCAGATATTTGATTTGGAAGTTCCACAGATGCATTCTCTTTGGGACAGGAAATAGCATGTCCGGGATTGCGCGAAAATCTTGTACACATTCTCCAAATGGGTCGGTAAATTTCTGGGGCAAACACTAGCTAACCTTGAAGGCTCAACCAGCTTTCCGGAGAGGCTGCTTGCTGTCAGCACTCCCCAGTCTTTCTTCTGAAGGGGCCACCTTCCAGATGCAGCCCTCTGGGTACCAGCAAGCACACCAAGTTGGTTCGCAAAGTTCCGAGGAGTTGGCTCTGGTATGTTCACAAGTCCTAGCAGATCGCAGGAATGTTCGGGATAATTATTACCGCACCCAGGAGCGCCCAGCCCAACCCTCTCACATCTGGAAGGAAGCGGCCACACAAAGGAGAGCAAGGGAGACCTCCTCCTGCGGCTGCTTTCTCAGGCTCCGGGAAGATTTCCGAGGAGCTCTCACCTCTTTTGTCAACAACACCAACCACTACTCAGCAGTATCCTTCAGAGCACAGGTCATTCAATGCAAAGGAAGAGTTTATCTTCCAGTCCAAACCGAATGGCATTTCGCAAAATATCATCTTTGTCCCTTCCCCTTGACCCAGAGACGCGCGCACACACACACACATACACGCGCCCGCGCGCGCACACACACACACACACGAAGGTGAAAGGTGAAATACTCCAGAAAACAGAGAGCGATCCACATGCAAACAGCCTTTAAAAAAAAAAAAAAGGGCAAACAAACCAAGCCCTGAGGATCCTCTGCTAACGCCAGGGATTCCCCCCCCCCTCGCCCCCGCCCCAGTTCTTGCCCTGCCTTGTTAAAGTATCTGGGATTCATCAGCATTTCTCCCACCTCCCACGGACGCGCAACAACCAAAGCACATGGTCCCTGGCGGCGCGTTTGCAAACCCCACCAGCGCCAACGCCTCGAAACCGCCGAACTTCCTGTGTCCACCACCAAAGAGCCCAGAGCGCCGCGCCAAGTGCCCCAGAGGCTCGGGCGGAGGCAGCCTGCAGCCCGGGAGCCGGGGGCGGGGTTTCCTGCCCGCCCGAGCGCCCGAGCCCCACACCTCCGCTGCGGGGGGGTCTCCGGACGTGAGCGCTGCGCCCGGGGCGCACGCCGAGCGCCCGCGGTGGCCGCCGCTCACGGCCGCGCCCCCGCAGCGCGCTAGACCCCCGGGGCAGTCACCCACCTACCTGCTCCGCCGCCTTCTCCTTCGGGCGCTCGGGCGCTGCCGACCGCTACTTTATTGTCTCGGTGGCTCACCGCGCGGGACCTGGGGACCCGGCTCTGCGCCAGCGCGGCGAGCAACTCCGCTCGGCGCCGCGCCTTCCCGGGCGCCTGCCTTCCTCTTCTTCCTCCTCTCGGCGCAAGCTCCTGCTCAGCACGTGAGCCGCGCAGCCCGACTCCCGGGCTCGCTGGGCAGCCAGCGCCCGCCGCATCCCCGGCCCGGGGCCGCTCGTCGCCCTCGCCGCCGCTGGCCGCGCGCCCTCGCCTCGGTCCACACTTCGAGCTGTGCCCGGGCCGCCTGCCTCGCGTCCTCCCGTCGTTCCGCCCTGCCCGCTGGCTCTCGCTGTCAGCCCCGGGCTCCCGGCTCCGCTCTCCCCAGCTGCCCCCGCCCGCCGCCTCTCCGGGGGCTGGGGCGGCCGCTGCCAATGAGACTCGGCTGATGCGCTGTTCCGGCCCAGTCATTGTATCGGGAGGGGAGGAAGGGGAGGGGAGCGCGAGGAAGGGAGGGGGCGCCCTCGGCCCCCGCTGCGCGGCTGCCGGCTGGGCTCGCCTACCCCGACAGAGAAAAAGCGCTGGTGCCAAGGGGCGCGGAGCGGCTGGCGCGGCCGGGAGTGGGGGAAAGGGAGGGGCACGAGCCCGCGCCTCTCCATCCCTCGCTCCCGGGCAGAAAAGCGCGGGGAGGGACTCGGTTCGCCTCCCAGGCTTCAAGCATCCCAAGACCCGACTGCCCTTAGAATAAAGGGGGTGAGGCGCGGGGGGCTGCGGGCGGCACGGGATCTAGTCCGGAACGGGAGTGGGTCTGGCTAATGACTTGATCGGAGATTCCCGCGAACCTGGTGGCTCCCCTTGAAAGAAAGAGAAAGGAGGAGCAAAGAGGGGAGGAAAGGGGGTAAGAAGGGAGAGAAGGTAGTAAGAGAGAAGGACGAGAGAGAAAGAGAGAGGAAAGAAGAGTAAAAAAGAGTAAGAGCCTACCCCATGCCTGGCATTTTCCCTCCAGAACAGTTCTGTGATTCAGGAGTGCTTCCTTATGCTCTCTTTACTGACGAAGAAACTCCAGAGGTTAACTCAAATAGCTGATAAATGACAAGACAGAGATTGCAGCTAGATCTGATGCTGCGTGTGAGGTAGCAGATGAGAGACGAGTGGAGGAAGAAGGGAGGACCATTCGGGAAGGATCTGCACTTGAGACTTTAACATCATCTCCAAATGAGTTCACGAGTAGAGCGCCAGAGGTGGAGCGTCAGGACCGAGAGAAAATAAATTCCCAAACAGCTTTGAATGTGTGTCCCATTGCCGGACCCGCTTCTCTATACGCTATGAATTAATTCAATTTTAAAACTAAATCTCTTTTTAAAAGTTATTGTCCTGAGACTGCACAGTTATAGATACCTCTGCGTTTTGTTGGAAGTTTAGTTGATTCCTCAATGGCAATGTTTGAGAGACCACGGTTTCATATAACCTTGGTTTTGCCATTTCTCCTCCTCCTCTTTCTTCTTTCCTTCTTCCTCTTCTCCCTCTCCTTCTTCTTTTGACGGATCACCAGGCTACAGAAAAGGACCGGGTGGGGGGAGGGAAGGCTCGCTGGATTTCCCAGGCCCTGGCATAGCTGCTGTGGACATGAAGTGGAGAGCAAGATGTGAAGCAGTAAAGGCTTGAGATGGAGTGATGTATAATATTACATCCGTGTGGTGTGAAGTTTAATTAAATTTTCTTCTGGTGTTGAATGGACTGCTTGTTTCTAATTAAATAGAATATATTGAATGAATAGCTGACATCTGTTGAGCAGCTATGACATGCCCCCCAGATCTGAGCTAAGTAGGCACTTCACTTGGTATTATTTCATTTGGTTCTCCTGGGAGAGAAGGGATGGACTAGACGCCCCATGAGTTCAGGGTCTACGCTGGCCTTGTTCAACCCCTGCCACTCAGCAGTTGCTCATTCAAGGTCAGTTGACTTAATGGACTTCCATTTGGCAGAGGGGGAAACCTAAGGGTCAGAGAGGTTAATTGACCTGCCCGAGAATAGGAAACTAGAACGTGGTTGTACCTGTCTTTGAATTCCGATCCAAAGACTCCCTAACCACTGCACAATACTGTCTGTTCGGTGTGAACGGCCGTGTAAGGGCCCCAGGTAAGGCAGCAGTGCAAACAGTAATGGCTTACTCTGCCCTCATAAGTGCACGTAATTTCTTTGGAGAGAAAGTCAGTACCTATAGCATGGGCACTAAAGAACATCTCAGGGAGTGTACAGCAAAGTGGAACAATGCAGGGGAAATGAATAGCACAAGGCTTGCCATCCAAAAAGTGCTTGGTGTATGTTTGGGGCGGGGGAAACCAGATGCAGACTATTACATGAAAAATGCGATGTAGGTGATGTCAGTAAGGTTGATTTGGTCAGTCAGAGTAGTCTGGAGAGTTTTCTGGAAGAGGCAGGATATTTACCGGATTTTCTTTTTTTTTTTTAAATTTTGTATTGTTATGTTAATCGCCATACATTACATCATTAGATTTTTTTTTTAAAGATTTTATTTATTTATTTGAGAGAGAGAATGAGAGAGAGAGAGCACATGAGAGGGGGGAGGGTCAGAAGGAGAAGCAGACTCCCTGCCGAGCAGGGAGCCCGATGCGGGACTCGATCCGGGGACTCCAGGATCATGACCTGAGCCGAAGGCAGTCGCTTAACCAACTGAGCCACCCAGGCGCCCACATCATTAGTTTTTGATGTAGTGTTCCATGATTCATTGTTTGTGCATAATACCCAGTGCTCCATGCAGAACGTGCCCTCTTTAATACCCATCACCAGGCTAACTGGATTTTCTTGAAGCAAAGAGGCTCTGGCTTGGCAATGGAAGCTTCAAGGCTGTTATATCTGGGTTTGAAGCCCAACTTTTCCAATTACTCAACCTAAAATAGGGATAATAATAATGCCAATCTTATAGGGTTGTTGTAAGGATTGAATTAGCACATAGAAAGCATTTGGAATAGTGTCTAGCACATGGTGACTGCCTAATAAATATTAGCGATTATTATTAAAGGAGAGGCGACAGCTTTCTTTCCAACTTCAACCTTCTGATATTTATAAAATACCCAAAATAGCAAAATTTAAAAACACAATGCAGCAGAACAAAGAAACAAAACTTGTTTTCTTTATTCTTACTCTAGTATAGAATTACTAATTCTGGCCGCATATTAGAAGGGAGGGTTTATTTTTGTTTTTAATAGTTGAGACAGTTAATCAAGATCTCTGGGGTTAGGGTTGATGAAACCTCACATTCCTGGGTCCCGGCTCCAGAAGGCTCAGGGACTAGAAATCTGCATTTTTAACAAGTTTTTCAGGGGTCCACTTGACAAACACTGCTTTGTTCTTCCTCCACATCCCTCGATGCCTACCCCACCTCATTGACCCAGGGATTTTTCCCCCCACCTTAAATTGTTAAACTCTTGTGATGAATTAAATCCTGTGTGTTCATTCCTATTTAATTCAATGCACATTTAGTAAGCACCAATTTTGTGCAAATGACTACAACTCAGCCTAAAGATGGGTAACATCCTTCACGCTAGCAACGAGTTTATGATCTGGAAATAAAAATGGGAACATGAAAAGGTGTAATAATAAGGTTAAGGTGTTTTGAGTGCTTACCATGTACAGCGCCCTGTGCTAAGTGCTTACTTAACCTGTTGACTAGGTGGAAAGCAATATATAAGAGAAGTTCAAAGGGTACATCTGGAAGAAGGAATCCAGAAACGGCTTCAGGAAGAATGCAGCATTTCCAAGGCTTTCCTGAAAGAAATCGCTCCAGTTACAGGAGAGCCTGGTCAGAAGCCTGAACAGAATATGGGCCAAGCAGTGAAGCCCAGAGATTTGTAAGTTTGAAGAACCAAGCAGAGAACTACTTAGAAATGACAAACTCAGGGACCAGAGAAGTAACATTAGCTAGTAAACTAGAACAGAGGTGAAGCAATCAGGAATGGTGGGGACTGTGGCGAAACGGAGAGTATATTGTCCCCTTCAGAAGGAGGCAGCCAGTTCTCAGCACACTGCCTTGTGGGAGTGTTGATCTGATTGACCTGATGTTTTGATTTTCCAAGAAAAGCTGGACACCTGGATTTTGGTATGAAATCTCCCAGTGTTTAAAAAATCGTGGCAAGCAACTAGAATTTTTTTAAATATTCTATACTTAACATGAAACCTGTCTGCAGGGCAAATCCACCATTTATAATCTCTACAATGGGCTTGCTAGAGGAACCACACTCCGATTAAAAATAACTAACAATTCCTGTATTTTGGGGATCACTAGTGAATGCTCAACACTGGGCTGGGCCCTGGGCAAAAATAGTGCAACACATAGGGTAAGAGAAATGGGTCTCATCTTTCAGAAACTCAGAGTAATTGGTGAGATGAGATAAATACATATCAACAAAAAGAAAGCAATAAGCTTTCAAGAGGAAACAATTCTGTCCCGAAGTGTAGAATTTCCAGGTGACAAATGAGGGCCTCACCAATCACTCTGTACATGATGGAATGTTGGAGTTTGAGATCTTTGATGCCAGATGGTGCTAGAAACTCCTTGGACCCCCACTTTCAAGCTCTTTATTCCATCTGTGAAGTATAAAGGAGTATGTTTTGGTATATGCATCATGAGATTCAGCTACTGAATTAATAAGAACATGTTTCATAAATACTTTATTTCCAAATTAAAACAGATTTATTTATTGGTTTCTGTACATATTTATGTACTTATTTATTTGAGCTAAAGATAGATATATACTCATTAGGCAAGTTTTTGACAATACAAAAAGTACATAAGATAGAAATTGAAAATTACCCATAAGTTCACCACCCTAAATGAGCACCTTAAACAAATGTACTCATAGACTTTTAAAAATGTGCATGCAAACACACAGATCATCTACTATATTGATGTAGTGTAATACATACACCCAATTCTCTATTGATGTTTTGGTGTATAATTGGGCCTCTTTGATTTTTTGTTTTACGTACTATTTTAAAACCAATCTGAAGAGAAGTCACATCATCCCTGCAACACCCTGGTCCTCTTAGCTTCAAGAACTTTGTGCTAAAACTTAGGTTTGGGATAAGAATATGAATACTGCTTGCATATTCCGTAGCTAAAGTCTTGTCCATTAGATTTGTAGTAAGAACACATGCACATGTTTGTTAAGCACCTTCTATATGAGGTCTCATTTAGTCAGTCACTATGAAGTAAAGCACTCTTGTTTTCTCCATTCTACAGGTGAGAAAACCAAGGCCCAGAGAGGGGAAATGACTTGTTTCAGGTTACACAGCCGATAAGTCAGGAGCTAAGATTTGATCCCAGGACTTTCTGACTCTGAGAATGGAAGTCTCATGCACTATGACAGAAGGCCTAGCCTTTTTTGGTGTTTTGTTACTAATGTAATGGCTTAAGTACATCACACTGATTTCTGGGGTTCTTTTTTTTTTTTTTTTTTTTAAGGATTTTATTTATTTGAGAGAAGGAAGGGGCATGAACTGGGGGGAGGCGCAGAGGGAGAGAGGGACAAGCAGACTCCCTGCTGAGTGTGAAGCGAGATGCGGGGCTCGATCCCAGGACCCTGAGAACATGACCTGAGCCTAAGTCAGATGGTTAACTGACTGAGCCACCCAGGCGCCCCTCTGGAATTCTTAATAGGGACTTAAAAACTAAATCCCGGTAATATTAGACATATCAATAACCATAGATGTAGCTACTTAGCTGTTCAAGGTCAATTGTTGTGTTTTCTTTCGAAAGCACATTTTAGGTAACCAAGAAGGGTTAATGAGAATAACAGCCGTGTGTTGACACACTCCAAGTTACTTTGCCCATTACCTCCGCATCATGCACTTCTATGTAGCCCTGGACACACACCTCTACCCTGAAAGCACTTACTACAGAAAGAACAGCAGTTACCTGTGGCTCCACATTCCGATGGGGAGTGCTCATTATAATTGAAGCCTTTTCATTTCACCCCCTGGCCTTTGCACATACACTGAGGTCAATTAAAACCTCTTCTTTCATTAACAGAAGTAGTAAGTCATTATCTTCAATCTTTGCCTATGTCACACGATGTAAATAAACATTAAAAAGGGCTTCATTGTCAGTGTGCTTGTTCTGATGTCCTGAAATTAGAAAATTAAAAAAAAAAAACCTCTTAAATAATTACATGTAAACACAGGTGGATATTAAGTTACGTCATAGGAAATTGCCTTTGGGGGTTAAAGGTCAAAGATCAGCAATTTTTTAAATGAAGCAGTTGCTAATGATTAGCTGTGAACATGAACTTGTGTCACTGGGCTGACTGTGCTTGCTTCCAGATGACGGAAGTAATGTGATCGAACAGGAACCTCACGATAATACATGTGTAACTGTCTTTTGAGGGTACATCGCTAAGCCTTTTTATATGTGAAAATGCTTTTTAATAATGTTCTTTTGGCATTTCACGGACTGAAACACCTTGGAAAGTGGCCAGCATTGCAGTCTGGCTCCTTAGTGAATAGTGTGAGTCCAGTGGAATCTTAAAGCTGAGTGTTCAGAGAGTATCGTCTTTCCTTCCAAAGGGCAAGGACACTCCATGGGAAATAAAACACATGTTTTGTAGCTATTTTGTAGCCATGTTCCCTAATCACAAAGATCCCAGTCTTGTTAGAGTAGATAATGTGGTAGTGACTTTGGGAAGGACTCCTTTTCTCTGGAGAGGTTGCAAACCGGCGTATGTTTTGGACTGCGTAGCGTTTCCAGGTTGCTGGTGGTTAACACTTGGAAATGTTAACATAAACATCTGGATGCGTGTGTGGATGTACCTGACTGTATTTGGAGGGAAGATTCAAAATCCAGTCTGTACAATTGGATGTTATTCCATCATTTCTAAAAAGCTATTTTAAAATGTTATTCTAGACATACTGATTTTCCATGGACTGGCCATTCTTTAACAATTACACTTCCTTTTCATGCTTCTAGGATTATTTCATTAAAAATTCATGATTTTATGATTTCTCTTAAAAATGAATAAAACAAGGAAACAAAATTTCCATTAGCTCAACATAGTTTTCCTCTCCACTCCAGAAATGAATAGAAACTCTTCCAGTTTCATTTTTCCATCTATCTATTTCGGTTTAGGTACCTTGTTAACTGACCATAACCCCTTTTTTGCTGAGCATCAAGAAATGATAAAACTTGAAGGAATTTGGAGAACTTCTGGTCCAGGAGTTACAAATGGAAATGCCTAGAGGGGCCAGGCGAGACGATAAAGGGGTGCAACGGGTCAAGTGTGTGATAACAGGGAATAGTGGAGATTGTGGCAAATTAGGAAGTATACAGCCTGGCTATAGGAACCCCCACTACTCGGTAACAATGTTGTGGGCATAGTGTTGCCAGATTTGCTTTCTAAGAGCAGCCAGAATCCTGGATTTTTCTTAAAACCTCTTGATTATTAAATGTTGACAACTAATTTGGAGCCATCTTAACCACTTAGCCAAACAAAACATACCTGCAGGCCTGACGTGACTCAAGGGCCCCCACTTTGAGACCCCTGATCCACTTCAGTCCTTGCATTTTGCAGATCAGGCAAGTGAGGCTCAGACTTTCAAGGTGACTTGCCCAAGAACGCATGACTATTTAATAGTGGAACAGGAAGTGGGATCTTGTCTGCTTGGCTTCTAGCCTAGGGCTTTTCTAATACAAACATCCGCTTCTATTTTCTTGCAAACATTTAAATGATGTTCCTAATTACATGATTTCAAATGCTGTGCGTTGTTAACAAAAATGATGATGATATTCACTGTCTTTGGAGCACGTAATTGGTGCTCCAATAAATGGCTTTTCAGTCACATGACCACATAGCCTAAATTGGTTCTAACATTTATTAGACCAGTATAATTCTATTTCCATTCATGTACTGAAGAAACTTCCGGCATTTCTACTTCTCTACATTTTCTCTCCCTGCATCTCTTTACTAAATCTGGCCAAATGTAGAGAAAAAGTAAAATATTTAAGAGGAACCATGTTGACTTCCCTACCATGAATAAGAACTAGGTGGGCAGGAAAAGCAATACACTTGTGAATCAGCGACTGTGAAAACTAAGCCATGCATACAAAGCATCTTGGGGAAGTTTGTTTTGCCAAAGAAAACAAAATGCACAGTAAACCTATGAGGATCCTAGTACACTTTGGAGAATGAGTAGAGATAATTTTTCTAAGAGTCTTAGTAGCTGAAAACCTCCATTATATATCTGACTTTATTTCCTTTTTCAGAAATGTTTTCAAAATACAGACTAGTTCAGAATATAAGATAACAAACATCCCTATAGCTACTAGTCAGGATTGGAAATTTTAGCACGTTTGCCCATTGTCTTTTGTTTTTAATCAGAAGAAATAAGACTTTACAGAAAAGTGAAGTTGCTTTTGCTTCTTATTCCCTAGCTTTTTTTTTTTTTTTGTTAAGTAAACTCTACACCCAACATGGAGCTCAAACTCACAGCCCCGAGACCAAGATTCACACGCTCCACTGACCGAGCCAGCCTGGTGCCCCGACCCCAGGCTTTTTCTTACCTCCAACTCCCCAAGAGCAGCTATTATCATGAATTTTGCATGAAGTCTTCCAAATTTCTATATAGGTATGTGTATCTATGAATATTACATAGTATTGTTTTATCTTTGTTTTAAAATTTGCATGTAGGATATCTTATCACATGTAAGTTACCATAGCCTGAGTGTTTTATTAAGTTTTCGGCCTTTTAAAAAAGTCTATCCAAGTTGATGTATATGGATCCAGTGTGATATTCTACATTTTACTTGTTCATTTCAGTGGATGGCTGTCTAGGCCATTTCCAATATTTGAATCACTTTAAAATATTTAAAGTAGGAATCAATTTTCCTGGAAAGAATGACAGCCGGTATTGAGCCAGTGGTTCGCTACACTATCCAAAGGGTGAGGAGGAGTGAAAAAACATTCTATACTATTTTCTAGACCCAGAACTTCTGACCCCTCTACTATGTCAGGGAATACATTGGCCCTTTTGTGTGGAAAATTTGTTACGGGCGGTATTTTTATGAGGAAAGCATCCATGACTCTTGTGAGATTCTCAAAGACATCTGTGCTCCGAAAAGAATGAAGAACTGTCATTTTAAAATGTCTCCTACTTACTATGGGAAGTAATCTTTGGTCTCTGCAATTCTTCTGCCTCTCACCACCAGATTTTGAAGGAAGTGCTGCCTTTCTTTGTGGCTTAAATTTAATTTAACAGTTAAGTCTTGAGAATGCACTGAATGCCAGCTCAGACAAGTTGCCAGGAGCAGGGACAAGAATGAGGCAGGAAAAGCCCCGGTCTCACTGACCTGAAAGTTTACTGAAGAAAGGCAGTGCCCAAAGCCCAGTAACACTGCTCAAAGGCGGCACTCTTGACCTCTGGTTAGAGAATTCTGTGCTGTGGGAGCTTTCCTGTGCATGAGAGGATGTTTAGCAGCATCCCTTGCCTCTACCCACTAGAAGCTCGTTGACTCTTCCCCACAGGCTGTGATAACCAAAGTGTCTCCAGACATTGCCTAATGTCCCGTGAGGGGGCAAAATCTACCCTTGGTTTAATGTGATGAGCAGCGCCACAGGGAAGTGTGGATTTCCATTCATAAGACACTTTTTTAAATGAGCAATTTATGCAAAATAAAGGCATTCATTCATGCAGGGCAAGAAACATAGACTGGAATACTTAGAGAAGGGTGTTCTTGTCTTGGCAATGTTACAAATTACATTATGACCTTGGGCAAGTCATTCAACTCTCTGAGCCTCAGTTCCTTTCTTTGTAAAATGGGATGGTTAGATACTTATTGCTCAAAAATTCAACAGTATCCTTGGGGAATCTGAATCCTTGGGCAACTGTCAGGATGGGGGTGGGAAACTAGAATTTGGAACCTGCTGCTATTTTGGGAAAAATAAACACAAGGAAAGTGTTCTGCTAAATACTGTATGTCATCAAAAGAACCTTTTTATCAGAAAACATACCCTCTGGATGGGTTTGCCACATTACTTCTTTTTAAATGATCTTGTCAATTGCCTTCCTCATTATAAAGCAATCTTGTAGACTCTATTAACAGGAATTACAGGCTGTTTATCTCTCTTGTAAATTTTGTCTTCAGGAAAGGGGGCTAGATTTATAGCCAATGGCATTTTAGGAGGTCTTTCTCTTAGCCACAGAACAGATACAGCCAGTGAAAGCTTCTCTTGACCACTCAAACAATGTGAACTTGAATGAACTGTCCTGAAAAATAGAGTAATGCCAATGCGGCTAACAGTGTATCTTTGATTTCTATTGTGTCAATGGTGATATGGTCTATTTGTACACAAATGGACACCAGAAAGAGTTATCATTAAAGCAACTACTTAACCTTTAAACAGCTCTGGGTTTCAGTTTCTTAACCCTAGGGCCAGGATTCCAAATGAATAGAAAGGAGATTTGGGGCTGGACATTCTCAAACTATTCCCCTATGGTCACTATGTGCATGCTCCTATCCCTACCTGGAATTCATTTCCCCCGGGTCTTTGTTTGGCTAGCTTCTTCTCATTATTCAGGGACCAGCAAAAAGATCACCTCTTACAAGAGTATTTCCCTGCCCACTCTAGATGAAATAGTCCTCTACACACTCTCCTGCTTTACCTGATTATTAACATAAACCTTATTTTGACTTACTTATTGCTATATACCAGCACCTAGAACAGAACTGACACACAGTAGGAGTTCAGGAAGTTCTTCTCCTCCCCTCCTCCCTCCTGCTCCTTCTTCTCTTCTCCTTCTCCTCCTCCTCCTCTTCTTCTTCTTCTTCTTCTTCTTCTTCTTCCTCCTCCTCCTCCTCCTTCCCCCTCCTCCTCCTTCTTCCTCTTCCTCTACTTCTCCTTCTCTTTATTCTCTTATCATACATTTAGTGTAATCTTTAAGATTTCTTTTTCCAACTCCAGGTCATGCAGATTTGACTCTGTTTTCATTTCATTTCATTAGATCTATGGTACATTTTGAGTTGATTTTTGTATAAAGTGTGAGGTTAGGTAAGAAGTTAATTTTTCTTAAACACATGAATGTCTAATTGTTCAAATACCACTTATTGAAAAGGCTAGCATTTCTCAGTTGAGTTGTCTTAGTCCTTTGTAAAAACTCCACAGGCCATTTCTGTGTATTTCTGGATCCTCCATTTGGTTCTATTGACCTACGTGTATATCTCTTAGCCAATACCACCCTGCCTTGATTGCTATAGCTTTACAGTAAATCTTAAAACCAGGTAGTATAGTTCCTTCCACCTTGTTTTACTTTTTTAAGACTAAGTAACTCTTGGATGAATGAATGAATTAAATGCTTTCCTTTCCCTCTTTGCTTTGTTAATTTCTATTAACCATTGGGATCTTAGCTCAGACACCATAGCCTCAGGGAAATCTTTCCAGATAATCCAGGCTGTGTTACGTCACTGACTGTATACTCTGGATAATACCATGAACCTCTCTCTCCTCTTGGTACCTTCTTGGTTCTCATTTGGGGGTGGTTGTGTCCCTCAGAGGATGCAATGTCCAGAGACATTTTTGGAGGCCACAATTGGAGGGGAGAGGTGTGGAGTTCCTCTGTGTGCAGAGGCCAGGGATGCCACTCCACACCCTGCAATACACGGTTAGCCCCTCAACAACAAGGAACTATCCAGCCCAAAATGTCAATAGCACTGCGGTTGGGAAACACAGCTCTAAACAAATTGGTAATTTACATTTACTTGTGTAATTCCTTGCTTGATGTCTGACTCCCCTACTAGAATGCAAAATAATCACTGCAACTTGGGATTTGAAACCCATGAAACCTTATCCAGCCACTTTAAAATTGGGACCACCAGGCAGCTCACTTAGCTGTTGACTTTGCCAGTTCCTAGATGGAGTCGATAATGAATTATATTAGAAACAAGCCAAACATTAGTTCTGTTTGGTAGAAACCCAGCAGAGTAGATATTTAACCATTTAACTGTGCATAACAGAGCCTGAGAAGTAAACCCCAAAATGCAAAGAGCCAAACACTGGAGAGTATTCAAGTGTTAATATACAAAATGGTCAACCACAGGAATGCAATGAAAGAATTGCATGGTAGCTTTCTTATAAGTAAGACATGCCATACCTTTGGCTTTGGGTATTGATGAGGGGATAAACAAATTGACTCCAGAAGGACCTAAGCATAAAATATATAAAACAGCATCGCCTCCATTTGAGAGAAGGAAACCTAGTCATCTCCATTTGAGACATGAATAGAGTTTAACAAAGAAAACGAATGAATGCCCAAAACCCCCTACAATGAAGAAAAGACAGAATGGTTACATAGTGGTCAAAAGAAAGCCTTGTTAGAAACTGGTAGCTCTTTAATACCTGTAATAATGGGTAAAAGCTTCCTCCTCTTTAACTATTTTGATGAGTCCAAAGAGGATGATCCACTTTATTTGTTATGACATCAAATAGGTCATAATAAAGTTAGGAAAATTCATGTATCCTTCCGATTGTTTTCTAAAATTTTAATAAGCGTCCAAACTATCCAGGGACTCAGTTGTTGGTTTGACAATTTCACTAACAGATTCTAAGTTGATGGAGGCTTAACATAGCAAAGACAGTTTGGCAGCCAATGTACTTCACTCAAATATATACATCACCAAGATACTGGAAATACACACTTTGAATTGGATTTCCAACAAACAAACAAAAAAAGATTTAGTGTAATCTTCACTGCCTTTAAAGTTATCTGCAAAGGCCTCCTTACTGGTTCACTTTAGGGATTCAAAAGACTTAAAATGTCTGTCCTTCTCTACAACCGCAATAATTTGAAGTGAGAGACCGTTAGGAAACAGATGGTAAAAGAAACTTTGTTTATTTTCTTCTTATTTTTGATTTTAATCTTTTCAAGTTTCCAAGGACTCAAAACAGATGTTGGTGACCTGCTTTTTTTTAAACAGTAAAGGGAAGCTGACCCAAAAGTGTTAGGGACAAATCTGTTTAATCAGTAGTTAGATTTGATCTACCAAGTTCCCAGATAGTCTTATAACCATCAGGACAAATCATGACACACATTTTTAAACAATCTTCTAGACTATGTGAACCTCTTTTCTAAAGAAGGACACTGTGTAAAAATGCTCTGCATTGGTCTTGAAGCAGACCTCAACTATTCACTTCGGTGCCAACTTATAGAGCGGGTTCTATTTATAATCTCCAGAATCCAGATGACATCTTTTATCCTTCACAATTACACTTAAAGGAACAGAAATAAAAGTTCTCTTTTGACACCCACTGTCCCACCCCTGAACCTCAAACCTCTGGAATTTACCACTTAGGATCAGTGGTCCTTACCCAGGGACAAGTTTGTCCCTAGGGAACATTTGAGAATGCCTGGAAATATTTTTGGTTGTCACAACTGGCCAGGATGGGGGATGAAGATGTGCTCCTGGCATCTACTGGGTAGATATTTAGCAAAATATCCCACAATGCACAAGACAGCCCCCATCACAAAGAATTATCTAGCCCCAAATATCAATAATGCCAAGGTTGAGAAACCCTGATCTATGATTTTTATCACTAGCATTAATGGAATCAAATGTGTATGTGCCTGATAGATGGTTTTTAGCAGCGTATTTTTAAAACAAGATTAGCCTTTACTTTCTTATCTTTCAACCAGGTTAAAATATTAATGGGGCAATCAATGATTTCCTCAATTAAGACTCCAAACATCAAGACTCCATTACTGACCTTTCAAAATAACTCCTCTATTTTGGCATCTGGGAAAACCATGTGATTATAGCTGGTGCAAGTTCCACTGGAAGAATCATCCAAGGAAATCCGGAGTTGGCACCTTCTCTAAGACTTCAGAGAAAACGCTATTGATTTTCTAGCATCCTTTATTTTTTTTAATGGGCTACCCACTATTGTGGTAAGTTATTATTCTAAAAATGCCAAAATAACTAAGTGCTGGCTCAAATGGCATCATTGAGGGTTCAATATTTTTAGAACTGCACTATCCCTAAAGATGTGGGCCAAAGGGAATGAAGCCCACGTCAGTCTACTTCCTGGGGTTACCCAATAATTGTGTTCTGTCTACAGGAGGGCTTGATAAATGCTCACTGGCTAATATGTCCAAGAAAGGATTCTTCCTGAGCCAAGAATCGGGTTCTCCCATTAGACACAGCTGAAGGAGTGGGGGAAAGGGGAGGAAAGGGAACAAGCGTGAGATCTCAGGTCCAGCCCCAGCCTGGGCATGACAGTGCAGGGAGCAACGGAGCAGAAACTATACCTCCGACCTTATCCCACCTGGAGTAAAAGGAGCTTGGTTTTTATACCAGTCATCTGCTTCCCTGGGTGAAGGAAGGAAACTCCCTGGCCCTTTGACTTTCCAGGGAGGGAGTTGCAGTTCCAAAGGCAATCCTCTGAAGAAAGTCCCATGCAGGAAGAGTGAAAAGAGTCAGGCAGGAGACACTGGTGGTAAACAGGGTCCTAAGGGGACCTGTGACTTGCACCGCATCACAGTCTTGATACACAGCAGCTCATGCAGTTTACAGAATCTGAAATCTTCCTTCATGCAGTCAATCATTCATTCAATGAATACTTTTTGCATTTCCACTGTGTGCCATGAGCTGTGTTGTAAGCTGGACATAAATGGTGCACGTGAAGTGTGTACAGCAAACGGGCAAGGGCAGCGTGGTGCTGGAGTCAGGGGCCAGCCCACTGCAGGAGGAACACCTAACAGCCCAGGAGAAATGATCCTGAAGGAGGCAATGTTGAGTTTGAGACTTGAAAGGTAAGAGTAAGTTAGCTTGGTGAGATGTCTAGAGTCCAGGGTTGGTCATGAAGACTGTCCTAGGCATAGGGATCAAGGTGGATGACGTCCTGTTTGACACTTTGGAAACTAAACGTAGTGGAGGAATGGGAAGCAAAAGAGAAGCATGTGTTTCACTTGTGACTCTGTAAGCAAATACTGGTGGGCTCGTTCCTCCCTGAAGCCAAAGACACCACTCTAATATTTCCTGGGGACACTGTCTTTTGGGGAAGAGTTTATACTTTTCATAGCATTTGTCTCAGTGAGGACCAGGAAGCTCTTGGGACCTGTTAGGTTGGAGGGTTGAGACCATGGGGTTGGGGTACCATGGGTTTCATCATCAAGTGCAGATGTCGCCAGAGGTGAGATGTCTTAAAGAGGCAGAAAGAAGGATGAATGTAGGCCAAGGAACCTGCTACTCTCAACTTACCAGATAAATGGTGTCTGTGGGCACCTAGCACCACAGCTAGGTCCTAAAGACCCTCCACTGGGGATTAGCATCAACCCTCAGTCACTGGGTTTCAGGAGAGGGGCTGCAGTGGTCGTGGGTAGCAGAGGACACAGAGCAGTTGGGGACAATTGTTTCTTACCAATTAGTATAGAGGTACTTCACTATGTGCCCCCTATGTGTGTATCAAGTGAACACATGAATGGAGGCTGGTATAAGATTTTTAAAAGTCTTCAGTCACATAGTCATTTCTATTCCCTGCTTTGGGAACAGGGAACGTTTTATTTTTCTCTTGACTATAAGAAAAGTCATAATCTAGTGGAACAGTAGTGTTATATGCATAATACAAGTAGAACAAAGAAAAACTAGTGAGGGCTTAAGATGCTGGCAAACTGGAGAAAGGTACCTACCCAATCTAATGGGAGTGACCACCACTCAGCTGGAACCAGGTGGGAATGCAGGCCCAGTATTGCCCAAACGTTGGAGTTTTCAAGAGAAACCAGGCACTACAAAATTTAAGAGATATCTCCTGATGTTTAAATGTTGGCAGCCGGGCGCCTGGGTGACTCAGTTGGTTAAGCGACTGCCTTCGGCTCAGGTCATGATCCCGGAGTCCCGGGATCGAGTCCCACATCAGGCTCCCTGCTCGGCGGGGAGTCTGCTTCTCCCTCTAACCCTACCCCCTCTTGCGCTCTCTCTCTCACTCTAATAAATAAATTTTAAAAAAATCTTTAAAAAAAAAAAATAAATGTTGGCAGCCAATTAGAATTTTTTTTAAATACTGTGTGAACCAAACTAAAAATATCCGTAGGCTGGATTTGGCCTATGAGCCACCTGTTTTCAGGGCTCTGGCTTTCCAAAGAGCCCAGGTCCATGTTGGTCTCATTGGCATTCCACTTCTTTCTCACCACTCTGCCTTCAATTCCTAGAATTCTGGGGGGTTGATGGAGCAGAGTGGCCAGTTCCCCATTGCTAAGGCAATCCATTGTTTCTTACAATGATGGCCACAGCGGACACAGGTGCCAGGGGACATTTTAGATCTGTCATTCAAGTGGTGGAGACGATTAAGTCTGCTCATGATGACATTTTTGAGAAGGAAATGGCCAGGGCTGGTGGAGATTTCACAGCTGAACTATGACAAGAATGACTGATTGTGGTTAATTCACAAAACTGGAAAATCTGTCACTTTAAGTTCTTGGGAATGGTAACAAAATACTCAAGTGACCTATAAATGGCAAGGTAGCTTCCTATCTACCTTGATTTATCAACCTTGTCTATGAGATACTTCACTCTCTTAGGAGCCAGCTCTGCTCCATGTGTGGAGACCCCAACTTCCTTTAAAGTCAGCATTCAAAGAAACACGAGTTATAAAACAGTTATAAAACAGGGGACCATATCACACATGTGCCCACCTTTCTCAAACTTAACTATGCGAGTTTGGCCAAAAGAAAAACATCCTTCAATTTACGCCTTCACCCTTCCACCCTACAAAATAGATTCTGGCCTCCGATGCTTCAGGAAGAGAGAAGCCACAGCCAGAATGCAAAAGAAACAAAAGGAAGTTAATTCTTGGTGTTGGATCTTCCTGGAGTCTCAGCTCTGTTGATTTAGGGACAATTAATGGATCTTCAAGAGATATTTTGAATATATATGATTTTCTTTGGTTTATTTCCTGACTGTCAAAACTGAACTCTTCATGAGATGAAACTTCTTATAAATGATCCTGATAATGACAATTATAGTAATAATACTTGTCATTTGCTGAGTACCTTCTATTATATGCTAAACACTGAGCTAAACACATTACAATGTAGGACTCATATGCACTGGCTTATTGGATGTTCCCAGCAACTCTAAAGGGCCAGGTCCTAGAATTATTCCCATTTTACAGATGAGAAAACAGAGGCTCGTAAACATACATAGTAATTGGCCCCCATCACATGGCTGTAAGTGACAGAGCCAAAATTGAAACTCATCCCACTCACTTAACACCATACATTCTTCAGAGGGTATGCCTTACGTATGTGGCAAAGATTCATTATTTCTTCAGTAACAGTAACAATCATGATAATAAGCTCTGGCTAAGAGCTGCATTCCTGGCAGTGAACTAGGCAGTAAAGCACAGGCTGACAAATAAATAAATAAATAAATAAATAAATAAAATGTGAATAAAGAGTTAAAGCACAAGATGAGAGCTCTAATAGAAGTCTCCCCAGAATAATAACTTCTTGAGCTTCTTTTCTTTGTCCACTGTCATCAGTGCTAGCCCTCAGCTGTTAGAAACTCCTAGGTAAGTCGTCAAATCTCTGGGTAAAGAATCTTCTTTGGCAAGTTATACCTCTCAGCGAGCCAGGTAGCATCTACTCACCCTCCTTAATTAGTTTTCCCGAGCTTGTTAATAACTGTGGCGTCTGAAACTTTTAATATCTAATTGTTCTGACATCATCTGCAGAGATTTCCTCCTGGGGCATGATTTCCTAGTGTCCTCACGGTTACATTTATACTTTCGTTAACTGAGAAGGCAGCCAAGAATTGGGCTTTGGTGAGGCCGCTAAGAGGTTACAATACAGTGGGATTTCTTTCTTTCTGGAGTCTGGCTGCTAACCCAACGCCATGGAGCAGGCCTGGAAAGAATGTACCATCAAAGCTGCTGCAAAAGCATGAAGCCAAGCCCAGCAATCCTGCCCTGCATAGCAGGCCTTTGGGGGCTTAGATTTCATCAGGCTAAAAAGATAAAGATTGGCCTTCGGCTGCAACACAAATGAGAGTTTGTTACTGACCAGAGATAAGTTTAAGCAAAGATGATTTTTCTATTTGATATATTTGCTGAGAGTATTTTTTCCCTTGAATTTTGTAAATATTGCAAAGAACAGCAATGTTGCAAATATTGCAAAGAACAGCAATGTTGTTAATATTCCTTAGAGAATATGGTTTCCTGGGAAGTGATATCTCCAGAGGGATTGCTAGAGAGTTTCTGATGTCTTGTAAAATTGCCTTCATAAAGATCTGGGAGCAAGGCAATAAAACACAGAAGGTAGATATGTCTCTGGACATCTCATGATAGTCAGTGCCCCAAAGAAATATCCTGTTAAATCTCCATGTTATCTTATTAACATGTATTATGATAGCCATAATTTATCATGCATTTATGCTGTTCCAGATATTGAATAAGATTTCTATCCATTATCCCTAATTCCAAAGTGAGGCAAAAATGTCAGAATTCAATCTGTGTTGTGGGTCTTTTTAAAAATATGCATTCTCAACGGGACTATCATCCCCAAAGAGATGAATATATGGATTGGGGGTGAGGGAACTTAACTCTTTTGTTGTTGATGTTCTGTTTTGTCTTTCTAGCTTTACTGAAACATAATTGACACATAACATTGTATTAGTTTTAGGTGTAAAACACAGTGATTTGATATCCGTATATATTGCAAAATGATTACCACAATAAAGTTAGTTAAGACATCCATCACCTCACATAGTTACCATTTTTCTGTACATGTTGAGAATTTTTAAGATCTACTCTCTTAGCAACATTCAAGTAAACAATATGGGATTGTTAACTATACTCACTGTGCTGTGCATTAGATGCTTAGGACTTATTCTTCTTCTAACTGAACATTTGTACCCTTTTCCTCAACCCCACCAACCCCTGGTAACCACTAATCTACTTTGTTTCTATGAGTTTGGTCTTTTTTAGGTGCCATGTATAAGTGAGATCATATAGTATTTGTTTTTCTCTGTCCGACTTACTTCACTTAGCATAATGCTCTCTGGTGTCACACATGGCAAGATTACCTTCTTTTGAAGGCTGAATAATATTCAATTTTTTATATACACATAAACACACACACACATATGTTGTTTCTACATCTTGGCTGTTGTAAATAACGCTACAATAAACATGGGGGTACAGACATCTCTTCAAGATGGTGATTTTATTTCCTTTGGGCATAGAATCAGAATACAGGTTGCTGGATCATATGGTAGTTCTGTTTTTAATTTTTTGAGGAACCTCCATACTATTTTCCAGAGTAGCTGCACCAATTTATACTCTCACCAGCAGTGAACAAGGGTTCTCTTTTATCCACATCCTGGCCAACACTTGTTACTACTTGTCTTTTTGGTAATAGCCTTTCTAACAGGTATGAGATGGTATCTCATTCTGGTTTTGATTTGCATTCCCCTGATGAGGAGTGATGTGGAACACCTTTTCATGTAGCTGTTGGCTATCTGTATGTCCTAATTGGAAAAAATGTCTATTCAAGTTCTTTGCCCATTTTTAAATTGGATTATTCAGTTTTTCGCTCTTGAGCTGTAGTTCTTTATGTATTTTGGATAGTAGGCCCTAATCAGATACATGATTTGCCATTATTTCCTCCCATTCCATAAGTTGCCTTTTCATTTTAGACTCTTGCTGTGCAGAAAAAAAAAAAAAAAAAAAAGCTTTTCAGTGTGATGTAGTCCTATTTATTTATTTTTGCTTTTGTTGCTTGCACTTTTGGTGTCATATCCAAAAAATCATTGCTAATCCCAATGTCAAAGAGCTTTTTCCCTATGTTTTCTTCTAGGAATTTTACAGTTTTAGGTCTTCAATCTTTAATCCATTTTGAGTTAATTTTTGTGATAGGGGACCAGTTTCATTCCTATGCAAATGGATATCCAGTTTTCCGAACATCATTTATTGAAAAGACTATCTTTTCTCCACTGAATTCTCTTGGCTTTCTTGCTGAATATGAGTTGACTGTATATGGGTGGGTTTATTTCTGAGATCTTGGTTCCATTCCATTGGTTTTCATGTCTGTTTTTATGCTAGTATCTTGCTGTTTTGATTACAACATCTTTGTAGTATAGTTTGAAATCGGGATGTGGGTTACCTCCAGCTTTTTTTTTTCTCAAGATAGTTTTGGCTATTTGGGGTCTTTTATGGTTCCGTATGAATTTTAGGATTGTTTTTTCTATTTCTGTTTAAATTGGTGGGGCGCCTGGGTGGCTCATTTGGTTAAGCATCTGCCTTCAGCTCAGGTCATGATCCTGGAGTCCAGGGATCAAGCCCCGCATAGGGTGCCCTGCTCAGCAGGGAGTCTGCTTCTCCCTCTGCCACTCTCTCTGCTTATACTCTCTCTCTCTCCCCCAAATAAATAAATAAAAATGTTAAAAAAAATGCCATTGGTGTTCTGATAGGAATTGCATTAAATGTATAGATGGCTTTGGGTAGTATGGACATTTTAACAATATAAATTATTCCAATCCATTAAGATACCTCCTTTTTTAGTATATGAAGCACAGGCAGGCACACATATGGGATATGAACAGATATGCAGTGTATCTGTTGTATTAAAATTTTTATGGAGAGTGGTGATTAGGAACAATAAAATGTCTAGAATGGTTCCTTGGTGGGAGTGATAATGAAGAAAAAATTGAGAAACACCACTCTAAGACATAGCTAACTTCTAGTTTGGTTTTTCTGTTTTTTGGGGGGGGAGGGGAGGAGGGTAAATTTTGTTGTTTTTACATTCTAATTTTACATTACACAGTTTGATCTATTTTATCGTGATGTGGTAAATCATGACTCAAAATTTCCCATTTGTATATCTTATTTCATATATTCTTATGTTAAAGATTCTTTCATATTTTGAAATTTTGGAAGAGTATTTCTTTCCTTGGATTCATGGTCCTTTTCCATGGATCAGGGGTACATGGTAACACCAGGGAGGAAGATGTTAGTGTTCTCCTGCTACAGATAAAGCAACAGTTTTGAACACTTAAATTGTTCATTTCCCCATGGTCCTCATAGCTGGTGTGTGGTAGATGGGATTAAAACCCAGTTCTGGGGCGCATTGGTGGCTCAGTCAGTTGAGCGTCTGCCTTTGGCTCAGGTCATGATCTCATGGTCCTGGGATGGAGCCCTGCATCAGGCTCTCTGCTCAGTGGGGAGTCTGCTTCTCCCTCTCCCCACCGGCTCCCCACCCCACTGGTGCACTCGCACTCTCTCTCTCAAATAAATAAATAAAATCTTAAAAAAAAAAAAAAAACAGTTCTGGAAGGGTACAATGACTATACATACCAATCCATACCCCAGAATTCTCAAAATGGTAGCCCATGGGCCTCCAGCTCACAGACATGTTTTGTGGCTAATTTGGTATTCTTAAAATATTTGATTTTGTTTTCAGCATTTAAACTGGAAGACCTTTATATGAAAAAATCTGCCTTTCTAACTTCTCTTTAAAAGATTAGTGGCTGTGGGCTTATATCCAACATGTCAACACTACTGATACTAAGTGGGTGGATACTTTCTAAAATATGGTATTCATATCCATTTTGCCTAAGTTTACTGCTCTCCCTTTTATCTTATACACAAACCCCTTCATTCAAAGGCCCTGTAGACATTTGACCCCATGACCCCTGATGAGTGGTGTGTCTGATCTCTTTGAGTCCCCGTGTTTCCTAACAGCCTTGTGTGTTTCTTTAGAATCTTCCCTTTTCACTCATTCATTCGATCATTTTAAAGAGTGACTTATGAATCCAGTTTAATTTACTACTTTATTTTTCCTTATTCTCTCAATTTCTCTAGCAGACTAACTTACTCACTTTCAATAAAAATAAAACCGATTTTCTTTTTCTTCTTCCAATAGCTATGTTATATTTCAACTGAAAATCCTTTTAATTCATTGCTTATTTCCTTAGGGTCTCCATTTCTGAAATTCATATGCTGCTAGGCCTTAAAATATTCAATCTCTCCCAACCTGCAGTTTGAGCTACACTTCGCCGTTCGGAGTTTTGATTAATGATTATGTGAGGACTTTTTTCCTCCCTCTGACCTTGTATGGGTTAAACTGAGCTGAGGGAGTCTATATAAAGCTCTTTCCTTCTTGAATTCTTTCCTTCGAAAAGACTTTGACTTACAGTACTTGGTGGATTAAGTGCTTGAAAAAGAAGTGGTCTGCGTGCCAGTTGTAAATGAAACTCAAAATCTCAAGAGCTTTATCAGGGAGAAGAAGGAAATGCTCACCGAGTATAATTGGTGGGGGCGTTCTAGTCTGTCAACAGCTCCATGAAGGCATGAGTATCTAAGAAAACAAATGCAAAGCAAAAACCAGCAGCAGATAAGAGGAGGCATTTTCATTCTGGAAGCAAATGCCTGTGTCCTCGAACAGCAGTCTTACACAGTTCCATGTGCTGTTGTAGTAATGCACTTTTCACCGACAACATCTGGTCTGCCAACAATGATCTAACCAACCGAAGAAAGCACAAAGCCTACCAGCACACAAGAGGCTGTATTTTGATATGGCCACCACGACTCTTTCTTCTGTGTCTCTGCTCTAAGCATTCTATTTGTGTGCCAATCTACTTTTAAACTATAAATCAGAGGACATAATTTAACGTTTTTGGCTCAATCAATTATAAACGTATTGCAGTCACTGTAGGATTCTCTCACTTGCTCATTTGTTTGTTCATTCACATGTTCACTCTACAAACATTTAGTGAGATTTTTATGTTTCATTGTGGGGCTCTTATTTATTTATTTATTTATTTTAAAGATTTTATTTATTCATTTGAGACACAGAGATACAGAGAGAGAGAGCATGAGCAGTGGGAGAGGCAGAGGGAGAGGGAGCAGCAGACTCCCGGCTGAGCCAGGAGCCCGATGTGGGGCTCGATCCCAGGACCCTGGGATCATGACCTGAGCTGAAGGCAGACGCTTAACCATCTGAGCCACCCAGGCGCCCCCATTGTGGGGCTTTTAAAAATAGGGATGCTGATTCAGTCGGTGTATAGTGGGACGCAGGCATTGGTATTTCTAAAAAGACCTGCAGGTATTTTGAATGGTTCGGAACCAGTGTGTAAAGGGAATCTTTTGACACAGAGATTTTTCCAACAGAAGTGATGTTTGAAGCATTGCCATGAAAAATTTTTTAGCTTAAGGGTGGAAACACCTGGGGATAAATAATAATAATGTGCCTTAATAACTAATAAGGATGACAATTAGTATTTACTGAGTGCCATAGGTACTAGGCTAGGTAATTCATATCTGGGGACACTTTATTTAATTTCTACATTTGCCCAGTAAGCTAGATATTATCCTTGTTCTGTGATGAAGAAAAGATATTCAGAGAGCGTGCCCCAGGTCCCACAGCCGGAGGTGAATTAACTGTTGGGATTTGGAGTCCATATAACCGACTTCAAAGTTATGGTCTTTCTACTCTGTGCATTCATTCAGAACTTGTGTTTTGAACACACTGATTCAAATAACTGATTTTTTTTTTTCCCACAGAGCATTTTCAGGCACATGATCTCATTCAATAGTGTTGATTGCATGGAGAGCTTAAGCATGGCAGAGTAGAGGCTCTAGGGCTCCAAGAAGGGGAGTGAACCACTGAAAACCACTCAGCCAGTTCTGCCTGGAACTTGAGTTACATATCCTGGGCTTTTCTTACTGTGTCACTGTGCTTCTTCATGTCTTTTTCATTTTCTGATTCTGTAGGTTTAGGGGGTTATAACTGCTTTGCCCTCTGGGCAATAGAGCTGGGAACACCACCATTTTGTCACAGCTGATTGGATCAAAGGTTGACACACGCTAGATGAGGTTAATCAAATTCATTCTCCTCCCACACCCCCCGTATTCAGAACTGGTACTTGAAAATATTGGGAAGATTGTGTCAGTTACCTGCAGGTGTTGAGCTTTTTTAATGTGCATCAGTAACGAATGAAGTCACATTGGGATGTTTCTTAGGGACCAGGTAAACTGAGAACAGAAGAGATGTTTATGGAGCGATAGACATAGCCTCTGAATCCCAAGAGAGAGAAGAGTGAATAGCTCTCTTGACTTCTGAGATCTTTCTAGAGGTCATTTATTCTCCATTGTGATGACTGACCTTAATTCCTGCTGTTGGGTTTTGTGAGTGACCCTTCACTTGATGCAATGAACCCCTCTTCATTTGAGCACATTTAGTGTTTCCCCTGCTGTAAACCAAAAAACCCTTGACTAAGTTAATGGCCATATTTTGGAGCACACAAAAGTTATAATTTTGGGCTACCTTAGAGCAAGTTGCATTCCATACCTAAATATCCTAGCTTGGCTTATCGATCTGGATTATTTTGACTGCACATGGTAGAAACTGAAATCAAACCAGCTCAAGGGTAAAAGGGAAATTCTTTTGGTGGTTGTAATTGGAACGTCCAGGCCTTGTTTCTGGCATGGCTGGATCTGGTGACCTAAACGATGTCATCGGGAAAGTGCCTCTCTCCCTCTCTTAACTCTACTTCCCTCTCTGGAAGCTTTATTCTTGGTCATCAGTGGCTCCCTGAGTGCACACTATTGGTTTAGCAATCGCAAGGCAAAGGGAAGGGCTCTTTCCAGCCTGTGTCAGGGAAACACCCATGCCTGATTCTCCTTGGCTTATGCTGGGTGGGAACCCATCTCTGAAGCAATCATTGGGGAATGGGAGATGAGGGCCCTCACTGGCCAGAAGTGGGATGACTCCACGTAGGGCTACCAATGGCATCTGTCTTGAACCACCTGGAGTGAAAGGAGGGTGGCTCCCCAGTAGTGAGGTTTGGGATTTATTATCTGCAGGGGATTCTGGGCCAGCAAAAGAAAGACTGCTCCTAAACTCACCTACTTGTTAATATTCCAACATATTCTTTACCAGTACTTTGCTTTCTTAATTTTTTTCAAACTTATTCATCATTGCATTCTTAATTTTGGTTGTTTCCTTGTTCTCCAGGGATTCACAGCTGGTAGCTGGCAAGATCATTGTTAGCCTTCTTGTTTAATTAACCACCTGCTTCTTTAATTTTAAAGTTGTGTGTGTGTGCGTGGGTGTTAATTATTCTTTTGGCAAGTCATAATATCTTTGTATGAGGCATCTAAAAGATCTATTGGGACAATAATTTCAACACTAATTCAAACATGATTCAAGTGCTTGATCCACTCACTTAATTCAAGTTGTTTTAATACCCTTTATGGTGCTCTTTGAACATTTCTTACAATTGACAATGAACAAATCCCATGGCGCTATAAACCTCAAGATCAACAAGTAACTTCAGGAATTTAGACAGAAATTACGTGGGAAAATTTCATCTAAACTTTCTTCTAAAAAAATCCAGTCTCCTCTATGGAAAATTCTGTAACTTTACCAAATCATCCCACTTGCCAAATCCAAAGGACATCTGTTCAGTCCTTAGCACTTTGGAAGTCTGCTGCTTTGGAAATATCTATTGATCCACCTTTCCTTCTTGAAATTCTTTACTTCTTTGGCTTCCATGAAAACATGTGCCTTGTTCTCCTTTCAACTCTGTGCCTACTCATTCTTTTCTCTTTTCTGATTTCATCATCCATCTCCAGCACTTTAAATATGGTGGTCCCCAAGATTCTGCCCATGGCCCTCTGACCCCTCACTTAACTGATATACTTAATCCAGATGATCTCATCCACTTACATATTTCTAGTCTCCACCTATTTGCTGATGCCTCTTAAGACTAGAGCTGCTCAGCCCTGACCTTGCTTCAGAGCATTTCAGATTTATATATGCAACAGTTGGCAGACTTCTCTATCCTCATGTCCCTAGGCACTTTTAGGGTAACACATCCAAAATTGAACTCTGGATCCTTCTCAGAAATCTACTTCTACTTTCTCTTTACCATTGCCATAATGAACACATGTCTCATCTTTCACCCCAACAGCCTTCCAGCTGTCCCCCAGACGCCTGTCCTATTTTTCAAGCTCACTCCCCAGCCCATTTCCCAAGCCCATGATTTCCTATCACTTTCAGGGTATACTTCAGGAGACTTTTTCTTAAAGACCACCTAGTGAATCTTTTAGGCTTTGCAGACCTACACAAAATTGAGGACATTATGTAGGCACTTATATAAATACTTAAATGATAGTTACTTAAGACAGTGAAAACCATTTGCAACTCATGGGTTGTTCAAAATCCAATGACAGTCCAAATTTGGGTAGTAAGCCCTAGTTTACCTTCCCTTGGTCTTGTCTATTCTCCTCACGGGGTGCATAAGCTCCTGCTTGATCTGGCCCCTCTGTTCCTCTCTGTTCTCACTTCTCACTGCTCTCTGCCTCCACTTGGCACTTCAGCAAAGCTGCATGGCTTTTAGGGTCTTGCTCCATGCTGTTTCCTGCCTCTGGACTTTGCTTATGCTGTTTTCTTTGCCAGGCATGCTCTTTTTCTCTCCTCAGTTCTCCACCAGACCAATTCCTGTGCATTTGGTACAACTCGGCTCAAGGACCTGTTCCTCTAGGGAGAATTCTCATAGTCTTCCCCATCTCTTGGTTAACTCAGAGGTGCCCTTCTGAGTTCCTACAATTCCCTGTGCCCGTTCCCATCATCACTCTTATCACATGGCAGCCCAACTATTTGTTTTTATGTTTGTATCAAGTACTAGACTGTGACTTCCTTAATGAGTGGAACGGGATCTTATTCATCCTATATCCTCAGTGCTTAGCACAAAGCTTGGCACAAAGCACACATCCAATAAATGCCTAGTGACACTTAATTCTGGCACTGTGTATTCTCCTCTAGTAGAAGAAGAGTATTGCATCATAAATAAGTTCCTTGAAACACCTGAATTGCAACTGAACTACCTGCAGTGTCAATGGCCTATTTCTAGCTCAGGGAGCTCCATTCAATTTTAATACTGTAAAAGTCATGTATGGATGACTAGTTCCTTTGGAGAGGTGCATGGCCCTCATAACACCAAGGCCAGGGATTCAATAGCTATTTAGTTGAGAGTACTTTGCCCTGTCGAGTGACCAGAGGCTGTATCTCCAACTCAGCTGGCTGGTTGTTTTTCACATTCCTGACATTTGTCACATGGAACCGTCGATTCCAGACAAAGAAATCCATCACCCAGGGCTAGGGAAAACTGTTCAAAGGACATGCCTTGGACTAGAAAATAGAAGATGCTCCTTGTAGGAGGTGAATAGCATATAAAAAGAATATTTAATATATAGAATATATAGAAAAAGAATAAACATTAAGAAGTTGAAAAAGGTTCAGCCATAATTCCACCAACAGAAGTCAAGCACTGTTAAAATGTAGGCATGGATCTTCTATAATATTTATCATTGCTCTAATTCTCTTTATGCTGTTTTGTTTCTGATTGTTTTCTTTACTTACCATTATATAGAGAGCATTCTTCCAGGCCCCTAAAGCTCTTTGCAAGTGTCACTTTTAATTACTGCTTAATTATATGTAAGCCATACTATGATTGATTTCATCATTGCTCTTTTGTTGGGAATTTCCATCACATCTAAAATAAAAGAATGGATTGTAAAAGTCTTTGTTCTAACCCTCCAATTCAGGCTCAAATGTTAGTGAAATCATTTTTTTTTTCTATGTAAGTAAGCAAAGGATAAGCCAGCATGCAGAACTGACATTAGGGTTGAAACAAATGAAGAGATAATTTGATTCTTCCTCTTGTTTTATAGATGAGGAAAAAAAAGGAATTGTGGAGAATGTATGATTTATCCTAGGGACCACCACAAAGACAAGAATTCCACTGCAAACAATCCAGGGTTTGTCTCATGAAATGTGGCTCAGGATCACGGGTGGCTCAGAGAGAAATGAAGCAACCGAGGTGGGTGACCATGTTTTCTTTTCAGCTTATCAGTACCAGGTATATGCCATGTATCCCTCTAATTGTGGAAGGGGATCACCTTGGGTTCAATGGCATCTTCTACTCTCTCTTATCCCTGAGATCTGCCACCCGGTCCCATTTTCCATCATTAAAAAAATTATATTCTGTGTACAAAAGGGTGAAAAGAAACATACATGTGAATGTGACATAAATTATTACATATATCCCACTCATTTATGGGAACAGAAATATGCATTAAACCCAGCTCATTAGTAGATAGATTTGGTCATAATTTACGAGCAAATGAAGCTCCAGACATGCATCCTATAAACTTTTCTGGGGAGAATCTTGAGAGAGAAAATACCATGAATGAGGAATAAAGACTGAGAGAAAATGTTCACCTGAACTGGACACTCATGAGCAAAAATACAGGATTGCAGAATTCGCATTCTATTTGAGAATCATAAGCATGGAAAGAATGAAAATGAGCAGCCCTTATATATTACTTGCAGACATAAGGTTAACGTTTATTTGTCTTGGCCATCAGGTTTTTCTGAGTGGGAACGTGACCATATGCTTCCTTTTCTAGGAGAACAGCCATCGCTAGTCAATATGCTGGCTAGGGAAAAAGGATGGCTTTACGGCATATTTAATTCCATCCTTCACTTTGAAATGAAAATTGGTGTCAGTTCCCCCCACCCCACCAAGCCATTTTCCAAATGCTAAACTCCTCTGTCTTTCATTAGACTTCTTCCCATCTCATTTGTCAATGTCCTTTTACTTCCACCAATATTTTCTACTAAACTTAAAATTAAAATGAACTCCTTTCTATCTTACCCACTGTCCCATATAATAGGAGATGAGATAGGAGATAATACTGCCTTAGTTCTTAGAAGCCTAGAAAGAGAAGGCCTCAGAAGAATTCCCAAGGAAGACAGTGTCAACCCCATTGTCCTAGGGAAACTCCATGGAAAGAGAGAGAGAAATGTCCCATCAACATCTCCCACAGGAAGGGACCATATAAGTTATTTACCCCAAGTACAGAAAACACTTTCACATTTCAAGTTCAAAAGCCTTACTTGCTATGACCTCTCATGTAATTCCTTTGTAATGTCTCCAGAGAAAAGATGAAACAGGAGTGAAGCATTCAAGAATCAAGGTAGAATAAAGTGAAGCCAAAAGTTTTAATTTACTCAGCATTTATTCTATGCCACTTATGGGTTAAATTTTTCACATGCATTATCTACTTGGATCTCCATGAAAATCTTGGAGTTAAAGGTATTAGTAATGTCCCCTTTTAGATAAGAAGACTGAAGTTTAGAGAGTTTAAAACACTTGCCTAAGCTCACATAGGTAGTAAGTGACACAGCTGGGATCAAATCCAGATTTCATTTGATCTCAGAACCCTTGCTTTTAACTACTAAGTAATGTGCCTTTTTGGTAAAGTGTCCATGGGAGAGGCTGAACTGAGAAGGGGCAACCAGTAGAAGGATAATAGGTAGGAACTTGAAGCAAGAAGAAACTGCAGAGATTACCCAGGAAGAGTGGAAAGTGATGGCCTCTCCTTGGGTGGTTCGGAAACATATACCCGAGAGAATTCTGCTGGCAGAAGGTCAGTCCCAATGGTCCTACCCCTTCAGCTTAAATTTTGCTGAGAAGACATTAGGCAGGAACTGGTATTGATGAAGTATGGGAGGGACAAGGGAAGATCTTTCTGAGGAGGTGACATTTGAGCTGATCCCTGAATAAAGACAAGTCAGTGATGGAAGAATCTTAGAGCAAGGAATTGCGGATGAAGAGAACAAGTACAGAGATTCCAAGATGTGAATAAACTGGAGTAGTTGAGAAAAAAGGAGACCCAAGTGGCTGGAATGGAGTGTTCAATGATAATTTCTCAAAAAGGGTAAAAGTATGACTATATACAGGTATAAAAGAAGCATTTGGTAAGGATTTTATTTAATTTACTAATCAGTGATGGAACCTGGCAGATGTTATCAATGGTTCAAAGAAGTCACAACACCACGTATTTATATGGAGTAAAAGAATATTGAAATGAACATGCAAAGGGAGGCAAAACTAGCTTCTTCCACAGGTGGGAAAGGAGGGCAATCGCATTTCTGCTGGACAGCACAGATTTGCATGTCTAGAGGCAAGAATTATTTTGCATTGCCAACTCACAGGGTTGGGAAAATAGCTTCCACAGAATCAGAATCAAATATCCTGGAGGAGTGTCCTCTAAAGTCTAGATAATGTATAGCTTTCCATGGAAGCACAAGGTTTCTCCTATAGTCTGATTGAGAGGGATAATAATAGGAGATGAGATAGAAGTAGTCAGAACTCAGATCATGCATGGCCTGTGGACCAAGCAGTGACTGTAGACTTTATTTTAAGGGGAATAAGAGACTATGAAGGGGTTTTAAAGCCAAGGAGATGCAGGCTCTGTTTACCCATCTGATAAGGACCACTTTGGCTGCTGGGTGAAGAACCAACTTTTACGGAGTGTTGAAACATCTAAGCAGCTGGAATGTTGTGTTAAACAATTTTTTTTTTTTAAAAAAAGTAAAAATCATGATTCTCACACAGATATAAAATAAACCCTTGTTAAAGACTTTATTTAATTCAGTAATTAATGAGGCCATCCATGATCTAATGAGAGATGGTGGTGGCTTGGACCAGGAGATGGTGGCAGTGAAGATGGAAAAAGGTGAATGGATTCAGGATGAAAGAACTGGCTCTTTGTTTTGTTTTTGTCTTTTGGTTACCTAGAGTCTTGTTGCTAACTGATACTCAACAAAAAAAACCTTGACCTCTAGGGCTGGGAAAGGAGGATAAGAAAAAGAAAACCATAGCCTTGGATAGAAGGTTGGGTCAATCAGCAAGAAAGAACAGGGCTGAAAGCTATAGGCATCCATTTTTGTTTTCTTTTTTTTTTAAATTTTTAAAAAATTTATGTATTTGAGAGCAAGAGTGAGAGAGTGAAAGAGAGAGCACGAGTGGGGGGAAGAGGCAGAGGGAAAAGAAGGTTCCTCGCTGAACAGGGAGCCCGATGCGGGGCTCTATCCCAGGACCCCAGGGTCATGACCTGAGCCGACAGCAGATGCTTAACCAACTGAGCCACCCAGGCGTCTACCATTTTTGTTTTCAATGGCAGCGAGGCAAAAGCCAAACACCACCAGGAAATGAAACTGTTATCTGTACCACATGAGATGGTGGTTCATAATTATCCTTATCCGTACATACTGCTAACTTGGAAGTTCCTTCACACTTGGCCAAAATCATGGTGAATTCGGCTCTGCTGGGGAAATGGGACAAGAAGGTACCCACCTGAGAGAGAGAAAAGGGGCCGAGGTTACAATCCTTAAGTGTTCATCCGTAGAGTAGAAATCCACCCCTCACACATTCCTCATCACTACCTGGCCCTGTGATCCAGAAACTTCCCCAGTACAGGTGTCAGCAGGAGGCCAATTATAGGAGTCTTGTTTGGAGGCTGCCTGGGGGGACTGATTCCATGACAATTACCATGCCCTTGTTTGACAGATGAGGAAAATCAAGACTTGAAGCGGCTAAAAGACCTGCCTAATGCCACAAAGGGGTGGGGCTGTCAGTGGAAACAGAGCCTGTGGCCCCTCACTAGTGCCCCCCTCACTGTACCAGCAGCCATCTCTCTACACTGCAAATTATTATTTCAAGACAATATCAAGCTCCATTCTCCATATCAGCACTGTGCAAATGCATTTTCTGCATTGATGGAAATGTTCTATAACCACGCTTTCCAATACATCAGCCACTAGCCACACTTGGCAATGGACAACTTGAAATGTATCAGTGAGGTGGAGGAACCAAATTTTTAATTTCACTTAAATGAATTGTAAATAGTCATGTGCGGCTAGTGTTTCACTGCCTTAAACCAGGCACTTCTATACCAAAGCAAGCTGTTCATTTCTTAATAGGGCTATGTTGCGCATATCTGCCTATTGCTTTTTGTCATCCCTAATATTTGAACACTTCTCCTGTGTTTGAGAAATAGTCTACTTTCTGAGTTTGCATCTCCCCAAAGTAGAAGCCAGAAATAGTTTCCTCGCCTCCCTTGTATCTAAATGCAGGCATATGATGTAGGCTTTGCCAATCAGATGCAGGCACCTGGTCGACTCTCTTCTGGGGAGGCGGTGGCAGACACTTCCAGCTACCAATGCAGGAATGGTAGAGGGTCCAGTGGAAGGGTTTGGATCAGGGTCAAACATAGGCAATGCAAACGAAAGCCTATGGCCAAACACATCAGCTGTGTTGTCTCTGTTGAAGCTGGCATGCAAAATAGCTTGGTCATTGTTCCTGGCTGAGTAAACCCAGCTTTATTATGGGCCATCCAAACATGTAGTGAACCATCTAAAATTGTTCAATAAACTATATCTCTACTTAAACGAAGTAGAGATATTTCTGGTGTTTACAACTAAGAGCTCTAACTGTAAATAGCAAACAAACAAACAAACAAACAAAACACAAAAAATAAAACCTGCCCAGAAATTTTTAGCTAGGAGAGAAGGTGTGTGTATCAGTCAGGGAAGCCAGGTTTAGCTGCAGTAACAAACAATCCAAAACCTCACTGACTTACACCACCAATGTTTATTTCTCATTCATGCTACACATCAGGGCTATTGTTGATTGACTGTGCATTCCATGTTTGTCTCCACTCCAAGATTCAGACTCTTGCAACAGCTTCTATCTGACACATGGTTGTTGTAGGAGAGACAAAGGAGAAAAAAAGTGAACAAGGAGCTCGCTCTTAATGGGTCTTCTTGGAAGCCAGAGTTCTATCCATGATTCATGGGCAGAAGCAAGTCATTTGGCCACTCTTGAGTTCAACAGGGTTGAGATACATAAACTTCCCTTGGAAGGTAGACAGGCAATTTGGGACAATAATATATTCTACAACACCTGCAAATGGCTAACATTTATTGTGTGCTTATTTTACATCTGCCAGTAGGCTAAGCCCTTTATAGACAATATCTTAATTTTTATAATGAACCAGTTTTGTTATCCTTCCCATTTTACAGGTAAGAAAACAGAGGCTTAGTAAGATTAAGTGTGTTGCTCTGAGTCACACAGTTAATAAACAGTGCAGGCAGGATTTCAACCTCATTCCCCTTGACTCCAAACCCCATGCCTGCTTCCTCTTAAATTACTGGCTGCTTTTTTAATATATAAGAGGAATATTTCAGAGAGAAGGGGGGAAAATAAACTAGATTTCTGGAAAAACACTTTCCTTTAAGTCTGCAGTTTAATACTCTAAGATTTTTCTGAAAACTATGAAATCTAAATCAGTTTTCCCTAATATTCCTTTGTTGCCAAATGTTTTAGGACTCTACTTCAATTGTAATAACAATGTTTTACAATAATAAAATTCTTTGGCTAATTTTTACCAATGTGTTTGTCTTTATTTTTTAAATTTTGGTTTAATATAACAAATAAAAGCTTCCCCTCCACTCCCCTCCATTCCCCTCCCCTAATATCAACTGCTTCTCCCAAAGCAAACACCAAAATAGCTGGGGTGTGACCCTCCAGGCATTATTTCATACATTTATAAACGTATGTACACTGTATATAAAGTATTAAATAATTTGATTTTATAAAAATGGGATTATATTATGCCTGTTACTCTGTTCTTTGTTTATCCTTTTATTGGATCATGAATATCCTTCCATGGTGATATATAAAAAAGCTACCTCTTTCTTTATAATGACCCACTGAATTTTGTAAAGCAGAGTTTCAATTGTGATTATAATAGATCATGTTCTCCTTTTACCCATACCGATCTAGCACTCATACCAAGTTTATAAAAAGAATGCTGGTTCTGAACTTCTTTAAAATGAGCACCAGTCTATTTCCCCTCCTGGTAAAACTCCAGTGGAAATCATTTTACCCTTGCATATATTTTATTACCTGGCGTGCTTCATTTCTTCCTGCCTGGAGCTGGTCTTCAGTGTGAAGGAAGCTTTGCTGCTACCGATTGTTCTGTTTGGAAAAGAGTGGGTTCCCAGATTAATGGACCAGCATTGTCTTCCAGTAAACCCTTTCAAAATGACCACCTATGCAACCATCTTTATCCATATGAGTATTCTATGAGGAACGGGTAATTTACTATGAGCTGTGGCATACCACCTCCCAATTTTGTGTGTGCAGACTGTAATGAACAAGCAGATTAGTATTTAATGCACTAATCTGTATGGTGCTCTCCTCAATAAAGCTTTAATTATTTAGATGATCGTGAAGGCAGCCAACATGCTTAATACACTGCACAGCGCGATGCGCAAATCACCGGAGCAAGGGAAATTACAAGTCAAAAGAAAATGAATGGTCAGCTCACAGTCAGAGAAGACCAGGTCCTCCCCAGTGCCATTTGATTTGGAGCTGAATAATTTCATTGGGCAGCAGCACTGAAGCTTTTAGCTTGGATGTGCAAGGGGCTTTTAAAAATCATGTACATCCTGAGCATTTAATTTTAAAGGTCCCCATGGGGGGTGGCCTCTGTGAGCTTGACTAAGCTGAAATGTTCTGGTTCAAGAAGGGAGAGACACGGGGAAGGGGTCATAAACCAAGCTCCTGGAAAGCTCCTGGGGTTATGTCTTCAGGGACCAAAGCAGCTGAGGTTTTTTTGTCATGGTTCCAGAATGAATAACTCACACAACTAATTAAGAGTAGTCTCGAATAATTAACATCTGTGCAACCAGACAGTTTTGCCTCAGGACCATTAAGAAGCAAATCCAAAAGTGAATGGTACACAATGAGTGATGGGTGCCTCGGGAGAAATCCGTCCCCCTTTTGTACCCCTTGGCAGACGGTTCTGAGATGCATTTCATAAGGCTCCTTGGGAGGTCCCAGAGGACCCTGCATGGTCACATGGAGTGGTGGCTTTATATTATCTGTCCCACCTTCTCTGTGGCACTCCCCGTCTGTCTCTCACGCCTGCTCCCTGGGGTCACTTCCCACAGAAGCCACTTGTGCACACACTGCGCACGCGCACGCGCGCGCACGCACGCACACACACACACATACACACACACACACAAGAATCGGCAGGGTTTGGAAGCACAAAAGATGCCTGGGAGGAGGTAAGGGAGAGGATGGAAAAGGTCTCTCTAATTGGTATCAGGAGAGTTGAATTTAAGTTGGGATATATCAAAATAGAATGAATGCGAGCTAAGAGATCCACTGTGATATAAATCCTATACTAATCAGACTAGATTAATTAGAATGATTTACAATTCAACACATAAATGAACTTAAAGTCATTCCTGTTTTATCTCCTGTTTCAAAATTAACCTTTTTCTATGTTTACATGGAAATCTATTTGTATAAAAATAAAATAAATGTATATGAAACATTAAAAATAATAGTTTAAAGTATATATTATATAATGTTATTAATTTATATATAATATATAGATATACTTTAAGCTATTATATTTCTTATATTTATGTATATTTATACATACATGTATTTATATACATATAAATATAGCTGGTAATAGTGGTTTACTCTGAGGTTGAGGTCTGAAAGTGAAGTGGGTCCCCTATAGACAAGAGAGTTCATTTCTTAGTGGTTCTTAGTACAAACCCTTCTGTATCTTCAATTTTGTATCACATGCATATATTACCTAAGCAAAAATTTAATTTTAAAATCATGCTTTTTGGAACAGTGTAGAACCATATAATATTAGAAGTTGGTCAGACATTCTTCCTTTCCAGGCCTCCCAAGCAGTAAACACTGACAATGGTTTGGTGTGTATCCTTGTGGATCAATGATTCCTAACCTGGCTGTGTATTGGAAATATATATGTATGTATAATATGTGTGTATGTGTATATACACACACGTATATATATAATAGCTCAATAAGTGTGTGTGTGTATATGTATATACACACACATATATAACAGCTCAATAAGTATTTGCAGACTATTTTATTGGTCATCTAATTTGGCTTTTTGACTTCTTTAGTTACATAGTAATAGGTAATAGATTTTATGTTTGATTCTTTTTTTTTTATTCTTATGTTAATCCCCATACATTACATCATTAGTTTTAGATGTAGTGTTCCATGATTCATTGTTTGTGCATAACACCCAGTGCTTTATGTTTGATTCTTACTGAGTTAGTATCACTGGTTCTAAATTTGCCTTCCCAGAGCAATATGTAATAGGAATATGTCTCTCTACATATGTATATATCTATAAATCTATATCCATATATCTATATAAATATTATACAGATATATATATACATATATAATCACATATATTATATAGTAAGGCTATATATTGGTAGTAAATATGAAGCTATTTTGGTAGTATATAATTAAAAGATTTATAAATACTTTACCAGTAAATTTTTGCTGTCTGGTAATAATTAAAATATGCTTTGAACTAATATAAGCCAAGGAAAGGTATTTTATATGAAAATATTGATATGCTTCATGGAAGTTAAAGTTAGCTGCTAAAACAAACACTAAATCTTCAATGGCCTAACAAAGTAAAATTTGTTTCTCACTCATTTTATAGATCAATTTGGTCTTCACTAGGTGGCCTTCCACAAACTGATTCAGGAACTTATTCTCCTTCTAGCTTATAGCTCCACTAAGTCTCACATCCTCCACTGGATTCTTTTCATTGGCCAGTCAATGAACAAAAAGAGAGAGGGCCTGGAGGGTTCACTGGAGAATTAGGGAGATACGTCTGAAAGTAAACCTTCCTTCTGTCTGTATTCCACTGGCAGGGACTCAGTCACATAGTATGACTTAAGAGCAAGGGAGGCTGAGAAATGTAGCCTAAGTGTGTGCCCAGGAATAAGAGAAGAATGTAGATACTGATGAGCAGTAGCAACCTCTGTCATAAGCAGGAAATGTAGGTTGGACTACACAAAAATTGGTGAATGTGTAGGATCCCTAGTGGCCATGCTTTCTCCCTTTTCTCTCTGAGGGCCATCATTTGTCTTTGCTTTTCCCTGCAAACTATATCATACTTTTCTGCCTTCCTCTCTCCTCCCCTTCTCAGTCTCTGTCTCTGTGTCTCTTTCCCTTTCTTTCTCTCCCTCTCCACGTAGACTTGAAAGAAGATTTGTTCTTTTGTCTGTCAGACAAAGTACCTGCTCTCAAAATAAATACCCAGTTCTACTCATAAATGCTACCAAATTAAGAGTTCAGCTTGCAGTGAAAGTCTATGATAGGGGTCCTGACTTAGTTGGCGAGGGTTTCTCTGAGGCAGTAACCCTTCACTTGAGATCCGAGGAATGAGTAGGGATAACACAGGGCAGTCAGGGGAATGGTAGAGCACTTCAAGCAGAGGAAACAGCATTTTTTAGACAGGTTGTCAAGGAGAGACAAATGGTGCTAACGAGGCTGGTCTAAAGTAGGAACTTCTAGACCATGATAAGACTTTTGGATTCTTTTCCTTACAACATGGAAAGTAAATCCCTCTCTTTAAATATTTATTCCTTAGAATAAGGGCCACTCTAACTCTTAGGCTTTCTTTTAAAAAAATGATCAAGAGTAGCATAATTGATGGGCACAGTGGTCTTGACCACACATTTGACTATAGCCATAAGGAGTGGAAAACCCAGCCATGACCAAGGTATGCATTAATGTGCACTAACCACACAGCCCTCTCTTCTTCCAATGAGCTAATCGTGCTATCAAGAATGTGAAACAAAGTCATTAAGAGTTAAAGTCCTGGAATTAAAATCTTGGGAATGATTTTTTATAATGTATATTTGCCTAAAAATTGATAAATATAGCAATTATCAGGCAAAGATTGAGCTGAGCCATGCCTATTCTGTTTACACTAAGATTTTGTTTATAGTGTTTTATATAGCTACTCACTGGTTGAAATATTAGTGACATTGATTCTCTGTACAGTACTCACCACAACACATATTTCCTTGTTCTAGATGGAAAGTCAATGGGCAGAAATGTGCTGTTAACGATGTGTTGGTATGTCATTTCCTATATTATGAAATACAGTCTGAACTATTAAAATATCCTCTTATCAAGTGCAAAGTTAAACAAAGTTGTTTGACTAAATGAGTATAAATTACTCAATGCTGGTAGTAACAGTATAAATGTATTAAGGGGAAATGTATCATGACTATATAAACACTGACTAATTTTATACCATTTTTCAAATATTCAGTGAGAAAAAGAAATAAATCTAGCAATATTTTTACAGACTAAGGACTGAATTAAATATAAATCTTACCAAAGAAAGAGTTTTAAATTATCATGAAAATTATACTGTAAGAGTCTTGCTCTGAGTTCTCTAACAATCATTTCATATGCAATCTCAGCTCTAGTATTTCCTGGGTATATGGCCTTAGGCAATTTATTTAATGTCTCTGAGCCTCAGTTTTCTCATCTGTAAAATGGTTATCTTAATTAGATCCTATTGTATTAGTTTATTGGGAAAACTGAGATATTCTAAAGAGCTAGTACAATTCCTGGCACTGAATAAGAGTTAGCACTCAATAAAAGATTGTTCTTACCTATAAAAAATTTCATACAACTCTTCAAAATCAAAGCTTCCCTGTGTTCACTCAATAAAATCTAGTTTTGAGATGCTACTGGGTATTTGGAGGTAGATACACAATGATAGAGACCTCATTTTCCCTACCTTTGAAGAATTTATAGGACTTTTGTGGGTACTATCATTAGGTGAGGTTCAAATCCCTACCAGGAAATACTGTGATTAAGCAATAAATTGCTATCATAGACCTACATTTCCTGAAACTTAAGACCTTTTTTCTTTTTTTTCTTATTATGTTATGTTAATCACCATACATTACATCATTAGTTTTTGATGTAGTGTTCCATGATTCATTGTTTGTGTATAACACCCAGTGCTCTATGCAGAACGTGCCCTCTTTAATACCCATCACCAGGCTAACCCAGCCTCCCACGCCCCTCCCCTCTAAAACCCTCAGTTTGTTTTTCAGAGTCCATCGTCTCTCATGTAAGACCTTTTTTTAAAGAAAATTGCTCTCAGACTCCCAGGGTTGACTTGAATTATTTTTATCATAATACTATTTAAATATGTACAAACATAGAAGCATGTTATAAACCCCTTATTATTCTCAAGTAACCATAAAACAACAAAAATAAGCAAATAAGAGGAGCGCCTGGGTGGCTCAGTCGATGAAGCATCCAACTCTTCATCTCAGTTCCGGTCTTGATCTCAGGGTTGTGAGTTCAAGCCCTGTGTTGGGGCTCCATGCTAAGTGTAGAGCCTAGTTTAAAAAAAAAAAAGCAAATAGGCTAAATTAAAAAGCTATAAAATCAATAAAATTCTAATAGATAGCATTTGACGTATTCAATAATGTTGCTGAAACCAAATGGTGTTTTAGAAGCTTTTGATTTGCGTCAGTAGGGAGGCAGGGAAGGCTTTCTGGTAACGAGACAGGGTTTGAGAGAGCAAAGAAGGTGAATAGGAATAAGAGAAGCAAGGTTTCTTTAGAGAGAAGACAGCTGCCTGAGAACCTGGATGGATGGTTTAACAGAAAATTTTGATGAATGGAAAGGAAAAAACAAAGATGAGAAGTAAAGTTTACAAAGTTAGGAAAATTCTCTTTGAAACTAGGGGACATCTGTGCTCATTTGAAGACAAAAAGGAATAACCAACTGAAAGAGAGACACTAATAATCAGATAAACAAACGGGAGACAGCTGAGGAAAAGTCAGGAGGGAAGAGATTGTCAGTATCACTGTGGTTCTACTCTATTTTTTAACTGTTATTATTGAAATACAGTGGGTATGCAATGTTATATTAGTTTCAGGTGCACAAAGTAGCGATTCAACAATTCTGTGTATTATGCTATACTCACTATGATAAGTGTAATTAATATACGTCATCACATGATGTTATTATAATATCATTGACTCTATTCCCTATGCCACACTTTTCATCCCCATGACTTATTTATAACCAGAAGTTTGTACTTCTTAATCCTCTCTATTTTGCCCATCCCTCCACTCTCCTTCTCTCTGGCAACCACCAGTTTGTTTTCTGTATTTATGAGTTTGTTCCTGTTTTTGTTAATTCGTTTGTTTTGTGTTTTAGATTCTCCATATATGTGGAATCATATGGTATTTGTCTTTCTCTGCCTGGCTTATTTCACTTAGCACAATACCCTCTAGGTCCAGTCCTACTTTCATACTACTCTTATCTGTCCAGCACCTTTGCTCCACTTTCTTCCAGGAACAGACCCTAAACTCACCTCACTCCACTGTGATTGGTCTATGGAGGGGCCTCTGAAACAAGCTAGCGCATCAGATTGTTTCTTCTGAGGTTTTGAAACTTGAGCAGAGACTTCTTATTTCTGGTGCTATCATTTTATGGCACCAACCCCAAGGAAAGAACCACATGTTCTACTGCCAAGTCTTACTAGGTCTTGCTTTTTCTTTTTTTTTTTTAACTTTCTTGGCTAAATCAATCTTTGCCCAAACTAGCTGGAGGTACATTAAGTTAAATGAAATCAAAATAACATTAACCAGTACTTTAATGGGGGCTATAAACATTGATGCAGAGACCCACTCTCCTTTCTTTGGGACCCAAGGGAAGCATAAGGGATAGTTGTTAGTCACAAGCTGACAGGTAGATCAAAGTGTTCAGGTCAAATGACCTCAAGCATCTGAACAAAGTAAGAAGTTAGACCCTCTGCCAAGTGTAAGGTGGAAGAATGTGATTTTAAAAAGAGCTTAACATTTGAAGACATTTTTATCTCCTGATCTTGTGGTGCAAAATCTGTAGAGAAAGATTGAACAGTACTTAGGAGATGCTTGGATGAAACCAACTGCAAGTCTTTGGAACCTAGGTTTAGCAGTTGAGTCCAGTTTTCACAGGAAAAGGGAAGCTAGTCTGTACAATTAAGGGAAGGAAGAAATTGTATCTGGTGTATGTTGGGGGATGGATAGAGAGAATGTTGAGAAGAGTTATAACAGACCTCAGCACTATTTAGAGATATGGCAAGGGAAGAATGTCCCTTTGCATTCCCTCAAAGTGGGAATTTGATGAGACTAGAAATGACTAGTGAAAGAGAATTTACTATGGTTTTTTGCTGAGTGGTGTGTAATTTAAAAAAAAATCCTCTATATAATCTTGCCTAAGAAAACTCCCATCAATGTTCCACCACTCCTGTTTCTGGGTTGGTAGACATTTGCTTGTGAAGGGGAAGCAGGGAAAGGCAAATGGAAAGGGTTGGAGAAGATGCAGATCTCAAATCGGTTGCACAATAATCACTTGGGAATCAACAAAAGATAATACAATGTTTTCAAGTCAGAATCTGCCTAGGAAAGAACAAAAGCATCTGCCCTAGAAAGAGCTGTTTGTGTCCTAGAACCTGCTCTGACAATGCTGTGGTTAGAGTAGCCTGGAATCAAAAGACAGAACACATATGGACATGGAGGTGGTGTAGATTCTGGCTCTGAGAGGGTAAGGAGGTTGATAAATACTCTTTCCAAAACAACAACAAAAGAAATATAAAACTAGACAAAATTGTCAAAAACGGTCATTTCAGGGTTCTGGAAATGGACCAAAAGGAAACAACAAATTGAAAAGCACATATTCATAAAAAACTGCTGATTTTCGGGTAAGAACAGTAGGAGTCTGTGGCTTTCTTGCCTGTAGCTACTCCCACACCCCACCCCAAATTGGCCAGCATGCCAGTTCTATCAGATGGGACTGACCATGAAAACTAGCAGCCTTGTTGCTGGAGGAGGAGGCTAACTTGATTTAGAGCAGAGAGTGGAAAATTTGCAACCAAGGTGAATGGGAAAGGGCTAGAGCTCTCTGAGCCCGAGATTTCAGTTGCAAGGGGTGGGGGGTGGGGGGGAATGACAGAATGAAGGACTATCAAGAACTTTAACAGGCATATGAATTAGCCATTGGAAGTCTTAATAACCATTCCACTTACCAACTGGAAGGCTTAATAACCTTTCCACAGATCACTGGCTGTCTGGGAGCCTACGCTCATACACAATGGAGAATTGAGAGAGTCCATGGAAAGTAAATGCTAGAGCAGAATTGAAAACTGCCTAAATTTTGAATGCATTCCTCAAACCAAACATAGATCCACCAGCAGAGGGTGGAAGCCTTCTGAGCTGAAGGTATTTGTGCACAATCACTGATTGATCACTGGTTGGCCACTAGGCTATGCAGACATAAGCTAAAAAATGAAAATAAACAGAAAAACCAAGCGGAGGCTGCACACTGTGGGGTGACAGTCTAATTCTATAGATTAAGTACAGGCAAGCTACTTAAAACAGCAAAAAACAAACAGAAACAAACAAAAACCATCATCACAAAAAAGGGAAATTACAATCCAGTGTTGCTATAATAAATTATCTAAACTATCCAATTTTTAACAAAAAGTTTTGAGAGCTAGAAAAAACAGGAGAGGGTGACGCATATTCAAGATGAAAAGTGGTCAATAGAAACTGTCTCTTCATGGGTTTAGGTGTTGGATTAACAGAAACGATCTCAAAGAAACTATTACAAGTGTGTTCAAATAATTGAAAGATGCCATGTTTAAAGAACAAAAGAAAACGAGATGACCATGACTCAACAATAGGGAATGTCAACAAAGGAACGGAATCTATTAAAAAGAAACAAATGGAGGGGTGCCTGGCTGGTTTAGTCAGTAGATCCTGTGACTCTTGATATTAGGGACCTGAGTTCAAGCCCCATATTGGGTGTAGAGTCTACTTGAAAAAAAAAAAAAGAAAGAAATGGAAATTTTAAAGTTGAAAAATAAAATAATAATAATAATAGTAATAATAATAATAATATAATCCTAATGAAAAACTCACCAGATGGACACACTAGCAGAACTGAGATGGCAGAAGAAAGAATAAGTGAACTTACATGTAAATCAAGAGAACTGATTCAATCTGGAAGACAGGGAAAAAAGACTGAAGGAAATGAAAGTCTCAGAGCTCTATGGGACAACATCAAGTGTAACACATGTAAAATGGGCACCCCAGAGAGAGAGGAGAAGGAAAAAGGAGCAGAAAAATCATTTGAAGAAATAATGGCCTAGAACTTCCCAGATTTGATGAAAAGTATTCATCTACAGATCCAAGAGTTTCAGTGAACTCTAAGTGGATAAACATGGAATTTCTCATCTAGACACATCAGAGGCAAATTATTGAAAGACAAAGAAAAGGTCTTGAAAGCAACAAGAGTGAAAGGACTCATTATATAGAGTCAAAAAATCCAACTAACTATTGACTACTTATCAGGAACAATGGAGGCCAGAAGGCCTCAAACTGCTAAAAGGAAATGACTATCAACTAAGAATTTTACATTAACCAAAATTATTCTTGAACAATGAAGGCAAAACAGAAATATGTTCAGGTAAACAAAGGCAGAGAAAATCCATTGCTAAAGACCTGCCTTACAAGATATATTAAAGGCAATGCTCCAGGCTGCATGGAAATATCTTCAGGCAGTAACCCAGATCCTTGAGAAAGAAAAAAAGAGCACAAGAAATGGTAAAAATAAAAGACTATATGGAGGGGCGCCTGGGTGGCTCAGTCGTTAAGCGTCTGCCTTCGGCTCAGGTCATGGTCCCAGGGTCCTGGGATCGAGCCCCGCATCGGGCTCCCTGCTCTGCAGGAAGCCTGCTTCTCCCTCTCCTACTCCCCCTGCTTGTGTTCCCTCTCTCGCTATGTTTCTCTCTGTCAAATAAATAAAAATCTTAAAAAAAAAAAAAAAAAGAGATTATATGGATGTATTTTTCTCTTTTCTACTCTTAATTTCTTAAATAATATAGGAGTGAATAAAGCAATAATTGTTAACACTGAATGCAAATAGTAACCATAGGAGAGCTGGTGTGACAAGATTAATATCAGACAAAATAGACTTGAAGACAAGAAATATTGCTAGAGATAAAAAGAGATTTAATAATGATAAAATGGTCAATATATCATGAAGGTATTACAATTATAAATGTATATATGTACCTGACAAAAGAGACCCAAAATACACAAAGCAGAAACTGACAGAATTAAAAAGAGAAACCAAAAATTTGAAAATTATAGTTGGAGATTTCAATATACCATTGTACATAATTAATAGAATAAGACAGAAAATCTTGTCAACAAGAATAATGAAGATCTGAACACTTTCAATAAATTTTAAATGTTAGAAATCAAAGAATGTTCTTTGACTACAAAACAATTACATTAGAACTCAACAACAGAAAGAAATTTGAGTCATCTCCAAATATTTAGAAATCAAAGAATATACTTCTAAACAACCCATGAGAAAGTAGATCTTTTTCACTGAATGAAAATAAAAGTATAAAATATCAAAAATTGTGGGTACAGGTAAGGCAAAACTTAGAAATTTATAGCACCAAATGCTGGTAATAGAGCAGACAAAAAAGGTGTCAATCAATAATAGAAGCTTCCAACTTAAGAAACTAAAAAAAAAAAAAAAAAAGGCTGAGCAGAAAATCAGTGACATAGGGGCACCTGGGTGGCTCAGTCGTTAAGCGTCTGCCTTCGGCTCAGGTCATGATCCTGGGGTCTTGGGATGGAGCCCCGCATCGGGCTCCCTGCTCAGAGGGAAGCCTGCTTCTCCCTCTCCCACTCCCCCTGCTTGTGTTCCTGCTGTCTCTGTCTCTCTCTCTGTCAAATAAATAAATAAAATCTTAAAAAAAAAAAAAGAAATCAGTGACATAGAAAACAGAAAAACAATAGAGAAATTCAATGAAACCAAGTTTGCATTTTAAAAGGATCAACAAAATTGATAAGCCTTTGGTTACTAACCAAGAGATGAAGAGAGAAGACAAAAATGATCAAAATAAGAAATGAAAGAAGCGTCATACTACCAATGCTACAAAGATTAAAAGGCTATCTGAGAATATTCCATACAACTCTATGTATAAAACTCTATCTTAGCAGAAACCGGTGAATTCTTAGAAAGATACAAGCGATCATAACTGACTTCAGAAGAAATAGAAAATCTGAAGACCTATATAAAGAAATCAAATTAGTGAATAAAAATCTTCGTATTTAGAAAAGCCTAAGGTCGGAAGGCTTCACAGTTACCTTCTGTGAAATAGTTAAGGAGAAAACCACCAAATATCCAAAAATTAAAGAGTATGAAAATAGAAAGTCTCAGGTCTTTGTGCTGAGAAAAGTACTGAGGCAGCAGAAATGGTGCTTTGGCATTTGCCTAATGAAAAAGAATTCTCTTCCCCCTGTTTCCATACCACACAGGCTATTGAACTTGTATGATTCAGAGTTCTTTAGAGACACAGAGCACATAGGATACCTAGGCATATATAAGACGAGATGTATGACAGGAATAGCCTCATGCAATTATGGAGGCTGAGAAGTCCCTTTGCAAGCTGACGACCCAGGGAAGCCAGTGGTATAATTCAGCCCAAGTCCCAAAGGGTGGGCACCAGGAGTCCAGGAGAGAAGATGGATGTCTTAGTTCTGGCAGGGAGAATTCACCATTTCTCCACTTTTTTGTTCTATGTGGGCCCTCAATAGGTTGGATGATATCACTCACGTTTGGGAGAGCCATCTTTACCTGGTTCAGTTATTCCGGTGCTAATTTCTTCCTGAACCTCCCTTACAGACACACCCAGAAATAATGTTTTACCAGCTGTCTGGGCATTCCTTATCCTATTCAAGCTGACACCTACAATTAATCATCACAGAACTGTTAGGAAAATAATGGTTCTTCTCTTTGACAATGCAGAATAAAATGGAGTAAGCATTGCCAAGAGGGTTATTTCAAATGGAGCCAGGAGGACGTTGAAGAGGTGGGGCTTAGGCATGTCTCCTGTCCCAAATTCTCAGAATTCTTTCTGAACTCATCTAAAAGCCCAGGCATCTGCTATAGGTGAGAATGGATGTAAATTAACTTTCCACCTAACACTCACCCTAGCAACCAACCACCTGTGGGTTAATGTAACTGTAGCTAGACCGGAACCAGTCACATTTCATTCAAAACAATTTATATACATTCCCTCTTTCCTCTTTAAAAGCTCTAACCTCCTTTTGTCTCCCCAGAGCATGCTTTCGATTTCAGTAGAATCTATGCCTCCTGGATTGCAATCCCTAAGACTCCAAATAAATGCACATATTTTATTTTGCAGCTCGCAGTTTTGTCTTTTGTTGGTTGACATCTTCAAAAAGTCAAAAGCCTTTTCTTCTTCACCGCTTTCCTTGCCTCCTGCATTCAGGGGAAGGTTAACACTTCCCTAAAATAACATTTCACCTACATATTTCTTGGGTCACAAAGCCAATTTGAAGAAATGATTAATGTAGATATGTTACTCCTTTAGGGCCAATTTTGTACGAAAATATTTTCCCCATAAAATACTATGGACATTCGTATTTCCTGCTAAAGAGACGTCTGACGTTAAATTCAATTTTTGTTAACCTGTACTTGGCCTCTCCCCACCACAACTCCCACCTTGCCTCACTACCTTTCTAGGCCTCTGAGGATGTGTATATTTATTCTTGCAACTCAAAAAATCTTCTGGGATATGCTAAATTTTTCATGGATTAATTTACACAACGGAAACCCCAACCCCTTCCAGAGCTGTTTACACAGGGTTTGGTATCAGTTGTTTTGTTTCAGCTATAGGAGGTTTGCTCCATTGAATTTATTCGGGGTTGCTTCTTTTTTTTTTAATTTTTATTTTTTATAAAGGGAGAGAGTGGGGGGGGCGGGGCAGGGGAAGAGGGAGAGGGAGAATGAGAATCTTAAACAGGCTCCATGCCTAGTACAGAGCCCAACACGGGGTTCAATCTCACGATCCTGAGATCATGACCTGAGCCTAAATCAAGAGTCAGACATTCAACAGACTGAGCCACCCAGGTGTCCCTATTCAGGATTGCTTCTGTTCAAAACAGTCTGGCTCTTTCCTCAGAAGTACCTGCTAGTGATTAAGTATAATCTCCATTCCAGATCCACTGAATTGTCTTACTATCTTTGTCCTTTGCTTTTGAGAATGGAAGAGGATCTTAATTTCATCTTCCACCACAGTGATTTAATTTTCAACAGTGACTATCTGTCTCCATTTTTATCCTCACTGAAGTTTTTCATTCTGCCATTGCAATTTTGATTTTCTCATTATCCCTCCTTGTCCCATTAATCTCATTTTTCATCGTATTCCATTTTATTTTCATTTCAATATGATTTCCTTGTGGCAGCCTTTCTTGTGGTTCAATTAAGGACACCGATTTTCTCATTTTTTCACCGTTTTTGTGGTAAGTCACTTTCAGAGGCTAGTTTTTCTGAATTTTCAGATTAACGGTTCCTTTCCTTTTTCTGACATATTTTTCATAAATTTCTAGGGTTTGGTTTTTTTAATGTTTAATTTAATTTTATTTTAAATATTTAATTTATTTACTTGATAAAGAGAGAGCATGAGCGGAGGGGCAGAGGGAGAAGGAGAAGCAGACTTCCGGCTGAGCAGGAAGCCTGATGCGGGACTCCATCCCAGGACCCTGAGCTACCCAGGCGTCCTGGGTTTGTCTTGTTCTGGTCTAGAAGAATGACAGAGTCCATCTGATCTCTTGTTTGCTCATCAGTAGGGTGTAAGGATTGCCACTGAATCCATACTTGTCCTCCTGGTTGTATATGCTATAAACATGAATGTCTTTTTTTTTTTTTCAAGATTTTATTTTTAAGAAATCTCTGCACCCAACTTGGGGTTGAACTCGCAACTCTGAGATCAAGAGTCATTTGTGCTACCGACTGAGCCAGCCGGGTGCCCCAACGTGAGTGTCTCAGTAGAGGCTCTTATTTTGTGCAAACAGCCTTGATAAAGGACAAAGATATAACCTGGGAAAAGCGATTCACGTGTACAGCTTCCAGCTCCATTCTCAATGTCTGCGTCAAGTGCATTGCTGGTGGCCTGATCTGATCTTAACCTATAACCACAACCAAGTGTTTTATGAAAAACTACAATTCTCAGCTAGTCCCAGGGGAGGCATTTCCTAGGTCTTCTCTTGTCGTTCCTCTCAGCTTCCTGTCCATTCGATTTCTGGGAGCTTTGGTCTCTTATTAAATGTGAAACAGAGAGACCTGACTGGGGTAGAGAGAGAGCTAGAATGAATGGAATGAATACCACAAATACGTCTTTTTCCAAAAGAACACCTGTAGGGTGGAGCAGAGCAGGGGGGAGGGGAGCGGGCAGGAGGGGACATAGCTTAGTTCACTAAAAAGGCTGGTCTGGTATTTTAAAAGGAGAGGTCTGACAGATAAAGGTCTTTCATGGACTATTAAAAAGGCATTACTAAGTAGGTGGGAATTTATATAAGATAGTGGCTTAGATGGACCATCTGGGTTATCGCTCAGCTTTTTCACCTTGCACCACCTCTTCAACTGTATTTTAATGACAAGTTGTGCGATGCTTTTCTAAATCTGAAGCCACAAGGGAAAACTTTCACTGAGCACTTACGCAAATGATGATGAATGTCATGTTCGTAGAGTCTGAAACGCAAAGATGAGAGCAGAAAAATCTTCATTTAAAAAAGAAAAATTGAACAAGGGTCTCAGTTTTACTGCATTTATTGTTTTCCTTTTGTGGGGGAAAAATAAAATTCTCTAATGGATGCAATAGTACGTTTTGTTTTGTTTTGTTTTTTTCATCACACCACAGCCCTTCTATAAAATTACAAGTGATCATGACACTGTGAGAATTTATTGACATCATAAAACAGTGAGATTATTTTATAATAGTGTTACTCATTTCTCTTCTCTAAATGCTTATCTTCCGTATTTCTCATTCTTTAGAGGAGACAAAGGATGACTCTAGCACCTCACATTTTAAAGAATTTATTGTTATGTAGTTTAAGAAAAATGGTCAATATTTCTTGCTTCTCCCCATGACGGGACATAATAAACTCATGGACTATTCTTATTCACAGACTCTTTCTATTGGTGAATGTTGCATTTGACAGAGTCCAGGATTTTAATGAAAACACCATTTTTAAATGCTTGTTTGGAAGTCGGGAGCAAACAGAGCCTGTGACAGGCAAAACAGGCTTTTGCTGGGATTGTATGAAAGCTGATCAGATTGCACATGCTACTAACATATGAGCTTCATGGAGGAGGCTTTCTTAATGTAACAAGCAGTCTCAAAAAAGTATTCAGTGCCATTGTCAGAATCACAGCATTTACACTTGTCAAGGGGAATAAGGAGGCATCAGGCTGCTGTTTTTCAAATTATGCGGCATCGATTTGGTACAGACTGCCATGGAACATTCTCCATACACTTGCTATGTAAAAATGTAAATTCTTTTTTTTAATGTAAATTCTTAATTCAATAATTTTTCTCCAGGCTCCTCCCATCCTCAATTTGTCTTCATTTCTCCAATTATTCATGGGTCGGGAAGAATTCAAGGAATCCTGGAGAAAAGTCACTCTCTCATCTTCGAGGTGCATAAATAATAATAATTTATTGTCATGATACAATGACCTGTTTTCTATTTATGGCTTCGGCCCTGAGAAAAATTAAGTACAACATAATTTCCATGTAAAAAGATGAATTTGTGAGCCACTTGTCTGTCAGAGGAGAGCCTCGTTTGGAAGCAATTGAGTATGCCAGTGAATTGTATTGTTTCTTTCTTTTGGAAACAATACAAGCTCAAAGTTATGACATCTACTCCTGCCCTTTGATAAAGAAAATGATTTCAAGAGTGAACACTAAATTATTTCATAGCAGAGTTCTTTCTGGCCACTATATCTTAGTTTGACTCTGTATGTTCCTGAAAATGTATGTAGGTGTATTATGTGCATATATACATATATACCTATAAACATATGTTTATATGTGTATATATACATGTATATGTATACACATAACACACACATACATATATGGTATATATACACATAAGGTGTGTATGTATGTGTGTGTATATATTTTTCCCAAAGTGTGTGTATCTAAATTATGTCATGCATGTACTGATACCCTCCTGTCAGAGATGCAGCTGATGACATGGTTTTTCACTGAAGTTTGATAAAGCAATTTACATCTTGGTACTATTGAAAGCTATAGCATCAATTCAGTCCAGCCACCATTTTTGGTCAGATCTTCTTTCTCAACTCAGCTAAAGGTTTTTGGCTTTTTGTTTTTTAATTGAGGCATAATGTATGCAGCAGTATGTGCAAATTCTAAGTGTACAGCTTGATGAATATTTATATAAGTCTACACCTGTGTAAGCACTGTCCAGATGATGATAAGAGCATTTCCAGCCCCATAGAAGGCGCCCTCTTGCTCCTCCTCAAGATATAACCAACACTTTTACCTCTCTTTCCTGGCTTTGAACTCCTCATAAACAGAATCAACAACCTGAACTCCTACGCTGGCCTTGCCAAAGGAGCCAACGCAAGACCGACTTCTTGTCATTCAATTGTCTTTTGACAGAATTGGACCAAATCACTAGTTTCCCTGATTTTCTTTTTGGAGATTATTTTTGAAAATTATGATGTGTCTCTTCATCATACGGTTTTGGGTGGAGTTTTGTACTCTTTAAAGAGTGGAACATTTATTCACTCATTTATTTGTTCATTCACAAAATAAGTATTAAGCAGCTACCATGTTCCAGGGGCAACACTGGTGGATCTAGGGTCTGAAGAATAAAATGGACATGGTGACCAGCCTCAGGAATTTATAGTCCAATGGGGAGATAAACAAAAACCAAGCACAAGTACAAATGGTGGTAGGTGCTATGAGGTAAAAGTAGAAGAGGTGAAGAAACAAATAACAAAGGTATCATACTTCTGAGGGTTTGGTCAGAGAGGGCCTCTGAGGAAATGCTATTTTTTTTAAAGATTGATTGATTTAGAGAGTACGAGCGGGGGGAGGGGCAGAGGATGAGGGCGAGAGAGAATCTCAAGCAGCCTCCCCACTGAGCACAGAGGCCCACGACGTGGGCTCCATCTCACGATCCCGAGGTCATTACCTGAACAGAATTCAAGAGTCAGATACTTAACCAACTGAGCCACCCAGGCACCCCTAAGGAAGTGCTATTTAAGTTGAAGCCCAGAGGAAGAGAAGAAGCCAGCCAGGAGGCGAGTCAGGGGAACAACTTAGGCCAGAGGAACAGCATATGCAAAGACTTGAGGTAAAAGAGCACAACACATGGAGAAACTAAGAGGACGGTATGCTCCCAATGTACCGAGGGAGAGAGGGGAGGGTGTGGCTTGAGACTGGAGAGTGGGTAAAGGCAAAATACTAAAGCATTCTCTACAACTTGCACCTGTAAACTTGACATTGATTTCAATCCTGAGTATCTTGTGATCTGGAGTTCCCACTGAATTTTGGGCTACAGTGAGTCAGCCTGTCAAGGGTGTCTTGAGGCCCCTGGAGGACGGTGGGCCTGTGAGGAACAAAGAATGTGTTCTATCTAAATGTTGAGACAGAAATGCTGTATAAATATTGAGTATTATTACCATTATTTTGAGTTATCTAAGTGATTTTATATCCAGGTCGGGGGATCATGGTGGGATGGAATTCAGCAGTTCCAATACCAGTTCAAACTCTAGAATACCAATTCACATCTAGGTATTTTTTATTTTGAACAAGCGGCCAGAAAAGTATTTTATCACTGGCATTGTTTAGGATTGTCAGAGCATGGTCCTAATAAAAAGTAGACAGATTTTCATTGATTTTATTATTGTTTTAAAAGTCTCTACAGAAAATGCCTATACCCAGGCTTAACGTACCCACTTGGATGCATCCCCACTTGGAAGCACTGAAATTTTTATTGCAACCGTGACAGTAGCTTAAAATTAGAGCCTGAGAAGTTCAGAAAAGGCCCTCTATTCTCCAAAACTCAAAAATTCTGGAATGTCACAGGAAAAATAATTATACACCAAGGAAAATGATAAATTCTCACTAAAATCTAATGGAAGACTTGTTCCACTTTTCAAGAGATGGTAATGAGGTGACATGTGATTTATGTAAACTATTTGTAAAAATTTTCTGTGTTAGATGAAAAGTATCTCTGAGAATGCTGAGCATTTTGAACCATACAGTATAGCTTAGAGCACTGGTTCTCAAACTTTTTAGTCTCAAGACCCCTTTTTACTCTGATAATTAGAACCCCTAAGAGCTTGCCTTAGAAAATTCCAGAAAACTGTAGAACACAGAAGCACATATTCCACTAGCCATCAGAGACATAATGTCATCAGAAGTCAAGATTTCTCTGGAAAACTCCACTGTACTCTCATAAGAGAATGAGAGTAGGAAAGACAAATAATGTCTTAGTATTATATGAAAATAGTTTTGACTTTTCAAATACCTAGCAAGAGTCTTGGGGACCCCACTCAGGGGTTCCTAGGCCATATTTTAAGAAATGCTGGCACAGAGGTTGACAATATGTGTTTTAAACAACTTAAGTTCATCTCCCAACTACACTATCACTGAGATTCTTTCTCTGAGAGTTGGTGTCTTCAGCCCTAAAATGAGTACAATACTTACTGCATAAGCTTATGATGAGAGAAATATGGTAAATTATAGATAGTACATTAGCTAGTCGTCTTGGATTGGAAACAACAGGAAACTCAACCCAACTTAGCTGAAGAAAAATGGACCCATTTAAGAGCTCACTTATCTTAGAGGAGCTTTGGCTCCAGTACTGTGTGGTCCAGAGTCTGTGGAGTCATGAGGGATCTACTTCTGTGTCTTGGCTTTGTTGCCAGAATGGCTCACCTCATCATTCAACAATAGTTGCAGAAGTTTCAGGCCATATATCCTCATACTTACGCTCCAGGCAAAAGGAAGTTCTCGGGAACTTTCCATGGAAGAAGGAGACAACTTCTCCCAGTATCTGGGATGGAATCACTGTGCTTTATTTACCTGCCCCTTCTCAAATCAATCACTATAGTCAAAAGAAAGCAATACACTTATTGGAAAGCTATGGGGGCCCATCCCCAGAAGGATGAACTCAATCATATCTAAACCTCATGGCTGCAAGTAGAGAGTGTTGGTTCTCTAAAGGAAAACTGGATACTTCGGGTGGTACAAAGGAGAGATGGTTGCTGGAAGAAAACAGACAAATGGCCACAATAGTCAAAGTCCAGCTTAGAATAGCCAGTTGAAATGTCAGTATCTTTCTCTTCTCTGAGGAGTTCTTTCATGATCTTCACCTGTGGGATCACCACACTGGGAAACAGCATGAAGCCTCTCTCTGATCAAATAATTGCATGGGGTGACTGTCATGGGGGAGATACTTGACTCAGTCAAACCAGCATGAAAGCCTGCTTCCCATAGACTGCCAATCTCAACAAACATCATTTTATGCTTTGAGGCATTCTCTAGTCTAATAGTGCTGAGACGGCCAAAGAGAATGTCTCCCAAGGGAAATGAAAACGGCACTGAAGAACGAATAGCCTGTCGGGGGCAGCAGGGGCGGGGGGCGGGATTGTGAGTTCAGATATTTTTGTATGCCAGGCTGAGATTCTGACAATCAAATGTTAAAGCTGAAAATGCTAGCCTTCAACTTCTATAAATAAGCTGTGGCTCCAGGGAAGACCTGGGTACCTGGATCAAAGGAAGCCGTATTTTCCAATCAGCTTTACTCTCACATAAAAACTCCTCGCTGAGTTGTTTTCCTACCAAGTGGCATCCATTTTGGTGCAAAAATGTGAACACTTAAAAGGCACACATCAGTAAACGGCTCTCTTTTGAGCATGTTGACTGATTCAGTGTGTGACAGAATAGGGTTTTGACATGTCCCAAGTACCTGAATATCAGCAGAGCTATAAAAACATTAGAGAGATCGGAGTTGATATGATGTCTCTAAATATCCTAGTTATCAAGCACCAAAAGGAGCATAAGGTCTTTTACCGGCATTTTTCTTTTCAGGTTTTCATTGTAGGATTTTATGGTAGCAACCCCTAACGTTTTTTTTCTTGCCAACAGTTTTATTTATAGGAAAGCCCGTTGTATGTCACTTCTTCTTAAGAAATGTCAGGAGGGGGGCGGAGCAAGATGGCAGAGGAGTAGGAGACCTGGATTTCGTCTCCTCTCAGGAATTCAGCTGGATAGGGATCAAACCATTCTGAACACCTACAAACCCAACAGGAGATCGAAGAAAGGAATAGCAACAACTCTCTCA
>NC_138369.1:31285621-31320817 GCF_054177405.1 Leptonychotes weddellii
GGAGGGCACGTTCTGCATGGAGCACTGGGTGTTATGCACAAACAATGAATCATGGAACACTTCATCTAAAACTAATGATGTAATGTATGGGGATTAACATAAGAATAAAAAAATAAATTAAAAAAAAAAAAAAGAAATGTCAGGACCTACGGGCGCCTGGGTGGCTCAATCGGTTAAGCGTCTGCCTTCGGCTCAGGTCATGATCTCACGGTCCTAGGATCGAGTCCCACATCGGGACTTGCTCAGCGGGGAGTCTGCTTTTCCCTCTCCGTCTTCTCCTCCCCCTGCTTGTGCTCTCTCTCTCTCTCTCTGTCAAAAAAAAAAAAAATCTTTAAAAAGATGTCAGGACCTAAAGAAAGAAAATGTATTAGGTATAGGAGACACTCAAGAGCTGGCTCAGTGGGACCCCTGTCTTCTCCCTGTCTAGTGCTCACACCCCCCTTTAGAATACTTACAAAAGACAGCTGCAAACAACTATTAAAATGGGAAATCTAAAAAAAACAAAACAAAACAAAACAAAAAACCCAACTTAATCCAGCCATCCATAGAATAAGTCAGCAAACTTATAACTTTTTTGGGACAGATTGTGTAAGTACTGTATCCTTATTACAGAAACTACAAAAATATAGCAAGTGTCATTTAAATAAGAACTACTCACAATCCCACAAAGCAGAGAAAACTAATGGTCTTACTAAACATAGTTTTGTCCTGCATTGCTCACTCAACATTATGTTGTGAACATTTTCTCATGTCAATAGAAAACTCTTCAAAAAAATTATTGGCAATTCAATGTATTGGCTACTGAGGAGAAAGAATTAAGGGTTTGTCCTGTTTCCTGTATAAACTCTATTTCAAGGCAGTGAAATAGCCATGATCGATATGCGAAAGTTGCTATTTATAGAAGCCTTCTAGCTAAAAATGTGGAAAGAATGAGAGAATTTTTAAAATTACCATTTTGTACTCCCTAATGAAGTAATTGATTCAAAGACCTTCAGTAGATGAACCAATTGATGAAAGATTGGAAAGATCAGGCTCCTGCCACCTGAACTTGTTCCACCTTTAGTCTATTAAGAATGGAACAACCAGATATCTTGGGCCAAGATATGAAGCAATATGACAAACATAACACCACCCATAAAATATTCTTCCTTTATAACAAGAAATCCACAACTGGTTGATGGCTAAAATGTACAAGACTGACAATATAAAGTGTTGGTAAAGATGCAGAACAACTTCAACTCTCATACTTTGTTGGTAGAAATGTAAATTAGTCAAATGTTTTGGAAAACAGTTTGAGCCCCCAAAATGAAACATGTGTCCACACAAGGATCTGTTCAAGAAAGTTCACAACAGGCTTTATTTGTAATAACCCCAAGCTGGAAACAACCTAAATGTCCACTAATAGTAATGGGTAAACAATTTTTAGTATATTCGTACCATGAAATATTACTTCACAAATAAAAGAAAGGATATATACAATAACATGGATGAATGTCAAACACATTAAACTAGTGGAAGGAGCCAGATATAAAAGAGACTATACAGTTGCGTTAAAAGAAATTTGAGGATTTCCAGAAAATTTGCAACAATTTGCACAGCAATTAGCAATGTTTAACAGCCCTGTCTCAATACACCCACATCATCACTGAGGCTTACCAGTTTCTAAAATCTAGTTGATTTATTGGGTAAAAATAGCTTCTCCTTGTTTTAGTTTGTATTTCCTTGTTTCCTAGTAAAATCAAATCTTTTTCATTTTCATGGGTTTTTTTGTTTTTTGAAAATTATTTTTTTTCTTGGAAATTATTTATTTTTCATATTTCATTCATCCTTTTATTTTTTTATTTTTTTATTATGTTAATCACCATACATTACATCATTAGTTTTTGATGTAGTGTTCCATGATTCATTGTTTGCGTATAAACACCCAGTGCTCCATTCAGAACGTGCCCTCTTTAATACCCATCACCAGGATAACCCATTCCCCCACCCCCTTCCCCTCTAGAACCCTCAGTTTGTTTCTCAGAGTCCATAGTCTTCTTGGAAATTATTACTCAACTTTTTTCATTCTTCTATTACTGCCATGCTGTTTTCCTTAATGACTTATAACAGTTCTTTATATATTAAGGTCATAAACACTTTGTCATATTTGTGGCAAGTATTTTGTCTCATTTTGTTGCCTTTTGAGTTTATTTATGTTTTGAGGAACAGAGCCTTCTTCTGTTACAATAGCCAAATTCATTGCTCTCTTCCTTTGAGATTTATCCCATTCTTTTATCTCCACAGGTAGAGAAACAAATGTTTGCCTAAATTTTCTTGTAATTTTTAGAATTTAATCTTTAAATAAAAATTTACATTCATCTGGTTTGACCTTAGTATTAGGTGTTAGATATGAACCCTTTTCATCCTTTTTTGTATATATAGACAATTCTGGATCACTTTTCATAATTCATTCTTCTATATCATTTATCATATGTCCTCCATATATTAAGAACTTATATATAGTAGGGTCCATTATGGACTAGGTAATTATTACACAAAACTATGTATCTATTACTATGTGAGTGCCACACAGTTTAGACACTCATTGCTATATATTTTAATATTTAATATAGCTTATTAATAATACCTACTTATCTTTGAGAAGTTTGTTAGCTTTTATTATCTATTTTATTCTCCAAACACTTGTTGACTATACTCTGTTTGCCAGGTACTGTGTTAAAAAGTGGGGGTAAGTTTTGAGTTTTCATGTAGAATTATATGAGTGCTGTAACAGCAGGAAACACTTAGTTCTTCCTATGGGCCAGGCAGTATTTCAGTGTTTTATACATTTAATTCTCTAATCATACGAGGTAGGTACAGTTCTACTCTTCTTTATTTATGATAAAAGTGGGCACAGAAAGTAACTTGCCCAAGGCTGCACAGCTAGTAAGCAGCAGGGCCTATATTCAAAACTGGGCAGTTCTAGAAATTAGAACCTCTTACATTGAAGATGGGAATGTAAAATGGTGCAGCTACTGTGAAAAACAGTTCAATGGTTCTTCAAAAAGTTAAAAGTAAAATTAGCATGTGATCCAGGGGCGCCTGGGTGTCTCAGTCGGTTAAGCATCCATTCTTGATCTCAGCTCAGATCTTGATCTCAGGGTCATGAGTTCAAGCCCCACATTGGGCTCTACACTGGGGCTTAAAAAAAAAAAAAGAATTACCATGAGACGCAGAAATCACCCTCCTAGGTAGATACTGAGGAGGAATCCGAAAAGTATTGAAAATAAGTTTTCAAACAAATGCTTGTACACGAGTGTTCATAGCGGCCCTCATCCCAATAAGCCAAAAGGTAGATATAACCCAAATGTCTATCAAATGATACACGCATATACACAGTACAGTATACCCATACAAGGGAATATTCTTTAGTCATAAAAATGAACTACTAATATGCTACAACATGGAGAAACCTGGAAAACATGTCAAGAGAAAGAAGTGAAACACAATAGCCAGCCATATATTGGTCTAGTTCCATCTATATGAAATATCCAGGATAAATAAATAGAAAGCAGTTAGTGGTTTATAGGAGCTGGAGGAGGGAGAAGGGGATGGGAGATTGCTTAATGGGTACAGGGTTGCCTTTTAGGGTGTTGAAAATGTTTTGGAACTGAATAGAGGTCATGGTTGCCTAACACTGGGAATGTGCTAATTCTACTGAATTGTACATTTTAAGAGGGTTAATTTTTTTTTTAAGATTTTATTTATTTATTTGAGAGAGAGAGAATGAGAGACAGAGAGCACGAGAGGGAAGAGGGCAGAGGGAGAAGCAGACCCCCTGCTGAGCAGGGAGCCCGATGTGGGACTCGATCCCGGGACTCCAGGATCATGACCTGAGCCGAAGGCAGTCGCTTAACCAACTGAGCCACCCAGGCGCCCAAGAGGGTTAATTTTGTATCCTATCAATTTTACCTCAATAAAAGGGGAGGGCAGTTTGTTTTTCAAGTTCTTGTTCTTGATCACCCACTGCCAAGTAGAATGTAGAGTAGCAACCCTAAGCATATCTGTTCCTGAGGGTCAGAGGCAGCTTTACATGGGAGCTGATGCTGGACCGTGGTATGGAAGAATGAGTGGGGGTTCACCAGACAGACTGTGTGTGTGTGTGGGGGGGAGGGGAGAAGGGGAAGGCAGAAGCATCCTAGTAGAGAGTCTGTGAAAATATATAGGCAGAGGAAGTGAAGATAGTTTGGTGACAAAATAAAAGGCTTTAGTGGGAAAGAAGAAAATGTCAGAGAGGAGGCTGACAGATGATATTAATTCAACACCAATTTACCAACTGCACATTTTCGAAGGTCAAAGATTGGACGTTTCAAGAGGTACCTATGGGTAGCAATATAAACTCATGTTGCTTTAGGGCACCTATTATTACAGTGGTGTCCAAACATATTTAGCTGCCAAAGCCCCGTATATAATGATGTGTTGCTTAGGCACACTTGTAGTGTCTGAGCCAATTCTCAACAGACTCAAATATATTTTCTACAAAGGTATTCACTTACCATGCATGGTTCTATACATACACCAACTTAATTTTTACTTACGATGTAGCAGACATTGTCAGTGCCCTTCACACATGCCTTTGGCACAGACCATTTCCAGACCAGTTGGCCGGACTTCCAAATGCCATCCCTGAGTCTCCCTGCCTGTGGTCTTCCTTTGCCACAAGAGGGTATACTTTCCATTTTCCTCGCAGGCCTGAAATGCTAGGAATTATACCCCTTGGAAGCAGGTTTCAACAAATGGCCATTGGGAGTTGTCGGATACATACCCCAACAGTCCCTCCTCTTCAATAAGTCTGAGGGGCCTTTTCAACACAGTCTTTCAGAGTCCCAGGGAGAATTCAGCTCCAGATGCTTACTGTGGCAGTTTGCTTGATAACACACCCTTGGATCACTTCCTTCTGTCCATTGTCTTATTTCTCAGCTCCCCTACTTTCCTTCAAATCCTTGTCTCAAGGTTTTGTCTGCTTGGGGAGAAAACCCATGCAAGATATCCACAGATTTCATTTCAAATGTACTTCCTCAGTCCATCATTTAGAATCCAGTCAGGAAAAGAGAATCCTCACCAGGTAGTTCAGATACGGGGAGATTTAATACAAGGGATTCGTTACCAAGAGAGAAGGGGTGAACCCCAGATATGAGAAGCTACTCTTCCCTCTGGCTTGAAACCGGTATCCCACCCTGGAGCACAGACAAGTAACCCTCAGGGACGTCTTCCCTGATCCCCAGACAAGGTAACAACCTCTTATTATCTGCTTTAACTTTTATTTCTGTGAATATTTGATTCACGTCTCTCTTCCCCACTAGACTACAAATCCAAGAGAGTAGGAACAACATCTGTGTTTTGCTCACTATGCCACTCCCAGAGCCGAGCACATCTTTCTAAGCACCACAGAGGAGCTCACGAACTATGTGGTTGAGGGAAGGACTCAACAGCGTTGTGCAGCCACCAGCTCAGGCCGGCCCGTGAAAGCCAACTGGGCGATTCTCTCCCTAACTCCATATTCAGAGATGTCAGGTTATAGTTTAAAACTAACCATTGTGGGAATATTTACACCAGAGACATTGGCAAACACAAATAATGGCTGTTTTGTATTTCATTGTCTTTTTGTGTGTGGGCTTTTCTTTCTTTCTTTCTCTCTCTTTCTTTCTTTCTTTCTCTTTCTTTCTTTCTTTCTTTCTCTTTCTTTCTTCTTTCTTTCTCTCTTCCTTCCTTCCTTCCTTCCTTCCTTCCTTCCTTCCTTCCTTCCTTTCTTTCTTTCTTTCTACTGTTTCTCTTGTTTTATATAGCTACTAGAAAGTTAAATAACACGTGTGGCTCCTGTTACATTACTGGCCAGCACTGCTTAGAAAGGGGGAGAGGAGCCTTGGTGTCCTTTACAGAAGCCACACTACCCTCTTTGGTGGTTGAACTCTTCACAAGCATTCCCCAGGTGAAGTGGCCCAGCAAACTAATTCTTCTTAATTCCAGGAATACATTTGTGACAGATTGACAGTAAAACTAGGTTTTGTTTTTTTCAAGAGGTTTCAAATTTCTCAATGACCTCTTAGAAACACATATTGCTAAAATGCTCCTGACAAGCCATCCAAATTGAGATGAATCTGAGTGAGCAGTGGGCTCTAGTCGTCAGCTTCCTGCCTGCTTCCTTAGGAGCACTCACACAGTTAACTGTAGCCAGTCGTTTTTTTTTAGGGCAGTTCACAACAGTGCATGAAATGTGTTTGTCAAGCTAACACCAGGAAAAGCACCTCTCCTTCCAGGGTTAATTTAAGTTAAGACTCCCAGAGGGAAAAGCAGCACCACCTGGACCTCAACCCAGATTCAGCCATCCAGGGTTAGATACAACCTACTCTGGTGAGCCATGAGTGTGATCGTGTGAGTCATCCCAAGGCAAGTCTTCCCTGTTCACTGTGGGGAAGCAGCATTCCCCAATTAACAGAAAGGCTGAACATTGTTGCAGACGCTCTTGCTACTCAGCTGTGAAGTTCAAAATGACTGAGTGAAGCACCAGAGTCCATTGAGGCATTTTACTGGCACGTATGTATTACATCCCTAGGAAAAGAATCCCAGGATTTTCCCTCCTGTGTGTTTTCGTCTTGCTTCTTCATGGTCCATGATGCCAGCTGAGGTTGTCAGGACAATGAAACCAGACTGTGGGACAGGAGCAGGTTGTTCTGCCATTTTTCTAGATCTTCCAGTTGTACATGCAATCTGGGGCTGATCACTCCACACTTGTTTAACCTGCCTGGGAGGTTCACAACAATTTTCTCAGCACTGTGATCATCAATGATGTCAAATTCGCCAACGTAACTGTGCTTCATCATCACAGTGAGAAACCGGACGATGACTTTGGAGCATGGCCTCTCTTTTCAGCATTGTTAATGCTCTTGAGAGCATCTGCCAGGACATTCATGTGCACCATTATGGCAGCACAGAAAGATGGCAGAAAGGGGTTTATTTCATTGTTAAACATTTACCAGCATACCCCTAAGTGAATCCTGCCTAACAATGGAACACATGCAACGCATCCATTTCCATGGCTTCATTAGGCAAATTTTCACTGAAAGTCTTAGCATCCGGCTGTATTTGTGCAAGGAAAGAAAGAAATTTTCATGCAGTTTTTCTCCTAGGCATGACTGGCTCCATGTAACTTCAAGGACGTCTGCTCCAGATGGTTACTGTTCCATTATTTAATAAGTAACAAGAATCAGAGACTGCGAGTTCTGTTGGCACCATGCTCACCACTCCCAGCATTCACGGGCACTTGAGATTCTGGTCCCACAGCCCTCTCAGCAACACGGCAGGACTGAGAAAGGCCTCCAGCCGAGCTGTCTTTGAAACCTCTCCAAGTCCAGACGGGTGCTGATGTGACTGTAATCTTTCCCTAAATTCAGTATTTGAACGTGAATGTATTTTTGTGCATAGGGAAGTGAAGGCTTTCCATGAGATGCTCAGGTTCTGCCCTGTAAGCATCAAGGTACACTGCAGAGAAACTAGTCCCTTCACCTATAAGAAGACTGAAATTACTTTTATGGAAGAAGGAGGTTTGTGAGCATTAGAACATCTCCAAAAACTGCTCTCTGAACCAATCACTGCAGTTAGGTTCTGAAAGAATACTTTAGAATGGGAGGAAATGGTTGAATATATATTAAGTTTAAAAGCAGTCATCTTTTTTCATTTCCAACCCATAGAAAAACCAGAAAAATACACATTTTTCTCTTGCAATCTCTGTATATGGTAACATTTCAGGTTGTTTTCAGGTTCTTCCTTTTTTTTTTTTTTTGGTATTCTTAAATATATGTAGATTTGTAAAAAAAATATTGTGAATTAAATTCAGCAGTTTTTTTCTTTAACACTGACTTTGACTCCATGAAAAATTAGAAGGGTAGTCACTGGTGTGGTCTATTTTATCTCTGTCTTCAGAGGTGAGCACATATTCAAGTCTGGGCCAGTCAGAGAACCACATCCTCCAAACCTCAGTAATTCATCCAGAGGTAGGCATGTGAGCCTTGGAAAGCACTAATAAAAGTCCTTCCATGTGACTTGACAAATGAAAACTGAGAGAAAGCATGTCTCTCTCTTTTGAATTATAAATGGTATGGATATAAATTTGGGCTGCTGGAAGTTTTCTTCCCTTATTTGTAGAGGAATCTTTCTAAAAATGAAGCCAAAATGCCATGAGAAGAGAAATGAGACCTGACCAGTGGTGGTGTCTGGCGCTATTGTTTGATCTCCTGGATCCACCTGTTCCTGAGGCCAAACCCATCACTGGACTTATATAAGCCAATGAACTAACTTGTGGTTTCAGTTAGTTTCAGCTAGATTCTCTCATTGGTAACTGAAACCATTTTTACTAAAAACAAAGACAGAAAGACTGTATGTTATGGCCAAACTAGGGGAACTCTTAGGTTACCTCTAAGTATATGGTCATTTTAACCAAGGCTTGATTTTCATATGAGTGTACAAAAGCAATGCCTTATCACCAAATACTGAATCCAATACAACAAATCAGTTACTATCAATTTGCTCTAGTTACTAAGTGCTGGGATACACACAGATGAATATCAAGGTTTCTATCTTGGTGGGACTTATAAGTAAGTAGAATGGTAAGACAAGAAGGATGATGAGAGAGAGACAGAGAGACAGAAACAGAGACAGAGAAGGTACTCTATAGTAGTGGAAGCCAAGGGACTTACATTGCTAATTCTATCTTTGGAACCAATTTGGATAAGCACATTTTTTTGCCTCTTTTTCTGTCTCTAAAATATGAGTTTAGTAATCCTCCAAGTATAGTCTAGGGGGTCAAAACTATTTTCATAGTAATTTTAAAACACATTTGTCTTTTACAGTCATTCCCTCACAAATAGTTCTCCAAACTACAGGATGAGTAATGACATCATCACTGTAACAGGTAATGGAATATAGGCTTGAATATTCTTGTGCTGTCTGCATTCTTCAAAGGTAGTAGTTTGAAAGGTATAAGTACATATCTTTTCAGAGATGAACTCAGATTGTTTTCAATACTCCTACTATGCTCTCACCATCGTAACCTCACTGACATCCAACAAATTTTGAAATCCCTGAATTTTCCTTGTATACACACAAAGACACAACTAAAAGGGAGTTTACTAAAAGGCTGGTGGGAAACTTAGAAGTCCCTAGACTATACTTGTCCCATTTTGCAAGAATGTTATAAATTTTTTCAAGAACTCAATTTAAATTTTTATCAAAATTATTTCAGAATTTATATTTTATTCTAAAATGAAAAAAATGTATTTTCTTTATCGAAAGATGGATTGTTGGCTTATAAAAGGGAGATTAAAAGGCTTGCTTTCTGAACCCACAAACACACCAGGTATGTCTGAAGATGTTGGAAAAAATGAAACTGATACCTCAGAGAATTCTGTCTCACGGAAGGGAAGAATATATCGCAAAACACAAAACAGGCAAAGGTGTAAATAACAAAAATACAATATGAACTATCTTTATAGATGTTAACAATGACCTCACTGTGCCTTGTACAACAGAAGATTTTCGGATATTATTATGTGCAAAATTTGGGTGCCAATTGAGACATCACTTTGAGACCAATCATTAAAAGTTTAAAGAAAAAGGAATTGAATATTTTAACCATAGATGTGATAAACTCTTTAAAAGTCAAAAGTTGTTCGATACAGATTTTCAACCTAGAAACAAAGCAGCTACTGAAGCATCTCCCAGGGTAAGCATTTCATTGGTTTGAGAAGCACATACAACACCTGATAAATAAATCCTGTAAGGTTGACAGTGCCCAATGCCCACCGCATGAAAAGTCCATAAAAACAACAGCCACAAGGCCATTTTCCAGGGATACAATAACTCAATGATTTAAAAATTTAGCTGCAAACATAAAGATTGCATTAATATCTCATTTTCAAAAGTGTACTTATATTTTGCAAACAGGTGAATCTGAAGAAGAGCTGGGCTTGCCAGTTAGCTGGCAGCCCTCCATCAGCATTGACTCATCATCACATAGTATCTTTTTCTGTGAATGCTCAGCAAACAGATACAAAAAAGGCTGAAATACTCAAATTTTGAATAACGCTTTGAACTTCATGATTGAGTCCTGGAACAATGGTTTTGACCCTTTCATGTCTAGTGCAAAAACAATGATGGGCCAGACTGCTAGGGTAGCATAGATCCAAGCAAATGGTACCAAGTTTCCTGCAGTCATTATATTTTTCCACTGATAGGCACTCCGAGGAACAAATAATAATCTAAAAGTAAAAATAAACACCAGTTTCATTAAGAATGCTCTAGATGAATCAAATTTCTAATTTTACCAAAGGCTAACCCTCAGTATTCTGTGTGACAAAATGCAAAAGCATTTTTGCTAAATTTTGAAGTACAATGATTGTCTTGAGGAAAGTGCTTATGGGCAACTGTTTGAGTTAAGAGCTCAACTAACTGCTTTCTTTCACAGAGCAGGATCTCAGTTTGAAAGACTACTGACAGACAAACTACGGTTATCCAGACTTGGATATTTGGCTGACAGTTTCTTCAAAATGAACAAAGTGAGATTGCCACATCGAGGAAAACAACTGACAATATGTGTTGCCAACTGTAAAATTTGAAGTTGCAAGTGCAAATGGGAATTTTGGAAAATTTTATAAGCACCACTGTGAGCTTGACATCATGTGTTTTTCTAATGAGATTGGTAGCAATATTTATGTGTGTGATTTTTGATATCTTAATGAGATATGCAATATTTGGAAGATCTGCATAATTCAGTGAACTAGGATTTTCCAAATGCTTGATCCATGATGTTATGGAATCACCCATGGTTCAAGGATCTGTTCAAAGTTCAAGTTAGACCCATACTTTTAATGAAACAGAATATAAACAGTTTATTGATTAGGTTACAGATTCCACACTGAATCTAATCTTTAAGAAACTACCTCTTGTCTTCCCATGGTGATAGCAGAGAGATTGCAAGCTCAGTAGCCCAAGACCATTTCAAACTTTTTCTTGCATCTTGCCTTCTAAAATCCCATTAGAAAAACCAATCACATGGGGTGCCTGGGTGGCTCAATCGTTAAGTGTCTGTCTTCAGCTCAGGTCATGATCCCAGGTTCCTGGGATCGAGCCCCGCATCGGGCTCCCTGCTCAGCGGGAAGCCTGCTTCTCCCTCTCCTACTCCCCCTGCTTGTGTCCCCTCTCTCGCTGTGTCTCTCTCTGTCAAATGAATAAATAAAATCTTAAAAAAAAAAAAAACTAATCACACAGGAGAACCCAGAGTCCAAGTGGAGGAAGGAAAGGGGAGAACAAAGTTACACAACCAACAGTGTGGCTATAGGGTGGGGTGGTACATCGAGGTCATTTTTACAATCAGCTGAGCTATAAGGATCATGGAGCCTGACACTCAGTGCAAAGTGGTTTGCATAAATTAGATCGAATCCTGACAATAACCCTATAATGTGGGTATTTGTGTAAATAAGAATCCTGGATTGCAACGGAATCTTCACACAAACTAGATCAAATAAAAGTGTATTTATTTAGTCACGTACCTGAGAAGTGAAACTGTTAGGGTTATCTAACATGTCTGAGTGGCTGGATGGATCTAGAAGACCACCGGAGGTCTTTGATGCTCTGTCTACAGCACTCAGTTTGGGTTTCCTCGGTATGTTGAATCCATTCTGCAGATGACATTTTCTCTGAAGCCGAAAGAGTTGTCTCACAGCAACTCCAGTCTACAAGATCCTCTGAGTTTGCAAACCTGGAGGAAGACAGGGAGGGTATCTCCCCCAATCGATTTGTTCCCAATGTCCCTAGGAAGCTCTCATTGGCCTGGCATAGATTGCTCATGCATGAAAAGGAGTCCCGAAGCCAAGAGGGTTTGCAAACTGCTGAACAAGGTCATTGCTAAGGCCCCTTCAGTTCTAAAATTCTAAAATTATTCGGGTATTATTTGCTGTCTCCTGGTTGCATTGTAGTAGACTGCACATTTAGAAATACTAAGATCTGATCATTACAGTGTATTTATTGTATCTCATGATATGCCCCACTCACAATGAGCTGGGACAAGTACACATTAAGTACCACTTGGAAGCTGGTGCAGGAGGACGCTGGATGGACCAAGCAGACCCCACAGTTCTAACCTTGTCCCCTTCCTCAAATGAAACAGCAAAACTAGGTTTGTCTTGTAAGAGAACTGTGTTGCCAGTAGAATCACATCTTGGGTAGGAAATCTAAATTCACCTATTGATTTTATTATGTACACTTAGATAATCTCTCATTTTTCTCTCCCAAAAGGAAATCCCAGCTTAAAGGAGGGTCAGTTGGTTAATCCATTATGCCAGATCCAGCCAACTGGTGGGAGCTTCCAGGATGGTCAGACTGTGAAGGGTCTTGAGGCCAAGGAGAAGTTGGCATTGACCGAAATGTCTGCCATGGATACAGAAGAGAGGAATGGTGGATATGTGCCTTTCCTAACTCAGCTTGGCTTTGCCTTCAGGACCTAACTAAAACACCAGAAATCTTTACATAAGCACTGCACAAAATAGGATTTAATAATTTAAGCAGAAATAAGCAGTACCTACTGAACTAATTTTATAAACTCAAATCAAATAGTCACAAATGTCTCATTCCTTTGTTCGTTCTGTAAACATTGATTAAAAGCCTACCTTAGTCATGCACTATCCCCGGTCCTAGCGAAAACGAGAGGTCTCAAATTTGCTCCAGGTCCCCAGACACCATACAGCCTAAGCTCAAAAAGCCTAAAATTTTGTTTTCTATAAAAGGACTAGCCCTGGCCCTAGGTAAGTTTTGAAGGGCATGTTTTAGGTTATTACTGCTAAACAACAAAGCTGACCCAATAGAATTAATATTATGGAATGATCTCATCCAAAGGCAAACTTCTAACATCCACAATAACTTTTTATTCTTAGACTCTACATACTTTTGGCAGAGGCTCTGAAGGAAATTATATGCACACATTCAATTACCTTTATAGGTACAAATTATCCACTGCTGCCTTCTCTAATGAGAGTAGGACCTACAACTTTTACTTGCCTGAAATGAGACCCATTATATCCTAGAGCAGACATGTAGCCGGATGGGTTAACATTAGCTCCTAAGTGCTGATGGCTTTTATTCTTCTGTTTTGACATGTCTCATGGCAGCATGTTACAAACAGAAGGAATGACCGTGGTAGTCCTCACAGGCTCGTGTAGTATGTGATGGGTGATTTCTGCACTGTCATTAATATTTTGGATCCTCACTCACTGGTTTGGCAAAGAACAAAGTAGTGGTCCGTGTTTGACAGTGGCAATCCTGACTGGCCAAGCTAATTACGTTGAAAGGGAACACTTGTTCTCCAAAGATCCTGCTGGGGACACAGCTCACGATGAAGTTTTTACCTGCCCGGTCATGGTTGTTCCATGGCGTGTGCGATCTCACCTTTGCAGGGGTCTTGAAGAAAGCCATGGAAAATAGTGAACACACACAATAAAATGCTTCCAGAATGTTCTCAATTGAGCCAGCTGTGTTTGTCTGCAGACTAGTGTTTAGTAACCACAGGGATAGGAAGATAAATAAGCAGTCGGAAAAATGACAATCCATTACAAGAACAAATCACCTGACCCTTGAACTGTATTTTCTGTTAAAATTTCCCTCATGGTCTTTACGTGTGGGAAGCTGCATGCCTCAAGGAAAGATCATGGGATTTCAGTCAAGCAGCCATGGATGCAAATTCTACCCCTATTTACTAGCTGTGTGCTCTTAGGAGTTTTACCCTGTGTATGTGTAATTTCTCCTCTGTACACCTTGGTTATGATGCTTACCTCACAGGGTTGTTGTAGAGACTGAATAAATAGTAGATGTAAGGTGATGGGCACCGAGCTAGTGCTCAATAGATGTTTTTCTCCTTCCTCTTGGCTCTCTATCACTTTATAGAACTTTCACATTAAGGGGTATTTTTGTTCACTCACCAACTTTTTATAGTTTCTCAATGCCTTTGATTAAAAAAAAAAGACCCAACCCAACAACTAGCATTTAGTTAATACAAGTACCAGATAAAACAATGAAGTGGGATGTTTAAGGGTTTTACTGTATTATTTTTAATTCTACCCAGGACTATCACTCTGCCTCTCTCTTACCACTCTCTGTTCTTTTTAGTAGGCAAACACTCAGGCCACAGCTATTTATCACTTTTGCTGCTGGTGGGGTGACTTGCTCTGTGCACTGTCGAGACTGAAAAGAACAATGACCTGTCATTTCTCCCACCCAGCTTAGCAGGCTCATCTGTCTTCCAGCTGCTGACACCAGCTGCTGTTCACGATTCATGACTAGACTGAACAGCAGTGGTTTTAGAACCCACAGAGGACACGAAGACCATTTGTTCTTTTATTCTAGTTCTTACACAGAGCTCTGGCCAGTTTTACTCTGGCAAACTCAGCATGGTTGGGATGAGCCATGGGCTGTTTCCCAAAGTGCGACCGGATTGCACTGCCCAAACCATCAACTGTCAGCTCTGGCCAATGCTCAACTCTCAGAAGGGCCAAAGAGTTATTTTGGGCAAGGACTAGAGAGGTCCATGAAGAATGGACAAGGAGAGTCCTATTTTCTCTTAGTCTAAGCATCAGAACTCTTGGTCCTCCTCCTCTGTGCTCCCCAAATAGGGTATGAGCCAAAGTATCTCTGTACTCAAAAGGGATAGATTGTGGCTGAATGTGGCCAATGGCTCCTGGCGGGGGGGGGGGGGGGTTTCTCAAGTGTCAGGAGCCAATGGAAGTGGAGCTTGATACAAATGTGTCTAATGGCAATTATTCTCCATCTCCCTCAGTGGTTATGGGGGTCAGGGGAATTTTTCTGGTACTTCTGCACAAATTTGAAAACCACCTAAGAACCTTTTAATTTGTCCAATCAATTGTTCGTGTTTCAGTGAAAAGAATTTTTAAGTTGTCCAATTTTAAGTTGTTCATATTTTGGCAAAAAACAATTCTTGGGGAGTAATTTTCCACAAGTGGCCTTTATTTCTGTATTTTCCCCCTGTGAGTTGCAAAGTAGGGTATTTACAGTTTCTCACTATTTTAATAAGTATAGTTTTGCTTTTTAAGGGCTATATTGGGCTTTGAGAAAATTTGTATTGTGACTGTTTTAGGCAAGCAGCCCTGGGCATTGGAAAGAGTACAGACTTCAAAGCCAGAAGAGAGATTGTGGTTCAAACCTTGGCTCAGTTTTTCTTTTTGATGATGTGACCATGGAAAGTCACTCAATCTTTCAGAGATTCTATTTTTCAGAGAGTCTATTTCCTTGTCTATAAAATGGGGACAATGATATTCAAGTGACTTTCATTGTATATCCTGGATCATTTCCTTTGGGTACCTATCTCTTCCACTCACTTTTTATAAGATTCAGAGTTAACCCCAAAATAGGTTGGAAAATGACCTAATCATGTCTAGAGGCTCCATCTTCTTGGTCATAATCATTAGCTCCGGAATAGACTTATGATCCAGGTTCAGCTAATGAAGGACCACCAAGGGACTTTTCTGCCAGATCCATTGGGAAGATGCCCTTTCTACCTCTGGAATTGCAAGTAGGATGATGAATTCATATGTATTCGCTCAGGGCTTGCTCAGTTTTAACACTGAAGGTCCCACAACCCAAGAAACCTCTCAATCCTAGACATATCAGGGTGGTTGGTCACACAAGTTGCAAGCTGTGAGAGGATTTAAACCTGGAATTGCTATAAAGAACTTCATGGGAAAAAATTGTCTCCACGATCGATCCAACACACAGTGGGAAACAGTTGAGAGATGGAAAGAGACAGAGCATCAAAGATCACATTTGGGCCCCCATATCCAACCTTGCCGCAACTCAGACCTATTAAGTAACCTTGAATTTTTTGCTTCCCAGTTAAATTGACTTTTGCTTGAAATTGTTCCTATGGGCACTCTGTCACTTGCAATCAAGAATCCTTATTATTATAGTAATGGATTATTGTCACGATTTATATAGATTAACCAGATTTATACAAAGCACTAAGCTGAGAGAGAGAGAGAGAGAGACTCCAGGAACATCATCATAGCTCTGGTTAATGGCAAAAAAGGACCCTGACTTATCATCACTTCCTACCTATCCACACCCTTCACCGTGTAACTGTAGCAACCTCCCACTCTGACTTGTCACTTCTTTTAGCCAGTGACCACACATGATGCTTAGGGGACTGAACTTGCTATGGCTCTCTCTTTCTCTCTTCCATCACCATGACAAGGACATGCCTTCTGTTGGAGGATGAGCTCTTCTATTGGAAGATGAGACCCATGGAGCAGAGCCACTCAGCCAATAGCCAGCTAAACCCCACAGATCCCAAACCCCATTCGATTATGAGCTAAATAAATTTGCCTTAGAGTCTGGGGATGATTTATGATAGCACTACTGTGGCCACAGATAACTGACAAAGGAGTCAACATCTATGGAATGCTTACTATGTGCTGGCTACTGATCTAGGAGATTTTATATATATTATATAACTTAATTATTTATATAATATATAAATATGTATTAGTATTACATAATTAACCATCACAAAAACTTCCTGAGATATAAACTTCACTTTCCAGACAAGAAAATTGAGGCACAGTGAAGAAAGGCAGCAGAGCCAGGGCTCAGATACTAGGAAGTCTGACTCTAGAGCACTTTTAACCACAGTGCCATAATCTTGGTCTTTACTGCTCTGCTCATTATATGCACACAATAAATCAGTATTTGAGACAGCAGGCCATGATGCACTAGTGAGTCATGAAATCAATTGATTGGGTCATAACCAGTATTTAGAAACACAGAATAGAAAATATCAGAGTATGGTTTCATGAAACATAGGTTGGTTTTGTATATATTCATATTTATGTTCATACATCCTAAGAAATTCCTTTTTCACAAGAAGCACAATGAAAAAGCTTGAAAGCCATTGCAATAAATGTTAGCTATCCCTAGTATTGCTTCTAAACACTATTAATTAGTCAAATATGGTTTAAATCATGTTTTTATCCCAGTCTCCACCCACCCACGGTTGGTTCTTACTCCCGGAAATAAAGAGCAGTTTCCTGACCTCCCTAGAACAGAGGAGGCAATGTTCTCATAGTCCCTTTAGAGTTGCCGTATTTCACATCTCACCATCTGAACCTGCTTTCTCTCCCTAAGGAGACAGAAAATCCAGTCACTCTGTGAGCCCACAAGATTCCTTTGTGCTAAATGAATATTCTTCAACCAGCCCAGTCAGATGAACAACCATTAGACCAGGCAGGGTAAACCCACCCCAAGAAGACTGTGTACTGGCTGGGAATGTGGACTTTTAAATTGGATGGAAGTTTTTAGGTTGCCTTTGTTCCTCAAGAGGCCTCTGGTAGCTTAAGTGTTTTATTCAGTCAGGGAGCTCTGTAACTAAAATTTATATCAAGTCATCCACACACTCTGAGGATTCATTAAAATCAATGTTGTAATTGATAGGTAGTGAATGGCCATTTTGGACACATCATTTTGCCCATTTTCTCTCTGTTAAATAGTGCCAAGCAAGCAGAAAAGATAGGAAGAGATGTGAAACGTAAAAAATTATGACATAAATAATTCTTCTCCACAATCTTGGTTGTCTGCTATTCTCTGGACCCAACAGGCTACAGTCAGCACTTTTTGTCTTCACTGATACTGAATGCTCTCATGTAGATGGGCATGTTTGACAATTCTATTTTGAAGACCCATTTAGACCAGTATAATGAGTTTATTTTGTTCCCTGATTGGTTTTCACGTGAAGATACAATATGCAGACATTAACCTGATGGTATTCTACATTCTGTATCATATACAACAGCTGCTTTGTAGGCCAAGATCCCACTTGGGATTCTCTGCGGGCCCTCTAGGACATGGAATCGTATCTTATTCAAGAGTTAAAAAATTGTGTAAAGTCAAAAATCTCCTTGGAAAAAAACCCTGAAGTTACCATAAGGTACAGTGTTATTCTATCCATCATTAGGCCAACAGTCAGTTTTTCTTCCAGCCTTGGAACAGATGGCTGGTTCTGTGGTTCACACCAGATGAAGTAGTTGGCTTGTGCTGAGAAACCATGTTGTTTGAGAAATACATCACTTTATGCACCAGATCAGACCTCAGGACAAGAAGCCTCTCACTCAACAAGGAGCACCAGGGACATGAAATCAGCTGAAAGACAGATTGTGTCTACCACCTTAGGCTCATTGTGCTTGTCCATTTCGTGAATGGCTCACTGTTCAGTTGTTTTCTCTCTCATCTTTCTCAAGTCCCGCGGAGCCGGAAGACTTCACTGGCATGGAAATTTTGGCAGCCTCATTAAAGGGAATTAGAAGGCTCAAAATGGCACTAAACAAGTCATGAACAATTACAACACTGTCATCGCAACAGCGCAACCTTGTCTTATCCTGTTGAGAAGGTCTTCACTTAGCAAGCTATTCACTTGACCTTCCTCTGTGCTCTAGTGCAATGTGAACAGAACCATCCTCAGCTCTAACCATGCTCTCATATACTGAATAAACACCTTTCTCCTTCAATCTTTATCCAGTCCAGGCTTTGCTTTTAGCTACTTACAGTGGGGCACTGGTAAGCCAGCTCTTTGAGGGAAAAAGAAAACCCTGATGTGTCATTTTTGCTGATTTGTATAGTGTAAATACTCCCACCAAGGCTACTTTTAAGCCAACAACATGAAGTCACTGAGCGTGAACTTGGAAAGACATGAGCATAATCCGTTTTCTGGAGCTGGTTCCAGAAGCCCCTGGTTTCTCTTTCCTTCAGTCTTGCAGTAAATTTTTCCTCCCTCTCCATGGTGTCCCCTGACCCACTCGGCTCAGTGTTCAACTACTACAACCACAGGTAATATTCCAGATACCGGACACAATTTCACAGCACATCTATGAAAGCTTTTCAGCACACGGGTGTGGAGGATACACCGGCTGAGTCAAGGCTGTGGGTAGTTGCCAGGGAATATAACTCTTTGCTCTTAACAGATATTCAAAAATCTACTTTGCATCAGGCCAGAGTAGCAGACACCTGGTTACCTGCTGTTGGCTAGCAGAGCTCCTCTGTGAACCCATCAGTGTGTGTCATGGGAGAATGCTCAGGAACAGCTTCATGAAACATGACTACACATACCTCATGGAGGATGTTTTGGTGGTTGCTGCCAGCACCCGGGGCTATCGTCCCTATGGAGGTTTTCATCACTTCTTAATTCCAGGAATGGTTGTACTTCTTATGAGCAATGGGTTCTGATTTGCTTAATTGATCAGGTGTCCTGGTTTTGTTTGTTGCTGTTGTCGTTTTTGTTCGTTTTTGCTTTTTTGTCATTGGCAGCCAAGAAATATTGTCTCGAATTTTCACTCTACTCATAGTAAATGTGTCAGTTGATTATGACATCCTTGTTTCTTAGCTTCATTTCTGCATCCTCCTTTATGCATGCGCTCGTTTGACAAATATTCAAGTGCCCATGTGCCAAATACTGTGCCAGAGGCTTGAGATACTCTTAAAAAAAAAAATAAAAAGATACCTTAACCTCTATACTTTTGGAAAAGGGAGTTAGGCATTAAATAAATGGTCATGCAAATAGACTTCTAAATGGTGCTTAGTGCTCAGAATTTTAAAAACACAGGATGCTAACTTAGGGGTTAGCACGTTGTGCCACTATCATTGTTATTTTTCCTCTTTCATCTCAATTTTTAACTATCCCATCATGGGTTTCGTGTATCCTTAAGAATGAATAGCTTTGGGGTGTCTAGGTGGCTCAGTTAATCAGCTGCCTTTGGCTCAGGTCATGATCGCAGGGTCCTGGGATTGAGCCCCGCAGTGCTCTGGGATAAATAAAATCTTTTTTTACAGATATTTATTTATTTATTTATTTGAGAGATAGAGAAGAATGAGCAAGCACAAGCAAGGGGAAGGGGCAGAGGAAGAGGGACAAGCAGACTTCCTGCTGAGCACGGAGCCTGACACAATTCGGGGCTTGATCCCAGGACCCTGTGGGGCTTGATCCCAGGACCCTGGTATCATGCCCTGAGCCGAAGGCACACATTTAACCAACTGAGCTGCCTAGGCGCCCCTGAATAAATAAAATCTTCTAAAAAATGAATAGCTCTAAGGGTTTTTTAAAAAATAAATAAATGGATGACTAGAGGACCCATGGTAAGTGTCTCCACTCAGACTATAACAGCAGTTGCCATCCAAGAGCAAAGCATGCTCTGGGAAACTCCATATGCATTAAGCAAATTGTAATAAAAATATGATAATAACAATCTTGTGCCAGACATTTTTTTTTTAAGATTTTATTTATTTATTTGACAGAGAGAGAGCGAGAGCAGGAACACAAGCAGGAGAGTGGGAGAGGGAGAAGCAGGCTTCCTGCGGAGCAGGGAGCCCAATGTGGGGCTCGATCCCAGGAAGCTGGGGATCATGACCTGAACCGAAGGCAGACGCTTAACGACTGAGCCACCCAGGCACCCCAGAGGGAGAAACAGACTCCCCGCTGAGCAGGGAGCCCGATGTAGGGCTCGATCCCAGGACCCTGGGATCATGATCTGAGCCAAAGGTAGATGCTTAACCAACTGAGCCACTCAGGTGTCCTCAGACATTGTTTTAAACACGTGTATTTTAGTCATCCTCTAGGACTATTACTGTCTGACATCTCTCAGCAGTCAGCCCTCACCAGGAATTTCCCTTGCTGGAGAAACTTGCATTGCCTAAGATGAAGCCCCTTTACAGGGACAGCCTGTTTCCAAAGAGTGGTGGATGTGAGAGGATAAAGTGGTGGCATCCCACTACAATGTGGTGGTTGGTCCTGGTCACAGGGTCCTGGGATTGAGTGGTCAAGCAGAGGTCTTCCAGCAATTGCCTCCCAGCTTATTTTCTCCTTGACCCATTTCTGTTGTGTACATTCCCTGATACAGCTGATCTGAGGGCACTCCCAGAAAAACTTCCTGCCTCTCATCTTTCTGGAATCTTTTTCCCCCAGACTCCTAACCTGACAATGCATAATTTACATGCAAGCTTCAAATTATTACCCCACTTCACAGATAAAGAAACTGAGGCCTTTATGAAGCAGGATGTGGAATCAATTGCACTCAAGCAACATGGCTATTCCACCTGCCAGACACCCAACAAGTACAATGTGACAGTGATTTATTTCCACCCATTGCCTTTGGCAACAACTTTTTGTGTTTGATTGAGTATTTCAAGGACAAGGAACTCAGTATTTAATAGAACAGTCCATTGCATTGTTATTATTATTATTATTATGTTGTATTAGTCACCATACAGTACATCATTAGTTTTTGATGTAGTGTTCCATAATTCATTGTTTGCGTATAACACCCAGTGCTCCATGCAATATGTGCCCTCCTTAATACCCATCACCGGGCTAACCCACCCCCCACCTCCCCAAAACCCTCAGTTCATTTCCCAGAGTCCATAGTCTATTATGGTTCATCTCCCCCTCTGATTCCCACCCCCTTCTTTTTTCCCTTCCTTCTCCTAATATCCTCTGTGCTATTGCTTATGTTCCACAAATAAGTGAAACCATATGATAATTGTCTTCTCTGATTGACTTATTTCATGTAGCATAATCTCCTCCAGTTCCATCCATGTCAATGTGAAAGTTGGGTATTCATCCTTTCTGATGGCTGAGTAATAGTCCATTGTATATATGGACCACATCTTCTTTATCCATTCATCTGTTAAAGGGCATCTCGGCTCTTTCCACAGTTTGGCTATTGTGGACATTGCTGCTATGAACATTGGAGTGCATATGGCCTATCTTTTCACTACATCTGTGTCTTTGGGGTAAATACCCAGTAGTGAAATTGCTGTCCATTGCACTGTTGCTCAAATCTAATGATTAGAACTGTTTTGCTATATGGGGCGCCTGGGTGGCTCAGTCAGTTAAGCGTCTGCCTTCGGCTCAGGTTGTGATCCCAGGGTCCTGGGATCGAGCCCCACATCGGGCTCCCTGCTCGGTGGGAAGCCTGCTTCTCCCTCTCCCACTCCCCCCTGCTTGTGTTCTCTCTCTCACTGTGTCTCTGTCAAATAAATAAATAAAATCTTTTAAAAAAAAAAAAAAGAACTGTTTTGCTATAGAAAGCCAAAATCTGTCTTAACTTCTGCCCATTGGTCTAACTTCTGTGGTTTATCGTGATGCAACATGATTTTCCAAATATTTGAAGGAAATTACCATGACTCATTTATTCTTTGCTTCATTGTAAGCCAGAACCAATTCAAGTGTGGTCCCTGGACCAGCAGCAGAAGCACCTGGGAGCTTGTTATAAATGAAAATTCTTGGGTCCACCTACAACACCAGAATGCCTTCGGGTGGAGTCCAGAGCTCCATGACTACATAAGCCCTCTGGGTGATTCTGATGTCTGCCACCAGAAGCAGATTTGAGAAGATGACTTCTCAGTCATGCAGTGCCCAAACCCATACATGAGGTACTTGGAATTCTCCAAAACATTCAGGAGTTGGCTGTTTTACCTCTGGGGAAAATCATAGCCAAGTATTAAAAAACTGTCCATTTTTTGGTCTGTTCACACATGTCTTTTGAGTGCTTTGGATCCTCCCAACTTCAAATCAAATGAGTCATCCACTGTGTTTTGACCCTAAAGCCTGATCTAAGAAGTGACACTAATAGATGCCTGCTAATCACTCACTTGTGTAAACAGATGGTAGCTAATTGGACCTATTGAAATTTATGATTCTTTCATGATCCTACTGCTATGCCTGTTTAGCCAATCCTGGAAATAGCTGCTGATGGGGCTCTCAATCCTACTCTGATAAATTGTGACAGGCCACTTTGTTAGACTAGGTTCATCTTTGGGCTAGTTCTTACCAAGAACGCCATTGAATGTGTTTGAGCTCTTACTAGGCGACAGACCCCGTGCTCAGGCTTTGCAGGTCCTGTCTCATTGAACACTCTCAATGACAAATGAGGAATCTGAACCTTAAAGAGATTTTGCTGTTGTCTAAGGTCACAAAGCTGAGAAAGGGCAGACCTCGGAGTTGAAGCAGATCTTTTTTTTCTTTTTTTTTTCTTTTTTCAGAGCCCACGCCCTCTGCCTCCGTGCCTTGGTTCTCAGGTTTTAGGTATTGTATTGGTTAGTTATCTATTGCAGAGTAACAAACTACTATAAACTTAGCATCTTAAAACAATACACACTGTTATCTTACAGTTTATTTTATTTTATTTTATTTTTTATTATTATGGTTCAATTAGCCAGCATATAGTACATCATTAGTTTTTGATGTCGTGTTCAACGATTCATTAGTTGCATATAACACCCAGTACTCATCACCGCACATGCCCTCCTTAATACCCATCACTCTGTTACCCCATCTCCCCACCCCCTCCCTTCTGTAACCCTCAGTTTGGTTCCCAGAGTCCAGAGTCTCTCATGGTTTGTCTCCCTCTCTGATTTCTTCCCATTCAGTTTTCCCTCCCTCCCCCTATGATCCTCTGTGCTATTCCTTATGTTCCACATATGAATGAAACCATATGATAATTGTCTTTCTCTGCTTGACTTATTTCACTTAGCATAATCCCCTCCAGTTCCAACCAAGTCTATGCAAATGGTGGGTATTCATCCTTTCTGATGGCTGAGTAGTATTCCACTGTAAACATGAACCACATTTTCTCTATCCATTCATTTGTTGAAGGACATCTCGGCTACTTCCACCGTTTGGCTATTGTGGACATTGCTGCTATGAACATTGGGGTGCATGTGCCCCTTTTTTCACTCATCTGTGTCTTTGGGGTAAATACCTAGTAGTGCAATTCCTCAGTTGTGTAGTATCTTACAGTTTCTGAGACAGGAATCTGGGTACGGATGGCCTCAGCAGGTTGTCTGCTCCCGAGTTTCAGCAGGCTGCAATCCAGCGGTCAGCTGGGGCTTCATTCTCATCTGCAGGCTTGCCTGGGTGTTCTTCCCAGCCCCCTCAAGTTGTTTGCAGAGTTCCTCTCCCAGCCACTGAAGGACTGAGAGAGTGGTTGTCTTGCTGGCTGTCAGCTGCGGGCCATGCTCAGGTCTAGAGACCCTCCCGATGTTCTTTCTATGTAGCTCTCTCACACACAAGTCTCTCCCTCCTTGTTAAAATGGAGACTTATAAAATGTAACGTAATTATGGGTGTGACATCCCATCATCTTTGCCCTCTTCGATTGGGTAGAAGCAAGTCACAGTTTTGCCAGGACTCCAAGGGAAGAGATTACGCAAAACTGTGGCCACCACAGGGCAGAAAATCATTAGGGGCACCTGCTTGTCCGTAGAAAATACATTTATAATGATTGTGTAAAACCCAGATTTCTGAACCTCAACCCCAGAGAGTCTGAGTCATAAATTCTATGGGGAGGCCCAAGAACCAGTGTATCTAATAGATACCCAAGGTGTATTGGGAGCCCGGGGGACAGGAGCCCACACCTAGAGAAATGAGGCTATAAACTTGCCCCAAATTACACCTGCAACAATCACCCAATTTGTTTACCTTCTCCTTAAGGATGTTTCTGAGCAGCTGATCACCATTTATTAAAAACCATCCTATTAAATCTTTTTCCTATGTCTTTCTTGGGAAATAAGCCCCGCTTTCAAGTTTGACCACTGGCAGTTAACAGCTATCTACTGGATTTGTTGCTCTGTTGAAATCTCTCCAGGCTCATTTTGCCTGAAGCACGTGCTCCAATTATTCAGAAGTCTTCTCTGCTCTAGGACAGAGTTTAAAGAGGGCAGCTCTTCCTGGCCCATGGCTCTGAAACTGATAGAGAAACTGAGTTAGGGCCCACCAATCCTGTTTGCCTGGAACTGAGAGGCTGCCTGGAATGTGGGACTAAAACTCAGAAAGTCCCAGCTAAACTGAGACAGGCGATCACCCCACCTTTGTTGCTAACACCGAGTTTAAGAAGCAAACAAACAAGTCCAAGGTTGTTTGGGACATTCCTGGAGCATAAGACTTTTAGTGCTCAAACCAGGATAATCCTTGATCACTATAGCAAGGTAAAAAGTGGTGTCCTCACCCCCAAATATCTACATTCCAATCCCTGGAGCCTATTTGAAAGAAAGATACTTGCCAATTGGTTAAATTAAAGATCTAGAGATGAGGATCTTGTTCTGGATTAGCCAGGTGGACCCTAGCACCTGGCAATTACAGGAATGAGCCAGGGAGAAACTGACATGGAGGCGGGGGAGGTAATGTTGCCATGGTGACAGAGGTTCCATTGACGCAGCCACAAGTCAGGGCGTGCCGGTGGCCACCGGAAGCTGGAAGAGGCCAGGAACAGTTTCTCCCCTAGAGCCTCCCAAAGGATCATGACCCAACTGAAATATTATTTTCTTAAGATTTTATTTATTTATTTGAGAGACAGAGAGAACACAAGGAGGGGAGGTGCAGAGGGAGAGAGTCAAGCAGACTCCCCGCTGGGTGAGGAGCCCAATACAGGGCTCGATCCTGGGATCCTGAGATCATGACCTAAGCCGAAGGCAGACACTTAACCGACTGAGCTGCCCAGGTGCCCCATGACCGTACTAAAATCTTGATTTCATCTCAGTGATATTAATTTTGGACTGCTGACCTTCAGAACTGTGCAGGGATAAATTTCCGATATTTTAAGCCACCAAATTTGCGGTAATATATTGCAGCAGTCATAAGAAACAATCACTCTACCCAAGTTCCCTCACTCCCTAAATACCAGTTAGGGTCTTTGGTCTAACTCTGGCTAACTTAAGCAAAACAAACCACTTGTTAAACAAACAGGTATGTAAAATGGAAAGAGAGGAGGTGATTTTGGAGGAAATGCTGAAGGATTGGTCTTGGGGAAGGAACCAGGACAGAAACTAATGGGCAATCTCCGTGGGAGGTGGCTGGCAGGATGAATAAAATCAGCTGCTTCCAGTCTTTGGTTCATTCTGGAATCAAATTCCAGAATAAAACAGCATATCTAATTAGCCTCGTTGGGATAAAGGGAAGGTGAGACATCTTGACTGACAGTTCCTCCATGACTGTATCCAGTGATGTGGAAGGAGTTCATGGAAGCTAAAAACCAAAGATTGTAACTGGATGACTAGGCAAGAAAAAACCAGCAGATATATGCTAGCCTTGCTTCTCAAGTGTGGTTCCCAAAACTGGTAGCATCAGTACCACCTGGGAGCTTGTTACAAATGTGGATTTGGGGACGCCTGGGTGGCTCAGTCAGTTAAGCATCTGCTTTGGCTCAGGTCATGATCCCAGGGTCCTGGGATGGAGTCCCACACTGGGCTCCCTGCCCGGCCGGGAGTCTGCTTCTCCCTTGCCCTCTGCTGCTCCCCCTGCTCGTGCTCTCTCGCTCTTTCTCTGACAAATAAATAAAATCTTAAAAAAAAAGAGAGAAAGAAATGCAGATTTGGCAAACCCATGCCAAATGTACAAAATCAGAAACTCTAAGGTTGGAGCCCAGAAATCTGTGTTTACAAGCCCTCCTGGTGATTCTGAGGCAGACTGAATTTTGAGAGACATTGACTCATCCAAACATTAGATTTGACGAAATCTTCTCCTTATTGTTGTTCTTCTGCCAGCCTAGCTTAAGGTCAGCCTTCTGTCCCTGTTGCCTGAATGACCTCAGTAGTGTTCTAGTTGGTTGGTCTGCTCATTCTTAAGCCGCACAAATCCATCTCCCATTCAGGGTTCAGAATAAACTACATAAAATACATAGACGACCGTGTTATTCCTCTGATTGAAATCCTTTTAAGTGGGAGGTTTTTTCTGATGTGTCTGTCTCTATTTCTGTCTCTCTCCCATCCTATTTGTAATTGCAACAATGTAGCAACCTTTGTTCTTCTAGCTCAGACCCCTGTTATGTTGTATCTCATGTGGCTCTTGTCCCCCAAAGACGGGTGGTGGGTATCACACATTGATCTCCAACCCCTGTCGGGTCCTGGCTCTAGGACTGAGCCCACTTCCTTCCACCTCCTGGTTCTGACCTTCATATAAGCTGGGGACTGAGATCCATCATCCTTTTCCCCATGAAGCCTTCCAGACCTGACAGACCAGCTTAAGTACCCCTCATCCATGCTCCCACAGTACATTATTGTATTATTTACCACATCATCCTGAAAATAACTGTTGATGTGACTGTCTCCCCATTAGTAAATTTCTTGAGGCTGAAGACTGTGGTTTACCCCTATGTTCCCTAGATATCTTGCACAAACGAACCAATCTACATATGCTTGATGGAGTAAAAAAGTGTACAAAGAAATATGATTCTTACTGTTTTGTGAATATGCACTGTGAAGAGCATATTCAGCAACTAGAATGTGGCTCAAATCTTACAAAATGTCAACTCCCCCACTTTCTTATTGTTTTGTATTGTTATCTAGTGTCAGATTTAGAATATACAACTATTCTTTAATTTTGCAACATGTTACAAAGTGAGTAGGTGTTAGCTTGTTCATTGTCTCGTGAGATTTCTAGATTTAGTGGGGCCAGAATAAGGGGAGTTAGTTAAATGTTGCCAATGAAATAAAGTCTAAAGAGAAGTTTAGTTTTGTAAAAATAGCATATTAGTAGTGGAGAGCAGCTCATGGGCTCTTCTGAGACTTTGAGAGCAGGACAGAACTCCAAGATTTCCTTCAATTTCATTTAAATAGCAGAGAAAACACTCTATTTTCTAGCCAAACTTGCCATAACTGGCAGAAGCTATAGGATTTTCAAGTGTTTTTGGCAATGTTTCCAAAAACACATGTGCTTAAATCTCTTCAGAACTAACGCATGTGAATAAATTCATAGCCAAATCTGAAAATGTCAGACATGAGCTTTTTACACCAAAGGATTCTAATCATGGAATGCCTTCACTAGTTTATCATTCCTTTAAACTAAGCTCTGAACAACTTTCCACCATCAGAACAAACATTATTAGTTAAGAACAGAATTAAATGTGAAGGTTGTTTTACTATTTATTTATTTACACGTTGTACTTTTTACTTAAGAATTAGACATTTAACAATAAAGGGTGTTTGAAAGTTTAGGGAATAGAGAAAAAGATTAAAGAAATTATAAGGAAACAATCTCACAAATTCAGAATGTGGGACCTTCAATAAAATAGCTTGCTTGGTCTCTTCAAAAAGTCAGTGTCATTAAAAAAAATTGGTAGAAAAAAACTGGCCTAGAATAAAGACATAACAACCACATGCAAAATGTGAAACTTGATTTGCATTTGAAAACATAGCCATAAAAAGCATTTGGGTGATAATTCAGGAAATTTTAATATAAACTGAGTATAAGATAATACTAGGAAATTATTGATAATTATCTAGGTTTGATAATGGTATTTTGTTTGTGTAGGAGGATGTCCTTATTCTTAGGAGATGTAAGCTGGAGTGTTTGTGGTTAAGCATATGTTGCCTATAATTTACCTTGAAATTGTCCAACTAGAGAAATGAGAGGAAGAAGGGAGGGAAATGAAGAAAAGAATGTTCAAAGTCTTAAATCTATCCTGGAGCCTATTTGGAGCCATGGCTCAGGCAGAAAGAGAGAGAGATGAGGTGAAGGAAGGAAAGAAGGAAGGAAGGAAAGAAGGAAGGAAGAAAGGAAGGAAAGAAGGAAGGAAGGAAGGAAGGGAAGGAGGGAGGGAGGAAAGAAGGAAGGAAGGACTGAAAGAAGGAGGAAAGAAGGAAAGAGAAGAAAGAAAAAATAGTTAAATCTGTGTTATGTGATGAGTGAATGAGTATTTGCTGATTTTCAACTTTTGTGTATGTTTGTCTATTAATAAATTTAAGGAAAAAAGAGCAGGCACTTTGTTTTGTTTGTTTGTTTATTTTAAGTAGGTTCCACAGCCAATGTGGAGCCCAACGTGGAGCCCAATGTGGAGCCCAACTTGGGGCTTGAACTCAAGACCCTGAGATCAAGACCTGAGCTGAGATCAAGTCAGACACTTAACTGACTGAGCTACCCAGGTGTCCCAAGGCACTTTGGAGTTAAACCTGTGTCCCTACTCTACCACTTAATAGCTGGACAAGTCACTACTCTTCTCTGCACTTAGATTTTCTCATCTGTAAAGAGAGGTTAATAATAATTCTAATCCATGGAATTGTTACAAGATGAACACATGTAAAGCATGTATTTTGATATGTACTTTACTCTTACCTATTACTGTCATTGTAATAATTACAAAGGTAATTATCATTACCTATTACTAGATAATTAATGCCTCTAAGCATTAGTAATTCCTATTACTATTATCAGTTTTTAAGGTGCAATTTAAGTTTTTCTTTTCTTTTTTTGAGAGAGATTGAGAGGGGCAGAGGCAGAGGGAGAGAGAATCTCAAGCTGAATCCCCGCTGAACCCAGAGCCCAACACGGGGCTCGATCTCATGATCCTGAGTTCATGACCTGAGCCGAAACCAAGAGTTGGACACTTAACCAACTGAGCCACCCAGGTGCCCCCAATTTAGGCTTTTCAAAGCACTTTCATAATATCCTCTTTGAAATGTACATTAAACCTGTGATATAAGCAAAATTGGGGAAATATTTACCATATCATTTACTATTCACTATTACCAAAAATTTTCCACATATTACACTTATTATATCAGGATTATTGAAAATAAATATGATCTAGAATGAAACAAAAACAATTACAGAGTTACTTTTACAAAATAAATACCTGATCTTTAAAAGAAAGCTGTGGGAAATGCTCTGAAAATAGGATATATATTTTTTAAATAACAATATTTTAAGCATTTAAATATTTTAGTGTTAATCCTTGCAAACCAGTCACTTAAGGAAGACAACAGTTCCACTCTCTTTTCTTTAAAACAGCATGAACTAGATGGTGACTATGGCTTCTCAGAGGATAAATAATTCCATTGTATTCTGTTTATAACAAGACTTGAACATCAGAAGTAGGATATGCTTATAAAACAGGATAATGTGATAACAAGAGTAGGTTCTATTGATTTTCAGCATCTTTCTAAAAGATGCATGAAAAGGCTGGATGGGGAAAGAATTAGGGGCATTTGAGAGTCAACTATTGACCTTGGCCTTGTTAAGGCCACCGGTAATGGTAATAAAAACAATACCAATAATATTAGCACCTGTTGATTTGTACTTAGTGAAGCTGGGCATTATCTAAGCTGCATTTCTCATGCTACTTGGGCAAGTATGTTTGGGCTTAATTTTTCTTTTCTGATAAAACTAAATTATTTTTTAAAGATTTTATTTATTTATTTACTTGAGAGAGAGAGCATGAGCAGGGAGAGGGGCAGAGGGAGAAGGAGAGAGAGAATCTCAAGTAGATGCATCCTGAGCACAGAGCCCAAATTGGGGCTCGATCTCACAACCTTGAGATCATGACCTGAGTTGAAACCATGAGTTGGTTGCTCAACTGACTGAACCATCCAGGCGCCCCCAAACTGGACTATTAATAACCTCCTATACCTTCCCCCTCCTATATGAGAGCCAAATGAGGTAATATAAGAGAATATAAGAGAATGTGCTTTTAAAATTGTGAAGTACATCATTAATTTCTCTTGGAATATGAACCTGGGGGAAGCAGAGAGAAGGATGTCTCCATTCTTCCTTTGTAAGCCTTTGCTGGGGCACCCTGTGAACTCAGAAGTGCTGGAAAAGCTGTATTTGGAAGACAGAAGGCATTTCTCTGGTGAAATTGGAACGGACAGGATGCTTATTGTTTCTGAACTTCCCAGAATCTGAATTTTCTTCACCTTTATTCTTTTCGTTGTGTGCCCATAATTTTCAATTTTATAGAAACCCATTTTGTTTCTCCTGAGAGAGGGTCAAGGAAGAAGAATATATACCACCCAGGACTAGGCTAGAAGTGGAAATTTGTAAACAATAAAAATGCTATCTTTATATTTCAAACAAGGCATTTATTAATTTTTTTTCTACATCAAAATTTACTGGCTTATTATAGGATGCCAAACTACTGAATTAATCTCTTAGGAAAGCACACTTTTTAGAGATTAAAAATTTTTTGCTCTTCTGCTTTTGGAACATTTCAAATGCCATTGATATTCTACTCATGCCTAGACACCAAAGGGTGAATGTAATTAAAATGCAAGGAGGCAGTGCATGTCAAATAAAAATGTTCTTCACCCACATGTCCCTAGCATATCTGTGCTGTGTGTCACCCCAGAATGGAGAATCATTAAGAATTTCCCTTATTATAAGTGATCCTGAGTTAATAAAGCAAGAAAGACTTTCAAGTAATAGTTGATTCATTCTAAAATTCAAGGCATCAGTGAAGCCTTGGGATGTGGTGATTTTTCCCTGTTTATAATATGACAATAATCCTTGTGTGTATACTTAAGCTGGATTTCTGACAAGGTCCATGGAGAATTTATTTCTATCCCAGATGTCACAGTGAACAGTCTGCAAATAACTGACTGGTTCTTTCTAGAGACAAAGATGACATTACAAATACATACGACACCTCATAGCAGCAACCCAGATTTTTTTTTTTTTTTAAGTTTTAAATATCATCAGTCAGCAAGGGTAGTTTCTTCCTGGATTGCAATGAGAATCTTCAATTGTATTATCCTGGGATCCCATAGGAATCTCTGCAGCCGCTAGAAACAGTATTTCAAAGTCAGGCTATTGAGTTAACCCAAACTGCAAACTGTTACTCCATTAGGAGACATGAACTGGGAAACTAGTGGGAGAAATAAGATCTAAAGCCTCAGGCCTTCTGGGATTTGTGCCCTCTGACAGTGTTTACGCAGGAAAACTGTATTAACAGTGTTTCCCAGCTGTGTTAACTCTCCCCTGTTTACCACAAACCAGAAAGAATTGGAAGCTCTCCTACATTGTCTTTGGGAAAACCAATTATGTAGGTGTTCAGACCCTAACTATGAGTGGAAATGCCAAATGTGTATATCCTTTGATTTAGCCATTCCCCTTCTAGGGGTTTACCCTAAGGAGGTAATCAGAGGAGAGTACACAAAGGATTATGTCAAAGAGGTTCACCCAATTTTTTATGATATTACAAAAAAAAATAGCATAATGTCCATCAATAGGGGATTAGTTAAATACATTTTGATTAATTGAACTTTGCAGATGTTAAAAACAATGAAATAGGTTCATTTGCATTTTGATTATTAATTAGTATCAACACTAATATTCATAAGTTAATATTATTGCGTGAAAAGCACCTTCTAGAACTGTAAGGTTTCATGTCAGTAAAGTGTGTGTTTGTATGTAACTACTCAACTGAAGGGCTAATCACCAAAAACGTTATCAACATCTCTCTCTGAATTACCAAGATGTGATTTTTTGTTTTCTTTCTTACGCTTCACCATTTTATTAGGCATTTTATAAACATCATGGGTCATTTTTATCATTGAAAGCCTTTTTATTGAGAAAAATTATTCTCTCTGCAAAACCCACATTATTTGTTAATTATTTGCTAACACTGGAGCATGAGTTCCTCCACTTGGTAAAGGACTTATTGATTTGTGAAGGAGAGGAGATGGTGAAACTCGACATTGTACGCACTGTCAATAATGTCCTGGGTCTCAGGAGCCGGGAGACTCAAGGGTGAGCTACAACTTCATCGTTATCATGGCAGACATGTCTGTTTTCTCATCTACAAAATGAAGGTCGTCACCATAGCCTTACTCATGTCAGGAGGTGTTAATAATACCCTCAATGTTACTGCATTTACATTTTCAGAGCATGTCCCTTTCCCTCTGCCCTAGGATGCTCCCCAGTACATGGTAATACCCCCTTTCACACATGAAGAAATAGCATCTCTGCTTCTTCATCTGTGAAATGGGAATAAATACCACACCTACCCCAAAGCGTTCCTGGGAAAAGTAAATAAACTAACATATGTAAAATGCTTGAAACAGGGCTTGGCAGGTAATGAGTTCTCAACCACATTAGCTGTTTTTCCTGTTATCATTGATATCATCATTATTAAGCAGCTTAAATAGTTCCACAGAGAGCAGATGATTATGATCTTTTCAAGGCATCTGTTGAAACACTCTTTGAAATGGCAAAGCTGTACCCACTCTTACCTGTGAAGCTGAGAGCCCTGTGGCAGTATCAGTGGAGGTGAAATAATTTATTTAAAGGTCATTTGATAATTAGGATAGACAAACTCCTTGAGAGTTATAAAAAAAAATTTTTGCCTCCTTTATATTGAATCTATCCTGATATACAGAGGAACATAATCTAGTAAAAGATAGTTTCTGCTACTTGATCTACTTGAAATGAAAAGAAAACAAAGCCTTATGTTGGGTGCATATGGCTAAGCACTTAGCTGCCTTAGTAACATTTCTTCTTGCTTACTAAGGAAAAGCAATATGATTAAGAAGTCATGAAATCATATTGCTAATTACATTATCTGAACGACGGTATTGTGTGCCACCACTCAGTCTTCTGTTTGGGAAGACTATTAGTGATATGAGAACATTTGCACAGTGTATTTACAATTAAACATTGGCAGGCTACAGGGAAGTATATAATTACAATAAAAATAATAAGAGGGATAAATTATAATAGTACTGGTTGAGCATTGCCCCTGTGCCAGGCACTGGGCAATTTTATTCAATCCCCAAAACAACCCTAGCAACTGTTGGATTAGTCCTGCTTTACAGCTGAGCAAAGCGAAGCATAAATAACTCTTTCAGGATCCAGCTGGGATTAGAATCCAGGCGCATCCAAAAGTTCAGGCTTTGATCCACTACGGGGCGTGAGTATGTGTGTAGACAGACGAAAGGTGCAAGAATGAGGAGGAAAGAGTTGAAGGGGAGAGGAGGAGAAGAAGGAGAAGAGGCAACCCGGGAAGATGACCATGTATTTTCAAGGACGCATCGATCTTTCCGGGGGTGATGGGTCTCTTACTGTCCTGATCTGCTCTGCCATTTGCAACAGTAGTCATGAGAGTAAGAGGTAAAAACATATTTTGTTAAGGTCCTGCAAAGTCAACTTCTGGTCACTGCTGAGCCTAGATTCACACAAGACAAGCCCTTGAGGTCAACCTCCTGGGTTTCAGAAAAAAAGATATTCTACAATGCAATTGGAGTGACATCTCCCACGGGCGGTCCTGGCAGTGGAGTCCTCCCCTGTGGCTGGCCCTGGGTAGACCTCAGCCACCTGTCACCACGGCAGCTGGAGGGCCAGGGAAGGGGATGGCTCCAGAGGGTGACATGAACCTTTAAATGGAAACATTTGTTTTGGCCAAGTGTTGACTGGGGTCCCAGTATCAACAGTGCAGAATTTTCTGCTGTATCTGGCATCCTGCTCTCTGTGGATCTCTTTACACCCGGCCCCAGGGGAGCAGTCGTTTTCGGGTACTGTCTCCAGGACACATGGCAAATGTTGCTCAAGTGCAAGGCTCCCTCCAATGGATTTACCCAAATCCCAAAATATTTTGAAGAGAAATGAACGCCTACAATAGCCTCTGATCGCCACGATTACTCTTAACCACACAGCGGTTCCAGTTAGTTCCTCACTATGTTCTAAGGCACTTTATGAGCAAAGTAAGTTGCCTGTGTATTTCCCCATGTTGGATGTGCTAACTTTGACCACTCGGGACAGCAGATCAGGATACAAGACAGATTATGGTGGGGACAACCTGGAAGTTCTTCTAATTTCTTTGGGGCGCCTGGGTGGCTCAGTCGGCTGAGCGACAGACTGGCGTTGGGCTCTGTGCTGAGCGTGGACTCTGCTTAAGATTCTCTCTCTCTTTACACCAGGCCCCTCCCTTCCCCACTCGTGTGCACAGTCTCTCTCTCTCTCTCTCTCTCGCTTGCTCAAAAATAAATAATAAATAAATAAATAACATTTATTTGCCACGTTTGCTGTTACAAATATTACAGTGGCATTCACAACATACATGCATTTAAATTATGCAAGTTTCAATATACATCAGTATAGCAAAACTACTGCAAAATTAACTTGTAATAATGTGCCCTTTTAGAAACCTTACTGTGTACAGATTATTTATGAATAATACTCCAGCTCTCTACTGCCTGTGTATACTGTACTTCATGGGCAATTGAAGAAGTTTATAAGGGTAATTCTGTCTGTAATCACTTTTTTACTTTAGGCAACATCTCCCCTCCGCCTCACACCACCAGCACCACCAGCACCAGCAGCACCACCAGCACCAGCAGCACCACCAGCACCAGCAGCA